>NW_025767024.1:2180000-2780000 GCF_003918875.1 Haliotis rubra
TAATGTAGAGAGCAGGAACAATTGTCTGATAAAGGATAGTCTGAATACAAAAAGCAAACTGACAGGAAACAATAACATAACGTTGGACATTCTTTGTATCGTCAATTTTGACATTTCATCATAAATGGGGTGCATATTTGTTTTCCAGTCCTTCTGACACAAGTGCATATATGAAAATTGTAACATTTCAATAAGTTTTGCTCTAATGACATGCATTAGTGTAGGAATCGCAGTTCAATCGTTTATATTTACAAAGTTCTATTGTATTTACAAACCACAAGAAGTATGTAATTAAACTGTTTTTTCAACTGTATAAAAGAGTCACAGTGCTCAGTACCACCCATTGTGAGATACTAAGTGCTAAACCTGTCACTAGTATCACTCATAGCACAAGCCACGCCACAAGACATTAATCACCGTTATTTTATCATGAAGCATAGTAATACATTGTTATGATATTAATGTCATATGTGTCACGTGGACGTTTATGAAAATGCTAAATATAGTTTAGTATGTTCATTCCAAATATACTTTACTGTATCTCCTTAGAGACACTAATTATCTGAATATGAAAAAAGGATAATATAATACAAAAATATGTATTATAAATGTTATTTATTTTTTTCTCGAGAAAAGTAAACTTGGTGATGAAAAACGAAATTAATACTTCAAATGATTATTGATACCATAAAGTCTGTTCAGAAAGATCAACAAGGTGTCAGGTTTAAGGATTAAAAAAACATGCATGCTTTCTTGTTCTCAACAATGAATGTACGTACGAGTCCGAATGTGTTTCTCATAACAAAACCGATGTAACAAAGTCAAGGTTGATGAGGCATCTGATATTCACAATCCGCGATTGACAATGACAATGCCTTTGACCTATACACTGTGCCTCGACAGCCCAGCAGGCAACCGTGTATATCACAACAGTGCTGGTTTAGGGTATGTTCTTGAATAATGAACTAGCGCAAGAACACACAATACACACTCGAGAAATTGGATATTAGCCCCTACCTTCAACATAATATCGATTGGACGAAGAAACCACACTTGTGGCTGCCTGTTCCGACTACACAGGGACATTTTATATTCCAATGAACGAGTTATTGATAGTATCTTATTGTTGAGTGCCCGTTAAGAGACGCACGTGCAGCTCGTGTTTTGGTCACGTGTTCAGGGCTCTCCAGAGCCTCGATGATTTAGGTGATTAGGGAGCGCTAATTGATATGAAATTGAATAAAACAGATTGTGCTCATGGTATGTGACTGGTGTCGATTGCGTGCTTTGATAAGCAACATGTGAAGTGGACAAAGACTTGTTGACTGGAAAAAGGTGTAATATTTGATTGTGTATTTGACTCGAACCTTGTGTGGAATGTGTTTGAGGGTATGTGCTGGTGGGACAAGTGTTGTGTTATTGGTTGACATATTATTGTGACTAATTGTATTTTTATAACATAGATATGAAGGTAGGGTACAAATCAAGATTGTCATGCTTCTGTTTCTTCATAATATGTCATACGTTTGTGATCGGAGACACGGATGAATAATAGCTTGCATCATTTTCATCATAACACTATGGTCTGAGGGTATCACGAGCGCAACGGGAAAATATCCTGCGTCATTTTCATCGTAACACTTGGTTGAGATGATACAACAGAATGATATCTTCCATAATTTTCATCTTTACGCTAGGTTCTGAGGTTAGATGAGCACAACGGAATGATATATTGTGTCATTTTCATCATAGCACTTGGTTGAGATGAGTACAACAGAATGATATCTTCCATAATTTTCATCTTTACGCTAGGTTCTGAGGTTAGATGAGCACAACGGAATGATATATTGTGTCATTTTCATCATACTACGTGGTTGAGATGAGTACAACAGAATGATATCTTCCATAATTTTCATCTTTACGCTAGGTTCTGAGGTTAGATGAGCACAACGGAATGATATATTTGTGTCATTTTCATCATACTACGTGGTTGAGATGAGTACAAACAGAATGATATCTTCCATAATTTTCATCTTTACGCTAGGTTCTGAGGTTAGATGAGCACAACGGAATGATATATTGTGTCATTTTCATTTTGGTTGAGATGAGTACATCATAATTTTCACTTTACACTAGTTGAGGTTAGATGAGTACAACAGAATGATATCTTCCATTCATTTTCATCTTAACACTATGATTATTGGTTCTGAGGTTATTTTCATCATACTACGTGGTTGATGAGTACAACAGAATGATATCTTGTGTTCATTTTCATCATATATTGCACATTGGGTTGAGATGAGTACAACAGAATGATATCTTCCTTCATTTTCATCTTACCGCTAGGTTCTGAGGTTCTGTTAGATGAGCACAACGGAATGATATATTGTGTCATTTTCATCATAGCACTTGGTTGAGATGAGTACAACAGAATGATATCTTGCCATCATTTTCATCTTTACGCTACAGGTTCTGAGGTTAGATGAGCACAACGGAATGATATCCATAAAAGTCATTTTCATCATAACATTGGTTGAGATGATTTATACAACAGAAACGGAATGATATCTTCCATAATTTTCATCTTTACGCTAGGTTCTGAGGTTAGATGAGCACAACGGAATATATATCTTGCGTCATTTTCATCTTACCATTTGTTTCTGAGGGTATGATGAGCGCAACGGAGAATTATCATCATATTGCGTCATTTTGCATCATAACACATTAATTAAGATGTGATGAGTGCAACGGAACGATACATGCCTTTTCATCATATCATTTTCATCATCATTAACACCCTTGGTTCTGAGGTTATAGTGAGTCCAACGGAATGATATCTTGCATCATTTTCATCTTAACATTTGGTTCTGAGGGTATGATGATGAGCTCTGATATCTTGCGTCGGAATGATATCTTGCATCATTTTCATCTGATTATTTGGTTCTGAGGGTATGATGAGCTCAACGGAATGATATCTTGCGTCATTTTCACCATATGCCATAGTTGAGATGAATACATGATGATATGACGAGTGCAACGGAATGATATATTTATCATATCACATGGTTGAGATGAACACAACGAAATAATATCTTATTTCGAAATATTATGTCATTTTCATCTTACCATTTGGTTCTGAGGGTAGAATGAGCTCAACGGAATGATATCTTGCGTCATTTTCATCTTAACATTTGGTTCTGAGGGTATGATGAGCGTAACGGAATAATGTCTTGCGTCACTTTCATCATATTGCATGGCTGAGATGAATAGTCGGGGATTATTCATTTTCATGTTAACATTTGGTTCTGTGGGTATGATGAGCGCAACGGATTGATATCTTGCATCATTTTCATCTTAACAGTTGGTTTTGAGGTTATGCTGAGCGCAACGGGAAGCCATCTTGCAACTCTCTGTGGTACTAGGTATGATGGTAAGCGGAACGGAGTGGTATTTTGCACCTTTTCATCACAACACGTGCTTCTGCAGCATCGTAATCGAAGGATATATTGCACCAGTTTCTTCAAAAGACGTGTTTCTGGGTTGGTTGTGAGCGCAATGAAATTATATCTTGCACGTTTGGTTAAATATTTGGTTGTGGAGGTGCTGACGAAACGCAATGGAATCATGCCCGTTTCATGACCACAGTTTGCAATGGAAGTAGTGGCAAGCACAGAGAGATTACATTTGGCACCTTTTGCATCATACGTGGTGCTGAAGATTATGATGAAGCGATATAAAACGATCTTTCAATCATTTTATCACAACACTTGTCTGAGCATATCACGTAGATATCAGACAATTTCCGATATCATGAATTCCTTGTACAATCCAAATCAGTTCGTTTTAGTCGAAATTCGCCATTTGCATGATAAATAACGATAATCGACGATAAAGTGTTATTCTCATTGGGTTTATAAAAGGCGACTGTGGACCAGTCACGAATGAAATAGCTCATTGAGTTTATATGTCGATGTAAAGGTCAATATTTGTAATAATGCTATTACATTTCATTGATGACAGACAATGCTATTTTCACGATGGTCACAGATGACCCATTGAGTAAAGGCTTCGCTATCGTTGTCCTTAAATATAGTTACGTGACATGGTCAGGTTTTGAAACTCAATTCAGCTCCTCTGATTATGTCTATAGTCTGTTGTGGCGACGGGTGTATGGAGAACGCGTAAACTGGGTGATGAGTACAACCTTCATAATCACTCACTCACTCACTCACTCACTCACTCACTCACTCACTCACTCACTCACTCACTCACTCACTCACTCACTCACTCACTCACTCACTCACTCACTCACTCACTCACTCACTCACTCACTCACTCACTCACTCACTCACTCACTCACTCACTCACTCGTGGTTGAAGTATTCACTATGTCCATAACGAAAATTAAATCTGATATAAAGGTTATATAAATCCAAAGTCTTTTTTTCTAAAAAGGTTAACTTCATATGCATAAATTATACCGCCTAAGCATCATACTACAGCGTTAAATATCAAACGAACATCCTAAAGGTCGTCTTGCCTTTTATCATTAAAATAAAGCCTATTTAATTCTGTTTCATCATGCAGAAAAGAGTAATCTGGATATTATGCAAACATAAATCCCTCTCAAAACTCCCGTTAAAACAACATCTTGATAAATACAGCAACAATGACGCGGTTAATCTTCAGATTAATATCGGATTTCCTTTCTTTGCGAAAATTAAAGAATTTGATTACAAAGCTTAGAATATCTAAAATTAAACCAAAGGAAGGCCTTCGCGTTAATACGCCCTAAACCAACAGTGGACCGACAATGTCGGGCTGCTTAACGTGATAGACCACCGAAGTGCAAAGTAACATATTTGTCAAACTTCTGTATAATTCTTCCCGAAACCATCTGGTGGTATCAATTCTGGTTCGGCGGAGAGGCGCATTTATTAAGGGCGATACATATGGCAAATTTGGCCGGGAAAATTGGTTCACCGAAGAAGCTATTTTTCAAGTCAGCAAGTTTCACGAAACCTTCAGATTTTGGACGATCATGCAATCGAGATGGAACACTGTCTTGTGACACTTTCAGGAGTGATTCTTTACCGAATATTGTATTTTACGGTTGACGTGATTTGGCTTAATTTAAGTAATGTGCTTCATAGCCACTGCAAGAACACAAAGAACATTATTCGGAAAAGGACATGATTATAAGTGACAAAAAGGATATTATGAATTTCTTTATAATCTGTATGATGAACCAGTGGGTACTTGCCGTAACAATTGTGACATATTGAATAACTGTTGGTTCTTGTGAGCGTCTAACGCCTTCCAGATGCATTAAAGACGTCTTTCTAACCGCGACAGAAGGACGGGTGAAGGTGAAGGTGACAAAGGGACGTAATCTCAACAAAGGATCGTGTTATGGATGATTCAACGAACTTATGAATGGTAAGTTTATTACACAAAGGTAAGAGTGCAGACAAGAACAAAAACCTTTTCAAAATCATAAGTCTAATTTTTATCGATGCTTTGTGCGATTCCTGCCAAAATCACATTTGTTTATACATGCCTATGAAATATATGGACACCAGGGAGCCGTTGTACAAAGCAACCTCAATCTTTCGACTGCAGTTTGTGTGTGTGTATGGAAGTTATGATCAACTGAACGCTAAGGTCACTATGCACATCTGCACAATGGTATCTGACACAAGTCACAAACACATGCAAAGACAAGATAATTTTCATCTGAACATAGCCATTTTATCAGAACTGCTGTTCTTAGTATCTCGCATTCTTTGATATTGTGCACAGATGGAACCTAATATCAAATCCAAATCGTAAACTATCTTTTTATCTCAATCAAATGTTAATAGACGTGTGAGTTCCAGGTAAAGTCGATGTTTGTTTATGGTACAACCATTCGTTTTATACAAGCTAATTAGTATAATTAGACTTGGTAGGTCATGGATTGTGATCTGACTGATAGATGTCATGTTGCCCGAGAGAGCTGACTGACGCTCATGCTGTCAACCGCTGGTTTTCTAGCCCAGTCCCGAGCATTTACAGAGAGCCATCATGTCATGTGTACGACAGCATTGGCGCGGTGTAAGAGGATAGACGTGGTGATGCTCATTTAGCTCACCATTCATTCTGTATGGTTCCACTGACCGAGTCATAAGTGAGTGAGTGAGTTTAGTTTTATGCCACACTCAGCCATATCCCAGCTATATGGCGGCGGTCTGTAAATAATCGAGTCTGGACCAAACAATCCAGTGATCAACAGCATGAGCATCGATCTGTGCAATTGGGAACCGATGACATGTGTCAACCAAGTCAGCGAAACTGACCACCCGATCCCGTTAGTCGCCTCTTACGACAAGCATAGTCGCCTTTTATGGCAAGCACATGACTCGGTCGACCGGTGAAGACCTATTCTACCCCGGGTCTTCACGGGTCGACCGAGTCATAAGATTAACGGAATCGGGTGGTCAGCCTGGCCTTGATTGACGCATGTCTTCATATCACAAAGTACGTGGACAGATGCTGATAATGTCAGTCACTGGATTGTCTGGTCCAGACCAGATGTTTTACAGACAGCCATCATAGACTGGAAACTGCTTAGTGCGGCGCAAAACAACAGACACAAGGCAGATGTTGACACTACGTCATATAAGTGGAATACTGACCAAAACCGCATAAGAACCAAAATCACTCACTTACTCACTCTTTCACAAGGCAGATGGATGACCACTTACTTACCGTTTACATCCTAAACTCTGAACCAAAACTGTTCTCTTTCTTGCTTTTAAAACAACCCAAGAATTGATCTTCAGTAGCCCGTGCTTGTCGTAAGAGGCGACTAACGGGATCGGGTGGTCAGGCTCGCTGACTTGGTGGACACACGCCATCGTATCCCTATTGCGTAGACCGATGCTCATGCTTTTGATCACTGGATTCTATGGTCCAAAGTCGATTATTTACAAACCGCCTCCATATAGCTGGAATAATGCTGAGTGCGTCGTTAAACAGCAACCAAAGACCAAAGTATATAAGGCTTAATTCCAGCAACCAAGACGCTGGTTGTGGCAAAATACCAAACTACGGACACGTTTGTGTGAGTGAGTTGAATTATAATGGAAAGTATTTCTCCTAAATAACTTAATTTGTTAACGTATCCCGAATTTGTGCAGGTCTTCCCGGTTTACCACGTTTGAGAATTCAAAACTTCAATGCCAGAAGATAACTAGTCATGATTATCTCCCAAAACGGACTCCGTAGGACGCCAAAATATTCAAAGAATCAAGCAATGACACCGGGTGTTTTCGAAAAGAAGAAGCTTGTCCTGTTTCACGTATATCCCCCCCTTCTCAACAAGGTTTCATAAAGACAAAGTGCTTGTTGCTGCTGAACCCAGAAATGGTCTTGTGAACGATCGATTCTGGACCAGACAATCCCGTGATCATCACAATCAGCATTGATCCACGACGAAGGGTTACGATTCAAACAAGCCAACAAGGACGTCATCTGTTTCGTGTTTTGTTTCGTGTTTACGTGTGTGTTTGTTTGTTTACGCCGCACTCAGCAATCTTCCACCTATTGGACGGAGGTCTGGCATTAATTAATACAAGCACTGATCTCCTCAAATGGGACACGATGACATGACTAAAACAAGGTCAGCGAGCCTGACTATCTCCTCTTACTACAAAATTCGCTGAAGGTCAACTCTAACCCGGATCTTCACAGGCCCTGATACGATTAGTAAATGACAGTGAACAGAGGGGTGTGAAAACTCCCAGTTAAGGTCGAAGCATGGGATAACATCACGCACCATGTGGGTGCAAAACGAGTCACGGGTCGTAAGTTCCTCTAAATCCATGCCATAAAACCCCCTGGAATGACTTAACCCAACTTACACGAACCCAAGAGCCCGGATGTGGTAGTTTAAAAAAATGATGGGACAAATCCGGATCCTGGCACGCATAGGGTATGTAACTCTGCACAGACATTACAGTGCCTTAGTCTGACGAGCCACCCATTTTAAGTCGCAGGGTCATTCCGAACCAGGACATAGCAACTGAGTGTTAAGGTATGTTTGATTCTTATATCCTGACAGGGGCACAGGTGCTCCACTCTCAAAGGCGACGCAATTCGCTGTGAAAAGTTACCTCCCTTGAACACGTCAGGAAATTATGATTTGGGGTTCGAATCCCCTGTTTCTAGGTGTGTCACCCGTGCTCAGGAATTATACCAAAATGGTAAACGTGTGAGACCTGCATTACGTCATTTTTTCTCCACGTTAAGCTGACGTAACTGGAATACCGTTAAAGGTGGCGTTAACCCAAATAACTCACCCTCTATCTAGTTCATGGCGATAATCAGCTTATATCAATGTGTACCTTGTGTGATATTATGTGAGACCAAGTTTACAAACAAATTGTTTCTGCATTCCGGAAAGTAGCCAATACTTGCTACAATATACTGTATGCCAAATATACTGTATGCCATTACGAGTATACCTAAGAGTTCTTATGTGTAACCGGGGGCGGTGGGGTAGCCTAGTGGTTAAAGCGTTTGCTTGTGACGCCGAAGACCCAGGTTCGATTCTCCACATGGGTACAATGTGTGATGCCCATTTCTGGTGTCCCCCGCGGTGATATTGCTGGAATGTTGCTAAAAGCGGCGTAAAACCATACTTACTCACTTATGTGTAACCGGAAGCGATTTCGGTAAATTTAAATAAAATCAATATTAAGGATGACAGTTTAGATTCAGCTGAAACATAAACATTGCCTATAAAAGAATATTTAACAGCGCCTCGTGTGTTTAGTGATAACTATCATATCATCGCCGAACACGAACGAAAATATCACATTAGAAAACACATTTCGTTTCTGAATCTTTTTCACGTACCTTTTTCGTTACTGACGTAACCTTACCAATGCATAGCGTCGAACAGGATGGCGATTGGAAGGATGATATACGATTACTTTTCTATGTTTGATTTATTCGCCCAGGAGTAATAATATTTTACAATGATTTGTTTATGATATCAGGATCGGTTCCAGAAAGAAATTATCTGGGAGTTACTTCGGAAACGAATCTTTTACTTGCCTTGAACTGTAGGAAACGTCACGGGTTTGGTATAACAAGCTGTGGATAAAACTTGCATCCCTCGCCATTTGTGAAGTGTGTTCATGGTTTACAAGAGTTAGAATTGATATGAGTGATTGCAAGCACGGCCGTTGACTCACCGAGTCAATTATTGACTGTATTTATGATATTTGTATTTGGGAGAATATGTCGAACGCCTGTATAGAATGTATTAAAATATTAATCTGTTCTGGGCATCGTCAGGCGTCTTTTGTGTGTTATGTTATTGCTGGTGTTTTAAACGCCTGTTAATAGTAATATCCATTAAGAACCTTTAATTCATATTTTAAACGAAATATTGAAAGTTTGATGTATATAACACTGAACACTTTACTGAGATTTTGAAACAACACATAGAATTATGAATTAATTTATCTCAAAGGTTTGGGGAGTGTGTTGGACAGTTGTGCTACGTTTGATTGCACGTTTCAAGAGAAGAGGGCCTTCTGAAGTTAAGGTATTAAACTGAAAATAATTAATGAACGTAGTTTTATCTTAGGGGTTTATATCAAGGACTTCCTCGACTGTTGTTTTGATAGTTTTGCCTGGACTACCCAGAGGTGACAGCCCAAGGTGGCATTGTATCATTACTGAATTCATATAACTTGATCAAATTTCCCCATTACAACAGAAAAGATGTGCTTTACAAGCCAATAATACACTATTGAACAGTACAATTTTGTGATGTGATGCCGATATTTAAGAAACGTCGTCTGGAACTGTTTTCTCAATATATACTATAGTCCGTTTGGCTCAAAATCGGACCAATGAATTGCAATCTAACTCGAAAACTACTAAACATATAGTACTCAATGAACACTGATCATAATCAAAACATCAGACCAACTCTGTGATTTGTTTTCAGAATTTATGTCCTAAAACGTAAAAAGTTGTTTAACAAACTATCATTAAAATCTTGACGCAGTTCACTATTGTTACGAGGAAGGGGTGCAAAGAGAGGAACAGCCAGGTGGGCGAGAAAGGATGGAGACGGGACAGCACAGGTTAATGAATCTATTACTTTGTCGGCACTTGTGCACGTGCTTCACGTACACCTGACTGTTCCTCCCTTTGCAGTCCTCCCTCGTAACAAATAGTTAACTGTGTCAAAATATTAATGATAGTTTGTTAAACAACTTTTTACTTTTAGGTCATAAATTCTGAAAAAAATCACAGAGTTGATCTGATGTTATGATTATGATTCGTGTTTCATTGAGTATTCTATGTTTAGTTGTTTTCGAGTTAGAGTGCAATTCATCGGTCCGATTTTGAGCCAAACGGACTATAACGGATGTTTGCGTTAATGGTACGTGCGTTCTTGAAAATAGATGTCTTTACGAGGCACCATGATACAGTTTGCTATCTTCACATGTCGTGTGTACAGAAATATGCCCACACGACAGTTATCAATGCCATCTTAAGAAACAAATATGGATTTAAATGAAAGCGTCAGCCTTAGTTAAATCTGACTCAATTGATGGTGTCAAGTTGTATGATGACTGGGTGACAGTACGCTTAACAGACGGCCTGAAGTGTCGTAGATAAGAGAGCGGACGGAAACAGAGATAGAAAGATTCATGTTTAACGCTGCATTCAGCAATACTCCAAACACATGGCAGACACATAAAGAGACAGGGATAGACAAACACATATTTCTGTTCAATTTGTAAGAGCAAAAATTGCTTTTGTCCCTTCATCTATTCAAATTTTACAAAAATGCAGAAATAGTTGCATTAAAAGAATGTCTAAGAGACACAACCAAACACAACAGACAGAACGATATGTGAAGAGATGATTAAACGTTTTATTATTTTTTTCACTCAAGTGTGTTATTTCAGATTCGTTGGTTTTATTTAATTTTATGAAATATTTTTTTTTGTTTGGGGGGTGGGTGATTCTTAAGTCCCTGTAAGATACATTTTAGTAATATGTATAAATAGCTAAACACACGTGACGCTCGTTAATTTCGTTGTATAGTTTTGTGTCTCCGGATAATGGCAGCATCATAAATACTTCGGGACTCCCTCTCTTTATGGTAAGTTAATTGATAGAAAAGTGTTTAAAACAAAACATCTATTCTTCTGAATGTCGCTTTATAGTTCATATAGGTTTCAATTTTTCTTATTTTAATGTTTCTATGCGTTTTATCGGAATTATGGTATTAAAAATCGTCTTCGATGTAAATGTTGTGCCTGTATTACCAAACTGCATTTTTCCAGTAAAAGTAAATATTTGGTTTGTATCTAGATCTCATTTAAGCACATCATGAATGGAATCGTTTGCGAAGACATTGATGAGGACTTGTAGGATGTAACTGACAATGTCCAATCCTCGACAAATCAACGACTTATCTATCGCTGGCTGTCCTCGTTATAACATCAGTATCGGTAGATATGGTATCTTAATGCGCTATAAACGTGTCTAGGGCCCTATTTGAGCATTAATCACAGCTATAATCCCGTTGTACAGTGATAATAGGAGTCAGGGGCTTCGGTAACACTGTAAATCTTACCTAAAATGTAAGTAATTGATTTTACGATAAAACCGCCCACCAAGGAGCCATTTCGTTAATAGAACATTTGTCCCATAAGAATCTTACAAATCGTGATCTTGTCAAATCAATATAACTTAACCTACGAGTAACTTGATACTTTTGTTTCAGCAATAATACTTTTAAAAACAATCTAAGAAAAAGATGAATTTTAGAATTTGCGTTTTTAGACGGAAATTTGATGAAGCAAATTTGCCGTTTTAGAAAGACAAAGAAAACCTGTTATTTTTGCATGAGCTTTTCGAAATAACATGCGTGCATTCGTGAAAAAGCATTCGTGAAAGACCATTAAAACACAACCGTTATGGTTAGAAATATAAAAAATAAAGTGTTAAATCTTACCTCAGTGCGTGAGAAGTTCGTTGATCGAAGTTCCTATAAATACAAATATGTTGGTTGCATTCTCTTCATCGGTCGATAGCAATTGATACTATTATGTTGGTTCTGACTACAAACCTAACTCTTTTCAGGAAATATTGCCAATATCGGCTATAAACATGGGAATGTATAGATATGCCCCCCTTAGTGTCCTTCGATTGGCTCGTAAATGTCACGTGATTAAAATAAACCAATTAAACGGCAGTATCGCCGTCCGTGTCGCTCGATTTGTCATGATTGAAAAATGACCCCCGGTGTACCAAAGGAGCAATATTTTGTCTTAATCAGACACGCTGCATATTTGAAGTTCGGCCGACATGAATTTTTCATTGCTCTCTATTCTGTTTATTTCACATCTATATTCATTTGAACGCCTAAGCTAACAGCAAAATGGATAGAAGACTTTTTTCCACATCCCAAACAAGAAACCTATAATTTTGTAAAATTCAACGATGTTGAGATAAAACGAGCACGACTCTCTTCAATCAAAATGAACGCTTTAATCAAGCCTGTCTGGGTTCGAGGGATCCAATAAAGATGTGGACCTCGAGATATCAAGACTCGAAATTAAATGTCTCCCTTTTTCGTTCCCCTCCCCGAAAGTTCCCCCTCCCAATGATCTGCTCACCCTGAGAAAACATCATACGTCGATTTTGATTCCATTTCGTTTTACCCAATCAATGGTAACACACTGGTCTAAACTGAACTCGAAACCTGTCGACTGAAAGATAGATTTTATTCCTTTCAATAATTGACATTTTCCTATTACGTTGATGAATCGTGCCCATTCGTCAAGGGAGGTAATTCTATTATCCAAGTCCAGTGATAGTTTTGCTGAGAAAGTTTAATTTCTAGGTATCTCTACCATAGCTTGCCTCCGTATGCGACAAGACAAAACCAAATTAAACAGTATCTTCCTTTTATTCAAGCAATACTTTGACACCGTGTGTGTAACTTGGAGTTTTTGATTTGTGAGATAGGATGGAATCTACGGAGTCACTCTCAATTTCTTTCTGGTCCTGAGTGAAATTAATTAAAAGCTTTAGCGATTGCTGCGTCTTCGTGCTCGAGAATCAATAACAAGCAAGAAAGGAAATAGTAAATCTTTCAAGAAGTCAATAGTAATCGAGAGAGCGAAAGACTCGTGGATGCATGATTAGCGCGTGGCCGAAGCTTCTTCAATCATAGCCCCCCTCCTTGCCCTATCCGAGAGCTACAGCTGTGATCAGCCCACAGAATTGTCAACTTTTATAATTTGTCTCTCACCCCAAATCAAACGACTCGGCGAACGCTGGCCTTAGGGTCGGTCTCATTTGGTAAACGACTTATTTTGGCCAAATTGAGCAGAGATGAAAGACTTTGAAGAAAAAATTAAGAAAATCACAGATTTGGCACAGAGTCACAGAGGATTTATGTTTCACAAATGAATATTTATTGTAATATTTTTCTGCCAAATAATGATGTTATTTCGGCAATTTGAATTTCATGTCATTGTTTGATGGTCGAATGAGAACCATGATTTATGACGGGTAGTTGGAAGATTAGAAATCTCACAAGAATTTCATTTTTTCTTTCCCTTCGTTCGCATTCCTTTGCACTAGGTCAATCTAGCCTTACCGCGGTGAATCAAATATCGCATTATGCCGCAGTAAATGATATATTTATCAAAGAGTGGATTTAACTCGCCCTTGCCCTTTTCATCAAAAGCTACTAAAATATGTATATATGTTATTATAAATACATAACAGAACATTAATCATTCAGTTGTGTATTTCCCAAATCAATCCACGGTTTTACGTTTTCTTCCAGTAACTCTTATCATGACATGTGCTAATTATGCAAGAAATATCTCTGTATCGAGAATTCTCAGGGATAAAAAAACTTCGCCGTTCATATCAGCATAAAGTATTAAAGATTAAACATTAATGTTTGAGCATTATAAATCTTAATTCCGAAGATATATTTCCCCGATTTTGATATCAGAAATCACGAAAGTCATCATGTCATTTTGAAAATGCTATGGATGTTTTATTGACAATCAATGCAAAATACCAGCTGTTAATACCATATTCCAAAGCATGAACCAGAATAATTCGTTTATTAATCCATATCCATGTAATAACGGTTGCATTAAACACACATACAATGCCACATTTAAACGAATAAACGTGAATAAAACTCATTCTTTTATTCGTTCATCTTCATCGTATAAGGACTGTAATAAACATCTAACCCTACGTGTCGATTTCATTGTATGCATTTGGAATGAAATGTACATATATACATGTGATATTGACTAGTGGCTATATCAGTGAATCTCCCTTTCGCGTGATCGGGTTGGAAGATATGAAATATACGTATCGGGACCGTTGTGGGACGATGTAAGCGGATTGGGATTGTCTGGCGTTGCCAAAATGGGATATTGAACACGCAAGTATATTCCTGTCTTGATTGTGTATGTTCATCAGCATATTTATATTTTTCCGTGTCTGTCAACTGCTAAGATGGAGTCCTAATCAGATGAGAAAATCTTGCAGTATAAGCTCACATATGTGTATAGTTAAGTTTTAGAATAATTAAAGATGCTTGCATATTGCTCTTGAGGATTAAAAGATAACCCTTTTACCCAGCCATGGCTTTCTTCGTCTTTTTAATATTCCCTTCTGCATCCTTCACCATCTTATTTTTTTTAAAATATATAATTTACATGAGCGTTCCCTAGTTAACAATATTTCGATCTAAAAATCTACATATTCATTGCGACTTATTTCATTAGCTGGTGAAGAGAGCGAAATGTGCGTTTTTTAATAAAATGCTAAAGTTATTACCTTCAAATGAATATGGAGATTGAATCAATACATATGAAACAGTGTTTTACAGGTCTGTCATAAATATTCCTGTTTTGAAGTTGTTGTTTTCAGACTCACAACTCGCCGATGTGTACGAGGTTCTCTTAAAGATTCATCAGAAAGACGAACTACTTCTTAATGCGGAATAGGGATTCCATTTAAAGAGTGAACAGTGTATAAAGAACACATTAGGGGGGTCCCTAAACAGTCAGTGACAAAGTGGAAGTTCGGGAAAAAACAAATCACGGTGTGGGATTAGTGTCGCACTGCCAGGAGACTTTCAAGACTAATGAATGAAAGATAGGACAAGCTTCCTATAATGCATTTTGCACCCAAAGTAATTTTCAGCTGTTTAGGCACTACTTTTTAGCGATTGGTACCTAATCATTGGGAAAAAAATCACTTGTCTTGAAAGCGATGTGCCCTTTAATCACAATCAGAGATATTACAGGCGCAGAAGTTGGATCCGACCCCCAGCGGAGTTCGTTTCAGCCAATGGCAATTCATCACTATGTCCTCAAAGTTTGTGTTAGTTAATGCAAACAAGGTTAACAAAACCATAATCTTATGATCTTTCAAAAATTCCTGATTTATTGAAATAAAGTGTCATCGGAAAATTGAAAGTCAAATCAGTCTCTTGTTTGACCCCTTTCACATCTTAGTTCAGACTTTTTGGCTCCAGTTTTGATATTCGTCGTTCGTTTTTGTAACCACTAGACAGAACTGCGCCTCCATTTGCATAATGCCATGTTGGATCGAATGAAAATCATTCACGAGGTGGGACCTCGTGATTAAAAAGAAGACTTATAGAAGCGAGTTTTAAAGAACAAGAATATTTTAGAGTAAATTGCTTTTTTGGGAGAAAAATTATGCACGTGACAAGTATTCGTCGTTAGGGCAGCACTCAGGAGGATTAAACACATCCGCTGGTCATCTCAAGATATTTCTGCCCCATTTATTCATTTTTTAAATATTTCGAGTGTTTTGTAAGATTCGTTTATTTGTTTTATACCAAAAGATTAAGCTTAGGGAATATTGACAATATCATAACAAACTAACAGTTAATATATACATTGTGTGTATTCTAATCACCCAAAACAATGTTTGCATATACTGTGGCGTGTGGTGTTCTATTGACCAACAGAAAGAGATTACAATGGATCAACATAACAGACAACGATATAAGCTCTTTGAGTTTATGCCGAACTACAACCACGCCATTCATAATGTAAGCGGAATTTTTAATATTCATAACGGGGTGAAATTGACATTCCATTGACCATCAACCTCCTTGAAACATCAGTATCTATTACAACCGTATAAGGTTATCTTGCTCATTACAATACTAACAGAATGTTTTTGTTGTCTTTGACCCTTGAGGACCCCTGCAGGCATATTTCACTTAGACACAGAAGAATTCTCATATTAATTCTGATTACACTACATAATGAGTTTGAATTATTTTATTATTTCAAACTGCTATAATAAGTGAGTCAAATATCTAACTCGTCAGTCATATATTCTAAATATACTACACTGTTTGTGTAATTTAGGACTCTCAAAAACACCCCTTAAAAGGAGTCAGGGCCCAACTGAAAGTTAATTACTAAAATTGGTCGGAGTCTTTGCAGTGAGTTATCGTTAATGCCGACAACAATTTGGGCAGATGTGGTTTAAAACCCTCTTTGTGTTTTATCAACGGACCGAAAGGCAATAAACTACGAGGGGGACAAATGTCGTCATACCCCTCCTCATCCTCACCCGTCCCTCCCGGCGTATCCCTCCCCCCTCTTCCGACCCCCTGCCCCTCAGTCGCCTCGCATGTAACGGACAGTGATTAAGTCATTAAGTCCAGCGGTTATAAATTACACACGGATTGAAGGTGGCTTTCTCATTTCGATGATCTCCTTCAAACGTGCCACGTGGCAAATGACGCCCCGCCGTACCCTCAACTCAGCGACCCCACCCCCTCTACCGACCGACTTCATCACCCCCATGTCTGAATAAGTTTTTCGTGAAAATGTGTTTTATTCGATATTTTGATGACAAACATTTAAGAAGCACGTGACGAAGTGTGTCAAAGTGACAAAAATATTATGTCATTTACATATCTAATAAATTATACTTGTTGAAATGGGTTCCATTTCATCTCAATTGCTCACGGGGTGTTGACAAGCAAGATGTATGGGTGTCAGATTTGTATTATCGAGGCTTTTATAAGAAATTAATCAGTACAAGCGTTAAAATAATTAAGTGACAATTAAGAGTGTTGGATGGAAATACTAATATAGTAGCAACTTCATTCAACCCATAAAGAAATTAGACCCTTGGAACATAAAGACGATTACAGTGAAGACCCTTAATTAGGTTATATGAAGGAAATATTTATGAAACTGGTTTTTAACGAAATTTCATCAAAACATCCAAATTGCAGCTCAAAACGTTCACAAATGTACGACAGAAATATATATTAATTGCTCAATATATAATATTCGTAAACGAGATACGTTAGTGTGGTGTTTGAATACCACATAAAGAATGCTTTTCTCGCACTTGTCATTTGTGAACATTGATGGCTCTAACCCAGGCTGTTGGTTCCATAGACACGAATGCTCACAGACAGTTTACATTTCGGAATGTTAGCCTAATTGGTGGGTAGCGAACTCAAACCAACCCCTGGCATCCAGAAACAATAAAAGTCCTACACAATTAACCGTATCTTTAACGAAGGCTGCAAAACTAGCGTTCTGTGTTTTAATGTCCCAATTAAAATGTACAATCGGAAACAGAAGACAAATCTACTGTGGTAATACACATTACAGTGACAAATTCTAATAGGGGTGGGGGTGGGTAGGGTGGGATGGGGGTTGCTACTTATTTATGGTAATCCTGATTCCAAAGAGCACAGGTTTACCATTTTTCACAACAAAGTTAAACAACATTATAACCTGCATAGTATTATCTTCAAGAATGCACATGTATCTGTTTGTGTATGTACATGTGTGTATTTATCATGTCTATCTTTCTATGCTTGTTCCTGTTTTGGCTTTTTGGACGTAAACCTGAAATGTGATAGATTGGGCACAACTATTGTGATAATGTACCCACGAATTTAGATCCGAACAACAATAAAAGAAACGTTCATTTACATATTTCTTTTAGGAAATGATGGTATCTGCATCCGATCATGAGGTTCAAGTTTTTTCCACTACACGGAAGTTAAAACGTATGTCATAAATATGTTCAAAAGGTGGAACGATGGCTTAAAATATGCATACATATGTATAATTATTTGAACCAAATTAAACAGACAACATGTCTTTTTGTAAGAAACAAAGTATAACATTATATCATATCACCAAAGCCGTGAGATGTCCTGTCATAAATATACCCCACCCTAAATACCTACAAAATCCCAACCCCACCTAAAATCCCCGACCCACAGTGACCCCTGACCTTCTTGATTACCGAAACCTATGAACTAGCGGCGAAGGAGTGCTTTTATCGCGAGCAGCCCTCGGTAACACTTCATAATTCACGACTGAAATCAACGCCATTCTCTTCCCTCTCTATATCGGCAACGGAACAATAAAATCGTTATAACGGCAATGTTTATGAGGCAAATAACACCGAAACGCTCGTAATAGCTGCCGGTTATAGATCATACCGGCCCGTCTTATTACTATAGGTACATGCATTAAAGCTTGATATTGACATCGTAGCGTCTATAGACAACTTGAAATCTACAAACGGAGAATATTTTTACGAGACAACGAAAAAATGAAGACGGGAAAAAATGGTAATAAATTCACACCCCAATGTAATGGGGCTAAGTATTACACTGTCAGTTATTGCGCCAATTGTAAATCAAAGTTTAAATATAGTACCCACCTTGCGATGCAAAGATTGACAGGTAGGGACAGCTATGCAGTCCCGTCGGCTCCCTTTGATCTTTCCGACAGACCCTCTTATTGGACAACGAGACAGTACGATAAATTCATAAAACTAGTCTGTTGATGGCCTCGTGTTCATTTCTTTCTCGGCCGTATCATACTTAGGCTGTTTAGCGGCACTGGACCGGAACTACTTCATTTGTATAGCAGACGGGCCTTTCGCGGAGTGATATATATTCCAGCCAATCGCATCGCTTGTAACAAAGCGTTGTTGGCGAGCCGCGGCAGCAGACAAAATTGTATTCTTGAAATGGGAACAGATATGAGACGATTTTACGGCAAATATAGGGCTTCTTGTGAATGAAAAGATAACAAGCTGTTATTAACAGCAGGTTAATCTAGAAAAAGATGCATTTTTAAGTCAACGGCATGATATTTCGTTCAAATAGCTATTTGAAATATTGGTTTACTGGCCAGATGGGCAATCTTCTATCACTTGTATATGGCATTGTTTAAAGGGTTTTTTAATGTTTGTTGCTCAATTTCTACGGAAGTTCATCACTTCATATTTATTATATAAATGTTTGCAATTATTTAGAAAGTGGCCTATTTTATCCCTGAATAAGTAAAATGAAACCCAGAAAAATGACCATATTTACACGATCGTTCTTAATATGTTCAAAAAGATACTTTGAAATCAGAAAAACATTGGTTTTTTTTGTCAAAGAACACGATTGAAGCAGCTAATAATGAAAAAAAGTAATATTCCAGTATTCACCTCTGAAAAACACTAAGAGATTTACTTTTCGACAAAATATACAAAAATAGATGAATACTTAAGGATTGTTTCCTATTCATTTTTGTTGGATATTCCACAAAACTGCCTCTAATTTTACCTATATGCACGGCAGATGTCTATAAGATTATGATAAATATGAAACAGAGCGGTATATGTGTGTATTTGTTAATTGTAAAAACAAAAATGATACAGAAAAAACAAACAAACTATGAATAAAATTCACCATTTCAGAAAATGCATTATTCAAAAGGTTAGATACAGAAAGTTGCCTTTACTTGCGCTTTGGCGTTTAGTAAAGATTCAGGAGGCAAAAACCTTTGAAAATAGCATGGAGATTTTGCATACTTCACACAAATGGAGTCTGAATGATTCATATTCTTGTGTGGACACAAAATCGTTAAGAACATGTCTCGTCTGATTTGAAGCGTCTTTTCAGCAGCCATTGACAACCGTCGTAAAACATTCAAGCATTTGTCCGGAAAATTAACGGTTAGAATTGTTCCGGCAGAATGCAAAAGAAAATTATTGACAAAGCCCCCCAACGATTTAACAGCTATAGCGAGTCACTTTCACCCCTCACTCTCGGAAGAGCTTCCTTCAAGGTAGATAAATCACCTCACAACCTGGCCCTTGTTTTCGGAGGAAGCAAATTATTTATGCACCTATCTCTTGTGATCGGATGGTTGGGAAATACCTATATATTTCTTCCATGTGGGCTTGGCACAAAAGAAATACGGCTGTGATTTTATCATGTTTTTACGTTGAGTGACACTTGTCAGGGACGAAGTAGTGCTGAACAACATTCTACCTTTCCAGCTATCAATTATTCACAGCGAGACATACGTGATGCTGGGGTGTTCTTCCTGCGTTTCATCATTGCCACTTTGCGAGACTCAGGAGCAGGAATGAAGGGCTGAATTTCATCTTTGGGAATTGAAAGAAACGCCTTTTCGATTTTATGTCACTGACGATTTAAGAGTTAAATGTTTTAGAGGTATTCAGAATTGAAGAGTGAAAATCAGTGAAGGTCTTTATCGGGATTTAACGATTTGTCTTATTTCGTATTCAAAGTAAGAATTTAAATTTGTTATTTATCATTGTTCGTTCTTTTAACAGCTGCCTCGGGACGTGGTTCAAACAAAATTGCTGAATACAATCGTACTTATTAATTTTCATAACGTGTATGCTGTATCGCCACATAAAGCGTATCAAGTTACACGTTCTGAAAACTTTGAACTTGAGGTTGTATTTTCAGATTTGAATGTGTATGTTTACGGGGTTCAAATATTTCTTCACTTCCAGGAATGATGGCCAAAGAATAGACTAACTTTCGCTTTATTTTGCAATAAACATTCAAGCAGATGTTGAACTCTTCAGTTGCCCAAATAACCATAAACCTGACATACAGGAAATACCATGGAATATGAGCAAACACATGCGCTGTTCTCTCACGTTAATTACAATCGCCACCCTTTTCCAATGCTAAACATTGCAGAAATATAATACGGTACAACGCGTGTAAGGACAGAGTTATCTCCCCTTGACAGGTCAATCGCTGCAAGGCAGCTATTATGGATGTTTTAGGCAGTCCCCGACACAATGTATGGCACCCAGGCGCCTAACATTACAAATGACTGGTGCGTTTGTTCATAACCACTAAGTACTCCTCGTTATTTCGTCAGAGCCTTGGAGCAGCAGGATGCATCCTTCTTCGTGGCATTAAAATTATGATTATGAATTATAACGTCATTATATCAGCGTTCTGAAAGATTGATGTCAAGCCTACATGCAATCATTTAAACACATTAAACAGCACTTCATGGTAGTTACGTCCCTTTAAGTGTACAGGAACCGGTACATTCGGTCACGGAATGGATTCTTTACATTTTGGGGATACGGTGTCACCATTGCTATTATCGTTGCTCATTTTGACTGTGATCTGAATAATCTTTTAATTGCTTTCATGCTGCAGTAGACTTTGGAAGTAAGGGAACAAGGGCTGCTTGGGGAAAATGTTGTGCAGAGTTTCGTCCCTTTGATGAGACAGGATCCGTCGATAGTGAGTAGATGGGCGGTGATAGTTTTCATTTTTGATTTGATAGCACCAGGGCCCTAATCGTGGGTTGTACCAAAGTTTAAGGACTATATTATATTACTTCGGGCTTAATCAGTAGATCAATAAACATCAAAGTACCACACATCGTGTTATGAATGGATTATCACTTTTTGGGTTAAACCAAGTGATTAATGCAAATTGTTCAGGCAGTTAAAAATCGAACAGCGCGGATGATGACTAATCGATCTTAGATATTTTCACAACGATCTTTTGTATGTTTAAGGAATTTACCACTTAGCGCATCTGTATGGTGTAACGTGGTACCGTGTAGGTCTTAGACACTGCCTAGCGTGTCCTAAATGGCGGTCAACATCCCTACCATAACACTACACGTGTAGCATTAAGCATTCGCATAAAGATGAGGGGCATGGGTTTGAATGTATCAAAGGCTAGGCACACAACCGCACATGCTGTAGGCATTATTCCCCGACACGGCCACATTTGTTGTGGAGTCACGGCATGGTAATGGTTCGTTCTGGCATTATAACGAGGTTAATTGTTTGAGTGTATCGTTGTAAGCAGCCATGTTGTTTGGCGTGGTAGTATTACTTATGTAACGCTGGGCATTGTACTTGCTATTTAAGGGCCATGCTTGTTTTGTTGTGTTTGACTGACTGACTGACTGAGTTTGGTTTTACGCCGCTTTTAGCAATATTCCAGCAACATCACGGCGGGGGACACCAGAAATGGGCTTCACACATTGTACCCATGTGGGGATTCGAACCCGGTCTTCGGCGTGACGAGCCAACGCTTTGACCACTAGGCTACCCCACCGCCCCTTGTTGTGTTTGATGTTCAAAGCCTTGCACAGCAATTGTGCAGCATAAATAATCGTGGTTGACAGTCGAAACCAGTGATGGACATTAGGAGCACCGATCTCCGCAACACGATGACATGCATCAACCAAGTTAGCGAGCTTGATTACCCGATAGTCGCCTCTTGCTAGCAGGAGTGTCTGAAGACCAGTTCAAAACCGGATCAGAAGGTCGTGTACATAATATAGAACGTAAAAAAATACAAATGAGAATAATAATGTTTTAATTAAAAATAGTTGTTTTAGGTGTCCGTTCCCAATTCATTATAATGAGTGAGTGAATGAGTGAGTATAGTTTTACACCGCTTATAGTGATAGGAACACATAGCAATATTCCAGCAATATCACGGCGGGGGACACCAGAAATGGGCTTCACATATTGTACCCATGTGGGGAATCAAACCCGGGTCTTCGGCGTGACGAGCGAACGGTTTAACCACTAGGCTACCCCACCGCCCCTCATTACAATAAATAGCGATTCAGTTAATCAGAAGGTAGAGATTGGAACACATAGAGAACATATGTGGGGGTTATTAAGAGTAGGAATATCGCTTGTATAATCACCATTGCTTCTGAAGCCATTAGAACATGTCTTCCATATGCACCTCACAGTTCTCAAAATTCCTTTTCGAGACTTGACGTTTCCTTGTCGAATGGAACTCTCTGTGAGAGTCCGAAGGTCTGTGGGTTATGTAAACATTACGTAAAAGCTCATCCCAGAAATGTTCTTCACTGATAAAGCCAGGAGCTCCAGCAGGTCAATACATTCCGTGTATGCCTTTCTTAGAGTCGAAGGCAACTATCTTTCTTAAATATAGCAACTACCATGCCATGTAACTACGTGTAACTATGACAACCTTGTGGGATCACCCAAAATGGATTATGCACCATCTCTGCTCCATCCTCAAAACATTCCTCAGTAAGCCTATGTCCATCATTGAAGGAGAGACTGAATCAACTCACGTCATGAATGGAGGCCAACAGAGCGGATGCGGCTTCTAAGCGTGGACATCGAGCATTAACTCCTGTCTATATTTTGTCAATTTCAAACCACACTGCCCCTTCACATCCCTTTATCTACCTCTATCACTATCACTGCATCTGTCTCCGACACATACTGCTTCTTTATATACTTCTATTTATGCTGATTTCAAACATCTATTCGAACAACACAGCCTCTTCAAAATGGGCGGTGGGGTAGCCCAATGGTTAAAGCGTTCGCTCGTCACGCCGAAGACCCGGGTTCGATTCCCAACATGGGTACACTGTGTGAAGCCAATTTCTGGTGTCCTCCACCGTGATATTGCTGGGATGTTACTAAAAATCGGCGTAATACCATACTCACTACTGCCCCTTAATATAATGCAACTATCCCAATCAACATTTCTGCGCTTCTCAAACCTCACTGCTTCCTTACATGCCATCATCTATTTCAATCTGCATCGCTGCACCTGTCTCGAGCAATACTGCCTCTTCATATCCCATCAACTATCTCGATCAAAATCACTGCGCCTTCGAACCACACTGCTTCTTCATATCTATTCATATTCATCCCCGAATCTGTCTCGAACTAATCTGTCCCTTTAGATCACAACAAATATTTCGATATACAACATGACATTTGTTGCAAACCCTTCCACCCAGTCATGCCAATAAATACCCCCCGAACAATATCCCATCATCCCTGTTTTGGGGTAGCTGTGTAGTGTGGGTATTCACCCGTTGTCCACTGTGGTATGGCAGCATTACTGCAGAATGCGGCAGAAAACAATCCTCTCTCATCCTCTGCATCTATGACGCATCATAACCCTCCATCAAAACTGCATCGATCTCCGATCCAACTCCGCCGTTTAATAACTGCATTTATGAATAGAATCATCTGCAACTGCATCACGTGTTGCCCGTCACAAGATATATCTTCTGCTGAATCACCCCATCCTCTGCGCAACACTACATCTATCTCGAATCATTCTGCTTGTCCTCGTGGTGACAAGTATGTCGATACATATCACCCCTTTCCTCATCGCTCTCGATTCAGGATGCCTGTCACTGTATCACTTCATCTATCGAATAGCATCACAAAATTAATCTTCCTAAATTACCCGATCCAAACCAAACAACATCATTGCATCTTTGTTTCTAATTACTCTGCAGTGTTATGTCGCTGCATGCACGTGTGGATTTGTCCGCGGAATCCATAAGTGTCCAGAGAGGTCATACATTTACATATACTAAGCAGCAAAAGAAACGTCACTTTGGAATTTTCCTTCGCAGAAACGGATAACTGAAAAATCATTTAATGTTTCGATTGTATATTTTTGACAACATCTCCAACTTTACCTGAGCAAAGACATTCCTTCCCAAACTCAGAATGGAACCCAGGAAATGGTCTCAAAAACGCAACCTGATCTCGGAGATGGTACGGTGTTCTCCATGTTTTTTATGCAACTCATGCTGCACGTGCTGTTCACAAGGACCAGGCCTATAAAATGCACCCAAACCTGGTTGAAACATTCACATTACAACGTCAGCAGGATGCCGCGACTCACGACAGCTCAGAGGAACCAGGCGCTAGGAACACTTGAAGCTGGCCACACTGCACAAGTCGTTGCCAATCACTTCCAGGTCAACGTCTTGAGTTATACTTTCTACCCTTGTCATACCACAAATCTTCAATCATACTTACTTTTCAAATCTCACCAGCAGTCTTGAGTCATACTTTCTACCCTTGCCATACCACAAGTCTTCAATCATACTTACTTTTCAAATCTCACCAGCAGTCTTGAGTCATACTTTCTACCCTTGCCATACCACAAGTCTTCAATCATACTTACTTTTCAAATCACACCAGCAGTCTTGAGTCATACTTTCTACCCTTGCCATACCACAAGTCTTCAATCATACTTACTTTTCAAATCACATCACCAGTCTTGAGTCATACTTTCTACCCTTGTCATACCACAAATCTTCAATCATACTTACTTTTCAAATCACACCAGCAGTCTTGAGTCATACTTTCTACCCTTGCCATACCACAAATCTTCAATCATACTTACTTTTCAAATCACACCAGCAGTCTTGAGTCATACTTTCTACCCTTGCCATACCACCCTTCCGCCAAGTCTTCAATCATACTTACTTTTCAAAATCACCACCAGTCTTGAGTCATACTTTCTACCCTTGTCATACCACAATCTTCAATCATATTTACTTTTCAAAATCACACTTCAGCAGTCTTGAGTCATACTTTCTACCCTTGCCATACCACAAATCTTCAATCATACTTTCACCCTTACTTTTCAAATCACCAGCAGTCTTGAGTCATACTTTCTACCCTTGCCATACAACAAGTCTTCAATCATCATTACTTTTCAAATCACACCAGCAGTCTTGAGTCATACTTTTTACCCTTGCCATACCACAAGTCTTCAATCATACTTACTTTTCAAATCACATACCAGCAGTCTTGAGTCATACTTTCTACCCTTGTCATACCACAAATCTTCAATCATACTTACTTTTTCAAATCCACACCAGCAGTCTTGAGTCATACTTTCTACCCTTGCCATACCACACCAGCAGTCTTCAATCATACTTACTTTTCAAATACTCACCACCAATCTTAAGTCAGTCATACTTTCTACCCTTGCCATACCACAAGTCTTCAATCATACTTACTTTTCAAATCACACCAGCAGTCTTGAGTCATACTTTCTACCCTTGCCATACCACAAGTCTTCAATCATTGCTTTTCTTACACCAGCAGTTTCAAATCGCACCAGCAGTCTTCTTCAGTCATACTTTCTACCCTTGCCATACCACAAGTCTTCAATCATACTTACTTTTCAAATCACACCAGCAGTCTTGAGTCATACTTTCTACCCTTGCCATACCACAAGTCTTCAATCATACTTACTTTTCAAATCACACCAGCAGTCTTGAGTCATACTTTCTACCCTTGCCATACCACAAGTCTTCAATCATACTTACTTTTCAAATCACACCACCAGTCTTGAGTCATACTTTCTACCCTTGCCATACCACAAGTCTTCAATCATACTTACTTTTCAAATCACACCAGCAGTCTTGAGTCATACTTTCTACCCTTGCCATACAACAAGTCTTCAATCATATTTACTTTTCAAATCTCACCACCAATCTTGAGTCATACTTTCTACCCTTGCCATATCCACAAGTCTTCAATCATATTTACTTTTCAAATCACACCAGCAGTCTTGAGTCATACTTCCTACCCTTGCCATACCACAAGTCTTCAATCATATTTACTTTTCAAATCACGCCACCTGTCTTGAGTAATACTTTCTACCCTGGTCATACCACAAGTCTTAAATCATACTTACTTTTCAAATCACACCACCTGTCTTGAGTCAGACCCTATATCTTTATCACATCACCAGTCTTCAGTCATACTTACTTTTCAAATCCACATCAGCACTCTTGAGTTTATTTCATTCTTTGAGTCATATCATATCACCAGTTGTAAATCATATTTACTTTTCAAACGGCACCAGCAGTTTGAATCATCCTACCCTTGCAATTTTTCTAAAATCATACTTACTTTTCAAATTACACCACCAGTCTTGAGTCACACCCTATCTCTTATCACATCACCAGTCGTCAGTCATACTGTCTTTTCACATCTCCACTCTTGAATTATACTTGAGTCATATTATCATATCACTATTCGTCAGTCATACATACTTTTCAAATGACACACTTTTCATTGCACGTGTCATGCTATGTCTATACTGCACGTACGTACGTCTCTTAACGCAAAACATATTGCACGTGCGTTTCGTGGTGCAGCTATTTCGAAACATATTGCACGTCCGTTTCTTAGAAGAGCTATCTCGGACACATTTTACGGGCGTCTCTTATTGCAGCTGACGCAACAAATTGCACGTGCGTCTCTTATTGGAGCTAACCCGAAACATTTGCATATGTGTCTCTTCCTGCAGCAATGTCGAAACACATTGCATTGCTGATAAGATGTCTCGGATTGCTGATATCGACAAACATAGCGAACCTGCGTTTGAGTATCTCGACACGTATTGAACGTATGGATTTTACTGCCGTTGGGTCGAAATTTATTGAATGGGCGTTTCGTAGTGCAGCTATCTCGAACTTGTTGCACTATGTTTCTCACTGGTATCACAAATTGCACCTGCGTCTCTTATTGCAAATCTTCGAACATGGGACGTGCAAAATAGTGCACGTGTCTCTTCTGTGGTTAGGTGGAGACATGTTGCACGTGCGTTTCTTATTGCAGCTATCTGTGCACATGTTTCACGTGCGTCTTATTGCCGCCAATGAGAAACGTATTGCACATATGTGTCTCATTGCAGTTATCGCGACACAACTTGCACGTGCTTTTCTTGGTGTGTACAAACTTGTACATGTGTATTTTAGTACCGCTTTCCAGCAACAGGTTGCCCAAGTGTCTCTTTGTGGACTGCACCGGTTCATCTTGCACGTGTTTCTCCAACAGTTGCTATTACGAAACCGATTGCACATGTGTGTCTTAGTGCGTCTATTTCCAAAACGTGTTGGCCTTGAGTCCTATCATCTAAGCTGCCTGGTATTTTTGTTCACTTTTTATGAGCCTTGACTTTGGCTCTTCAGAACGATTGACGCAATGGAACAGAAATAATGAGTCATTAATACTGTCTACATTGTTTAGGAATTTCTTCACCAGAAAAATAAAGACAATCATGTTTGGGCTTTCGGTGTTATTTGTCATCAAGCACAAGACCACATGAGCCAGTAATAAATTAATGTCGACAAAACACTAATAAAAGAAAGGAAAACGCCTCTCAGTGTTAGGTTCAACAAATGCATTTCCACAACTAATGTGCAATCAAGTCTTCCAATTAAGCTCGTGTTAAACTGTCGGGATTTTAGTCAAACACAGAACACCCATTATCGCGAGACCAAATTAAGCTGTAACAAATCGGACCGTGTTCTTTAAAAACACACAGAGAAATCTGGAAGCATTCCGATAGGACGTTAATGATATGCATTTTAGCCTCGGGGGATATGGATATCTTGACCCTATTTCATTGAAATGAATTCGGTTATATCTGAGAGAATTTGTCACAAGTCGCTATAATTCATAAATTGAACACATCAAAATTATTCCACATCAAACGCGACATTTAAGACATCAGAAGTGGTGTTTTGGACTTCCATAAGCCTGTCGCCAAATCCACATCTTCAATAAGCAATAAACTTTATTTTCTGCGTTTTTGATTGACAAGTGTAATGACTACCGCTATCATTTAGCGATATTTCTAATAAGATAAGTTCTCATTTGATATGTGTTTACTGGCGCCTCGTCTGCTCATAATCCCAAATGAACAATTTACAGACTTGAGGCCAAAGAACGCCGAGAAGCGATGACGATTAGGATTAAGTAATCGCACATCAAAGCAGGGTTTCTTGGCTTGTTTCAGAATGGAATCCATCGATTGATATCAGCCGAAGCAGTATCTAGAGGGTTGCAGGAATGAATCGAGTAGTGGTTGTCTCCCTTTGATGTACAGCGCTGTAGCAAAGGGATTTCATATTGAATGTTATTTGACTGTTCGTGTCAATAACGTTGTCATGAAAACGTTGCATGTAGCGAGTTAGTTGGGGCATGAATGTTTCTAAGCAGTGTTTGTACATTAAGAACTTAGAAACTCATGTAATGTTTGAACATGTGTGGCCAAGTCATTGAATCAAAGGAATAATGTTATTGCCAAATCTGTTCAGGAAACGTTATTAGATTCAGGACTATGTTCTGCTTCTTATAGAATATTATGTAGAAAAAGCGCCAATTCCTTTAGGCAATTTCAGTAAATATGTTATTTTGTAATCTCCTAGGAAATCAAACAAGCAGTCTGTTCCCATTTCTATCCGGCAATTCATTTAGGCTATCAAAAAGAAATAAAACTATTTTCCAAGCAGGGATAAGGTGGTGTTCTTTCTTTTGAAATTCAGCCCTGATGATTTTCCTGAACATGAGATTATTTGATCTTGTAATCTTTACATGATCATTATTCAGACATGTATGTTCAAATGCGGCTCGAGGGAGCACAGAAGACTCATTTGTATATACACAAAATCTGTTATTGTAAACGTATAATAACCAAATCTCTTTGTATTTTGTTATTAGTTGCATTTAAAGGACTATGGCAATGAAGATGTTTTCTGTGGGTGTAAAAATGACCTTTACTTCCTACATAGTGGGAATAATATTACCATTGTATGAGACATAAATGCATTATTTTTACCTGTAAAGCTGGTCAAGTTATCTAAGGTGCCGGAATTCACTGTGTAGAGTTATCTCCCTTGGGTGTGCCTGATCTGTGGACGGGGGATCGAATCTCGGTTTTCCTTTTGATTTTAGGTTTGTCAGTACCATTCACGTACTCAATGTTGCGCAAAACTGGAACACGCTGGACTTTCCTCTCATATCACACTGCTACACCGTGATGTAACTGAAATAATTATTAATGAAGCGTACACCAAACACACTTGTAATATATTCAGTCCTTTAGCTCACACGGGGCGGTGGGGTAGCCTTGTGGTTAAAGCGTTCGCCCGTCACGCCGAAGACCCGGGTTCGATTCCCCACATGGGTGTATTGTGTGAAACCCATTTCTGGCGTCCCCGCCGTTTTTCTGGAATATTGCTGGAATATTGCTAAAACCGGCGTAAAACCAAACTCACTCACTCACTCCCACACGCACTGACGCCACAGCAGATTATATAAGATCATTTTTTTCCAAATATTTAATTTAAGAGAGGTATTCAATTTAAGAGCAGTAAAGGCATTAGCTTTACAACTTTACACTCATCAGAGAGCAATTCATCTGGGTCGCTGCTATGGTCAACGTCCCTTGTGAACGACAGAAATCTATGAACAAGGGTTCGAATCACAGTACACATATATTGTTTCGGGGTTTGTTAGGACCAAACCCGTGGTAAACGTCTAAAAACAACATTCTGTAGGCATTTCGGATTTCATTTCCACGCACATCAAACTGACACGCGTCCATATAACTGGAAGACTGTTCAAAACGGCATTGAACCCATCCCACTCACTCACTCTGACACCCGTGAAGGTATGGGCTATAAGTGGTCTTCAGTAACCTATGCTTGTCGTAAGAGGCGACTAACGGGATCGGGTGGTCAGGCTCGCTGACTTGGTTGACGCATGTCATCGGTTCCCAATTGCGCAGATCGATGCTCATGCTGTTGACCACTGGATTGTCTGGTCCAGACTCTATTATTTACAGACCGCCGCAATATAGCTAGAATATTGCGGAGTGCGGCGGACATGTCATCGTACCCCAATTGCGTAGAACGATGCTCATGCTGTTGATCACCGGATTGTCTGGTCAAGATTATTTACAGACCGCCGCTATATAGCTGGAATATTGCTGGGTGCGGCGCTAAACACAAACCAACCGACCAACAAACCAACTCACTGTGATTCCCGTCAACAAGTCTCAATATCCGGAAAATCACACCAAAAACATATAATGAAACGCAATATGCTAATGTCTCATTAGATTAATGTTTCATTAGTGTAACAAACCACTTCCATTCTTTCCGTGTGTGTTCCAGCTGTTCTGAGATTAAATAAAGCTGGAGGAACATCACCCCCAAACAGACAACCAATCCAATCAGAGCCAACTGACACGATTCCAGAATGATTCTCATCTTATAACAAACACTACGCCGATTGCATTCCCAAGAAGGCTCCCCGTACCAAATTCAATTAGCTGACGTACCTAGAATGAACTACGAATACAATTTACACTCTATCTGATTTTTTTCTGAGATCAAACAAACCCGAAAATATACACCAAAAAAACTTGTTCACTTGGCAAATCTTCAAAGTCGAAAGAGAGTTTTCATTGCAGTTCAGATTAAACACTCCAAGTGGCTTCTTCAGACGCCTTCCGGCACAAGCAGAGACTCCAAGTCCTTCTTTGCAACATCTTAACAAATATAACCTTAAAGACCTTTCTGCCTTCCCCTTTCCCTCAAGCACCCCCTCAAGACATTGATTTGAACTTGAACAATTCTGCTATCTACTTTTCCTCCGTCTTGCCATGGGGACTTGGACTTGCGAGCGTCCACCCCCAAAGACTCGTTCTCCTTCGCATGCTGGCATGCAATGTTATTTATGGGCCCAAAGACATGAGATGGGTTTTAGTTCAAGTGAAAGGGATAATTACAACGAGATGGATGTAATTACTGAAATGGGTGTTTGTATTTAGTGTTGAATATATGGCCCGTTCCCCTTCTGTCCCAGGCGATTGTCGATCAATGCTTTCTTTACGGGAACGGCGAATATGAAATTGTAGTTCTCGGATTAATCCGAGACGTAATTGTATTACGTGAACCAATCGGATCCTCCCTGATGCGAAACTATGGCTATTTCAGAACGCGTTGCTAACGCCTTACCGGGTTGAAACGGACCCTTTTGGCATGTTTATGTGCATTTTGATTTAATTTACATATAACAGAGTTGTTATTACTGAATCAAGTACATCGTCCATTGAGTTTGTAATGTATTTCAGGGAACAGGATAACGGCCGTTTGAGAGTGGTAGCTTGGGAAATAGTGTGATCTTTGCAGACAAAAGTGGTCACGGGTGGTTTTACGGTAGCAATGGTATAATGATGATGATGATGATGATAATGATGATGATGATGATGATGACAGTCAGAGATGATTCAGTGGTTTTGTTGTTTGCGATCTACTACTTTTAATGATGAGTCATCTGTAGTTTCAGCAGTTGTAGAAGCACCAACATTATCTGTATTATAGTAACAGCAGTAATAGTGGTAATTGCAGGACACAAGCAGCGGCAGTAGTAGTAGCAGCAACTGTGCTATGTTGTAAGCACTTTGGTCGTGTTGGAACTTGGTCATTTCTGTGCTGACGGATGTGTCGAACACTCGAAAAAGTCGAACTTTCCCATTGTCCCGACGAGTTTGACACAACGGGGTTTGACTGTAGTAGCAGTAGGTAGTAGTAGAAGTAGTAGTAGTAGTAGCAACAACAGTAGTAGTAGTGGCAGTAGTAGCATCTCTTTTTTTCCAAAGCCTATCCCTAAAATCATTCTTTCTGTCATCAGTTTCAATGTAAACTTATTTTACTATTTTTTTCCTCTGTATGCATTGTATGTATGCTTTTATGTAGCGCCTTGAGCATGTATCAGTGGGTGGAAAATGGCGCGCTAAAAATATCCATTATTATTATTATTATTATTATTATTATTATTTTCAGCATCAGCAGCAATAGTAGTAGTAGTAGCAGCAGCAGTAATGGCATTAGTTGCAGCAACAGAATAGAATCAGTGGCAGTAGACATAGAAGCTGGTGTTGTGTCGTAGCAGTAGTAGTAACAGAAGTAGTAGCAGTTTAACCACGTTCGATAGTAGTAGTAGTAGTAGTAGTAGTAGTAGTAGTAGTAGGTGGAGTAGGAGTTACTGTAGCAGTAGTCTTTATCGTAGATCCGATGCTGGTACTCGATACTGTTATGTGACATATCATCTGTCACAACTGTGATAATGGTTTCATTATATCTACAATTTTAATTTCGTCAGGGTAGATCGCACTATGTGTAATATATCATCTATAATGTGTTAGACTGAGTGACTGAGTTTGGTTTTTACGCCGCTTTTAGCAATATTCCAGCAACATCACGGCGGGGGACACCAGAAATGGGCTTCACACATTGTGCCCATGTGGGGATTCGAACCCGGGTCTTCGGCGTGACGAGCCAACGCTTTAACCATTAGGCTACCCCACCGCCCCATAATGTGTTAGAAAAATGCTTCTATGAACACACGATGCTATAATATGTGTCATAGTGGTCATACATTGCCGATCATGTCAGTTTTAATCCAACTGAATCGTCATTATTCAGCTCAATGGTGCTGAACGCTTGTGTTTTCTGTAGCGTGATGGGAGACACGTTACTTCATCAAACATCACTAAAACACGGAAGTGTCATGAGATATAGGCAAGTTGTTGATATCGCCAGCCCACTGAAAACAAATGTCAATTGCATTCTATTTTATGACATTGAAACACGTAACACTCTAACTGCCTCACGCGCGTAGGAATCCCTTGTTACTCATAAAAAAGTAGTTCCCACTGTTTTTCTCGTGGCCAAGATACTCAGTTGCAGATTTTTATTAACAGAACTTGTTATTATTTTTCTTCCCCTCCGATTCTCAACGGGGCGGGGGAATCGCCCATTACTGAAGATCTCGCGAGAGTCGAATACGAGGTCTCGTGGCGCCGAGATGAAATTGACTTGTCTACTGTCGAGGTGAAATAGATTACTTCATTGTCTGAAGTCAATCATGGTTTGATTTAATAAGATGGAATATTGCTTTTTATCGCATCTTTGAAGAAAAAACATTCAATCATGTATTTGAGTACTTCATATCACAGATAAGGCAAACCATCCAAGAAACGTCTTTTATGGGAAACAACAGCTTTGTACCAAATGTCCTCAGCGTATCAGGCAAAATCGTGTTTGTTGTTCGTAAGATAGAAACCATCAAATTTTGTGATCTTTGTATCATTAAAAAACAACAACAACAAAAACATAAAGATGCAAAAATATAATAAAGAAGGACATGTATGCTCGTTGAGAAAGGTGGATTTATCAAACAGAAGAGTATCAATACTTGGGAGCTTTTGTGGTATTTTTTGTTCTTGCGTCGTGCGTCGAAATAAGATTTATTGTTTTGGAATATAGCTCCCGTCCCTAAGCACCACGCTTAGATTGAATTATGAATCAGGGATCAGCTAGGGAGAGTTCTTGGAAGAAAAAAATCGTTTTTTGGGGGGAAGTAAGATTGATTAATTGTCGAGATATATGTACGTGTAATAAAAGTCACAGCGACCTAAAGTTCAGCAAGATAGTAGACGAATGCAAGCGTGTTATCTGCTTAAATGTAATCATTTTAGATTCAAACACTTAAACACTGAATCTCGAGTTTAATCAATCAATCGATCAATCAGTCAATCAACCAATCAATGTGACAGCCTTGTGTTCCTAGTCGCCCTCTTAACTTCACTGGGGCTGTGGGGTAGTCTAGTGGTTAAAGCGTTCGCTCGTCACGCTGAAGACCCAGGTTCGATTTCCCACATGGGTACAAATTGTGAAGCCCATCCCACATGGGTACAAATTGTGAAGCCCATTTCTGGTGTCCCCCGCCGTAATTTTGCTAGAATGTTGCTAAAAGCGGCGTAAAACTAAACTCACTCACTCACTCTGAACTTCACCAAGTTATTTTGAAGCTTTCATTGCACTTTAGAAATTTCGTATAGATATTGTATGGTTCTACAAACTAGTATACTAAGGTTATGTCTTGGACGGTTATATCGGTAGATATCATGTTAGATTTGTCGATTCCGTGTCCTCAGAAGTGTCCACCAGACCGTGTTCCTCATCTTTTGGATTCAGATGCTTTATCATCAGTATCATACCAACGCTGGTGGATTTGACCAGAGTGGTAAACGTTGTTGTCAATCTGTTGAAGGCTGCGTGAAGTACTGTAACTCACTCACTCACTCACTCACTCACATAAAAATATTCTGCTTGAGTTTGTCTCACGTCAATGTTAGAATTGCGAGTTCTCTTGTTTTCTACATAGAATGATCACAAGGGGAAAGAGCACATTTCTAATCCACGAATAGTTTTATACGAATTTGATGATTGGATTTTAGACAATAATGTCCTTTTCCCTCTTGTGATCACTGTAAGTTGATAACAGCGGGTTAATCATAATATGCTGTGTTTGGATTACACTTTTTCAGCAAAGAACAGATTCTAGTACTTTTGGATTCGAACCTACACGTTTCAATTGCACCTCTCAGGCGCCTAATTGCCAGCACACAAAGTCAGCGATCTAACCCACTCCAGCCACCACAGCTTCAACAAAAAATGGCAGTCATGCAAGTGGTAGCCTAGATCAAATATCCGAAAAGCTACGGATACATAATGCCATATAACATATGTTACATTTGACCATTTTCTAAAAGGCACTGTACATTCATAGGGATATTCGTTATTAGTTGTACAAACCAAATCAATAACAAAATTAGGTGAACCTGGTTAATCCGATTTTTGTATTATCGGGTCCGTTGTGTCTCATTTTACGTTTGAGCGGACTTGTACCGTAGGTACGTATAACCATCCAGTTATTTGTACCTTTGATACGTAAATTCTGAAGATTTATATTTTCATTTTTATTCAAAACTTAATTTGAAATCTTAACAGTGACTGGCGTTACTTTAAAGTGTATTCATCTGAATAGAATAAACACTATTGCAACACGATCTCATCTTCCACGCTTGACTGTCGGTCATGACAAGTCGCCAGATTAATGTCAATCTGTTCCGTGTGAAATATCAAAGGCCTCCTCTATTGATTTATTTTCACCTTAAGACATGCAAGTGATTAATTAATTGACAGTAATATAATTACACGTAAAGCCATATCCAAACACACATTACATTATTGGTGTGTATTTGACAACGCCAGTTGTCAATTGCTTTCATGACAAATCAACGCGTTGTCGTTTCCTCTTGCCGCTTTTAAGAATAAATACATTACATTGTTTGTCCGTATTGTGTATTTGGTGATCAGATTGTAGTGTGAGAATGACGATGTAATTAATTGCAATAATGTGTATAAAAATATCAACTGGACAAAAAGACAAATACGATCTTTCCAGATGTGTGTATTGGTTCAATCTGCAAATTAATGATCGCAGCGCGAATGTTTGAATGACATGCATTCATGAATCTCCTAGTCAAACTTGTTCCCTTTCTCATTTATTTCTCATATGTTTCTCAAATGTTTGGAGTAAAAGGAATGGGTGAAATGCCAATTTTACCTAATGTATACTAAGAATGTTTGAATAACATGCATTCATGAATTCTCCTAGTCAGACCTGTTCCCTTTCTCATTTATTTCTCATATGTTTCTCAAATGTTTGGAGTAAAAGGAATGGGTAAAATGCCAATTTTACCTAATGTATACTAAGAATGTTTGAATAACATGCATTCATGAATTCTCCTAGTCAGACTTGTTCCCTTTCTCATTTATTTCTCATATGTTTCTCAAATGTTTGGAGTAAAAAGAAAGGGTAAAATGGCAATTTTACCTAATGTATACTAAGAATGTTTGAATAACATGCATTCATGAATTCTCCTAGTCAAACTTGTTCCCTTTCTCATTTCTTTCTCATATGTTTCTCAAATGTTTGGAGTAAAAAGAATGGGTAAAATGGCAATTTTAACTAATGTATACTAAGAATGTTTGAATAACATGGTTCATGAATTCTCCTAGTCAAGCTTGTTCCACTTTCTCTTCTCATTTGTGTCTCAAATGTTTCTCAAATGTTCGGAGTAAAAAGAATGAGTAAAATGCCAGTTTTAACTCATGTAAACAAAGAAACAAAATAATGCTTATTGTTTTCAAAAGTCTTTGAAAGTGTTAAAATCTCTTTTCAATAACCGATATAAAACCCACATAAATTCGTTTCAAATGTTTAGTTTCATGCTTCGTGCAAACATTGTATTAATTTTATATTTCACATCGAGAACAGTAAACTTTAATGTTTGAAACAAAAATCGGATTACAAAAAAAAGTTCTCAGACTTTAAAAATATAATCACAGTTTCCACTTTGGGATCATATTCTTATGGAACCAGATGCTGTGTTACATCCAGCCTCCTCAGGTTTCAGTGATTCCAGCTTAAACTTTGTCTGTGTTCTTGGTAGCTCAGGTTACCTGACTGCCGACAGCACGAGGACTGGCGAGTCTAACGCAAGGGAGATAATTATTGTAAGACAACGCTCATCTAGAAGCTATATAACACGGCGACCCTTACGTTTAAAGGTCAATGAAATAAATGAACCTTTTACGGTTATTAGATCCTTAACTGATTTTTAAGATCGTGTTTTTTGACATCTACGAATAATACCCGGGTTCAGGATGAATATAAAAATTACGATTTTTTCACTCGATTAGTCATTAGTAGTATGATACTTTTTTAACATTTTTATGATGTTTACTACTTTAACAGTTACGAAGAACCCTAATGCCAACTAGGAATTATCAACTGTGGCCTTATTGCGCGGGGATTACGATGTCATTATCTCCAACCCATGCTGAGATGCAGATGGACATATGAACCAGAAACAAACTACTATTTAAAAAGACATTGTTCTTATATATACCATAAATATTGTGTTTTTATTACATTTACTTTTTTCTTTTTCATCGATCGGAGTATACCTTTTCGAATTTGCTGTCATGAAATGTCAAATGGAACAATGTACATTATTAGATGAATTTCAAAATTTCTTTTGCATTAAAACTTAATGGTCGCACTTTGTTATGTTTGTTACTGTGTATTTCACGACATAGATCATCATCACGTGGCTTTTTTTAAGTAAAACAAAGACGACAGATTGTATTTATGAATACATTTGCCTGGAGATGTAATTATTCATAGACAATTTTTGTATTGTATGAATGCATATAAGAATGCATGTTGTACACACATGCTTGTTGTGTATTGTTGTTGTATAAGTTGATATATTGTATTAGGTTGTATTGTGAAAATGCATACATAACTGACAGCTAAAGCCATACAAAGGATTGGTATTTATGAATACATGTTCCACGTGTGTGTTTTGTGTGTGAATGTATTGAAACGCTTCACGGTGTGTCTGACATAAATTCGACAGTTTCGCTGATGTGAGGTTACTTGTCAGTTGTTTTACAAACTGTCTGGACCAAACATTAACAAAAATACGTTTATTTACAACCCTGAGTGAGTGAGTGAGTGAGTGAGTTGGGTTTTACGCCGCTTTTAGCAATATTCCAGCAATATCACGGCGGGGGACACCAGAAATGGGCTTCACACATTGTACCCATGTGGGGAATCGAACCCGGGCCTTCGGCGTGACGAGCCAACGCTTTAACCACTGGGCTACCCCACCGCCCCTTTACAACCATCATCTTGACATAGAGTTCTTTATACGACAGACTAGTGTATACATGCTACTTGTGGAATCTGAACTATATACATAAATGTATGCTGTGTAATAAATATAAAACGTTCACTATCTGCAACAAATATGATATGTAACATTCTATATATCACTGAGGGCTCAGTCTTCACTGATTGTGCAAATGCATCAGGCATTTGTGCATATCCTTGTGTTTATGTGTTTATGGATTGTTGTTTTTCACCAAAGTGTCGATAAGTACTCATAAAATTTACTCTTAGACACATAGCTATATCACAACAGATATCGCATGTGATCGGGTATTCAGTGAACATCTTAATATTTGTATACGAAATTCAGTCAAATGTTCCTTCCGGCAGCCAACAGAGTATATCTCCCTGTATCTAGAAGTCCACATTCATTCTGAATCCTTGAGAAGTCATTAGGTCGGACTTCATGTATATGAAAATCCTTTGTGTTTCAAGCAGAAAGCTACCGATAGAAGCGGTGTGTACATTTTTAGATACTTGTTTTATTGGTTCTGGTGAAGACCGCAATGGTAAGTTTGTAGTTACCATAACACAGTAATCACATTTTGAAGACGTATGTTTATAAGCATTATTTTACATTTAGGTACCCGTCAAGATCCGGGTTATGATTGTTCTTCAGCAACCCATGCATGTAGTAAGAGGCGACTAAAGTGATCGGGTGGTCAGGCTCGCTGACTTGGTTAACACATGTCATCATATCCCAATTGCGTAGACCAATGCTCATGCTCTTGATCACTGGATTGCCTGATCCAGACTCGATTATTTACAAACCACCGCCATATAGCAGGCATATTGCTGAGTTCGGGGTTAAACAACACGCAAACAAACATTCAGGTATTACTCACCATGTGAAGTACAACAGAGTTAGCCAAGTGAAGCCTCTAATTTGTGTAGACATGTTTCAACGCACGGTCCACGACAGGTGAAAGTCAATTTCTACCCCCTCTCAGTGTTACGCACACACGACGTACACACTTTTCATATGAGAGATGTATACCCTTGCTGATGAAACAACTCCTCAATACCATCTCTGTCAAAGGATACGTTACCATGGTTTTGTCAGTATCATAAAATGTTGGTTTTTTATATTTCATATTAAATTATGTATATCATAGTTTCAAATGTCAATGTAATAAGAATCAAAAAAATAGTAGCTTGTATAAAATTGTCTGTAAAATTTGTCTTGTAAAAAGGTATAATTTATTAAAAATAACGAGTCTGTTTCACTGGTCTACAGTATTTTTTCACTGACAGATAATAATTGGTGAACACACACAATATATTCTGTTGAATGGTATTATTGTTGAAACGTGATACATGTACATTAATTCATTGACTGCGATTCACTACGATCAAGTGATGTCATGGAGAAATGAAGGCTGGAATTTCCACTGTGTCAGACAGACAGATTCTTGAATACAAGACACGTTTTATGGATTCATGTTTCGAAGAGTTGTAACCATCAACCATTTCTCTTTAATTCCTTCATGAAAAGAAACAAAACCTTTTAGGGTTAACGCCAGTAAACAGCACACGTTTTTGTTATTTCATCAAAAAAACATAATATCTAGCAAACGCACAACACATATGTGTACTGTCTTTTTCAATTAAGACGTTGATGCTGATGTAAATTACAAAGAACCTGATGTAAATTGCTAAAACCCTTTTAATATTCTTTTTGTCCCAGTTTGGGATATCACTTGGATTTATAATGTGAAAGGCTTACAAACTCCACCTGTGTTATCGAATCACTTTTTTGCAACGAAATCCTTATGTTTTTAATTGCAATCTATGATCCGATTTCAGTTTTACTGTCTTTAAAATGACCATGTAGCGAATATGTTGTTCAACTCAAGGGAGTAAATCTTTCTTTTGCAAAACATATTTGCGATAGGTAGATGATTATTTAGTACAATGGGTTAATGGTTCCAATTCAACTGACTTATAACGTAAAATCATACAGGTTAAGAAATAGGTTAACTGTTGCACAACCAAAACATGGGTACAAAACAATTGCAACACGATACATTTCAATATTATCAGAATTTTATAAATTTGCCATCGACTGAGAATTACGTCGCTTTCAGCAATATTCCAGCACTATCACGGCGGGTGTCACGAGTGAGTGAGTGATTATGCTTTTACGCCGCTTTTAGCAATATTCCAGCAATATCACTTCGTCTGACACGAGATACGGGCTTCACACATTGTACCAAATGGGGATGCGAACCCGGGTTTTAGGTGTGACGATGAACGCTTTTTCCACTGGGCCACCAAGCCGCCCCCTCAGTGAAGCGGGTACCCGAATCAGTATTGTATCAAACATACCCGCAACACTCGACATGATCTGAAAGAACAATTATAGAAAGAGAATGTCATCCTGTGACGTGTATCAGGACGTTATGTCATGCACAGCGTTGTATAAATGTCAATAGCATCATTAATATCATGTAATAAGCACTAGTACTGAGACATATTCCATTACATTGTGGGGAGGAACTGGATAAAAATATGTTTTTACACTCTGTTCCCTGTCATGGGAGGTCACGAATTTAGGTGATTTTGGTGCCATGACGTTGATGTCGACGTTACGCTTGATATCAATTGCACAAGATGCGCAGACATCGGTATATAGCTAGAACACTGAGGCGTTAAAGACCAAACAACAAACGAACATTATTCGATATAAACAGTGGCTAGAATCGGAATTTTTTTAAGTGCCCTGCCATTGATGCATAGCGAAATGCATTGAGTAAAAGTCCAACGAACGAACATTCAGCGATACACAAGATGGTTAAATCAAGCATACATAACAAGTCTGTTTCACAGTCTCTGAACAATATTATTTTCCCTTCTGTCAGGCTATTTCTGTGACGCTAGAGCCCCTTATGAAACGAGTGTAGATTATCCTCATGTTTTGAATCCCCAATCAAACTGGGATCCTTTTCAACTTTAATTAATCATGTTGTTACAATCAAAATGTACATATAGTTTAATTCTTAAGGTGTGTCATCATCTGTATGAAGTTAGAATGAGTAAATTAGATCAAATGGCGTGGTTAGAATAAGGTTTCTGAAGACATTCATAGCTAAGCAAGTAGAAGTGGAATTTTGTCTGAAGGTAGCTCTGGTCTTGTTAGAGTTACAGCTGATTTCTCTTCTTAAGCGTCGTAGCGTGGTTCCTCTTCTTGTGTATGTAAAGGCTATCTTAACCACAAGTAATTGTGGGGTACATAATTTGACCAACAAAGCCTTCCCTACACTGCACTCTGACCCGACATGAAAATAGAACACAAAAGCTCAGACCTATTAGAAAAGGACAGGGCGGTCTCTTTTAAGAGTTGTATGGCAACAACGGGACCTAATCTCGGTGTTTCGTGTTGCGGGCTCCGTCTGAATGGGACAAGTGTTTACAGTTGCCTGGTTTGAGAGATGCAACGGTAGAGGGCGTTTTGTTCCGCTGGGTGGCCGCCATGAATGGGCTACATGGCACCCACTGAGGGCCACGTGTTCATCTGACTTATCTCAAAGAAATACGTCATTGAATATGATCCGTCGTGTCTCATATACGATCTGGGGACAGAAACCTTCTTCCAAATGAGACCGAAGTCACCATCCCCCGTTGATTCGATGATCTTCGAAGTATCAAGAAGCCGACTGGGGCGGCCATCTTGTCTCGTGCACTGCTTGGCGTCAGCAGTTTGAAGAAAGCCCTAACAACCATTAATTTTCCCTTGCACTGTTGGGTGCTTGACCAATAGACTTTCACAAAACATCAAAGGGATGTCTCATAATATCGGAGACATCGCCTGTACCACAATAATAATGTATTATGATTAGGGTTCATGGCCAAGAACAGAGTCATAACGAAAAGGTCCGCTCTACTCCGTCAAATATGGAGATTATGAAAATTTGTCAAACGGACACAATAGACGAATCGGGTCTTAAAGTTCACAAAAGACCGGATTATCTTCCCTTGAGTAAAAGAATTTCACATTTGTAAAGAATCACACTGAATAAGAGATGAATTTGAATAATCGGCATGACATTTTTACCATAATTTTTTTAATGTTTACAGTGTGTATATTTATCTAAATATTATGGAAATGAGTCGGCGTCTGTGCGACGTCATGTGGGTAATTACAATGTATATTATAGAGTCTTTACACATGTATTCGGTGAAACGTACATGTAACTGCCATAACACAGACTGTTTTCCAGCTTCTAAACTGAAGTAAAATAGGTTGTGTAGACAGTATTAAAAATAACTATATACACATCTGAAAAATGTTACAGAGGAGGAGGAGGTGACTGGGTCTGTAATTTAAATATAGTTTAATATATGACGTGATATAATGAAGCGTATTTTGGCATAATTTACAATATTGACAAATCGCTTGTTTCACATTTGAAACAATTTAAACAACTATTACTGACAGGCATATATTGATAAATAGATAGACAGGTAGACAAAAAGAGAGACAGGTAGATAGATAGATAGACAGGTAGATAGACAGATAGATAGCTATATAGGTAGACAGACAGGTAGATAGATATACAGGTAGATAGATAGATAGACAGGTAGATAGACAGAGACAGACAGACAGACAGACAGACAGACAGATAGATAGATAGATAGATAGATAGATAGATAGATAGATAGATAGACAGATAGATAGATAGATAGATAGATAGATAGATAGATAGATAGATAGATAGATAGATAGATAGATCTTTGACACATGTACATCACCTATAAATGACCATCAAAGAACTGATGATAATGATGATAATTTTAATCAATTTTTTATTGCCGTTATATTAGACGGGACATCAAAAAGATTAAAGCAACAATCTGTTGAGATTATCTTATCAATAAAGTATTCACAGACATAGTCAGTGTCAGTAAAGCGACTGTGAATCCAACAGAATCACCGGGCGTCGCTCACATTCGCATCGTTATATAATATCACAATAAAGTCCGTGGAGGAAGTTGTTTGTTTCCATAACATACTAAATGTCAACATTCAGAAATTGTAACTCGCCACACCAAGAATACGTGCAGTTATTCACGAAAGGACACATCTCAACTTACGTTATTAACGTTTTAAGTATCCAAACTCCAGTGCCCGAAATCTCAGTTAATCCCCTCTGAGGAGAAAGTTGTAAAGTAAAGTGTTTCACGACAAGTGGTTATGAAAGAAGACAAGTTCTGAGTTGAGTTTATATGTCTTTGTCAGTTACTTGAGAAGCCAACAAATCAAATCTACAAAGAGATAGACTGGTGTTTTTAACAGAAATCCTATTGTGGAGATTCCAGCATTAGCTCGAATCTACAACAATGAAAGACATATTGTTTCAGTCTATTGTTCGGTAAGCCAGGCTAAGTCGGTCGTTTAAACAATGTGTTGTGACGCATGTGCGTTTCACAAATGATGATAATCATTATTTGGCGTCGGAGGTGCATGTGATGAGATTTAGCGAAACGGGAATATCAGTCTAAGGGGCATAACTCCTGCTTAGTTTCCTTGCGAAGGACGTCGTTCGGAAGATCAGATATCGACTGATTGTTTAGCTCAATGAATCCAGGCAGTGTTTAGCGTCTAATAGATACATAACATGATACTGACTAAGCCCTTTAGAGTAAATCCAATTTCGACAGATAAACATCGACAGGTCGATCTTAGATCTGTCTTCAACAAAAACGCGCGTTGAAGTCGGCGAGGAACTTGCAAAGGGATTGCTCCTAGTCACGAAGTATACACCATCAGGCGTGGACTACAATCAATTTTGTTTTATTGTAAAACCTGCAGGTTTCGACAAGACACATTTGATCTCACCAGTTCTATATTCACGGTTTGAGGATGAAAGCGACCAGAGCAACAAACAAACATTCAGATAAATCTCATACGGGTTTGTCACAAGAGATCATAGCTTCGTTCGTGTTATATTGCAATAGATAAGAACGATAACTTATCTTTTCATGTTTATATATTTGTGACGATCGCGTGGCTGTAAGGTTATCAGTAATAAATTCTCGAATCGTTTGTCTTTATATTGGCTATTGTCTTAGGGTGTTAACAGGTGTAAACTTTAGACCTAATTTACTGACGCGAGTATTACCGTATCCCCTCGACTCGTGTGTATATGATTTCAGATAAGCGTTGTTTTTACGTCAAATATATAATTTGTCTGAACACATTTACCCTGAATTTGAGCCGGTTTTTATGCTCACTGCTTTCGCATAGATTGTCAGTGAGACTTAATTCTGGTCATGTCAATATTTGTTTATAGTCATATCCAATATCACGTAGCCTTAATGAAGATATGTAACAAGATGCAATTTTAACGTGGCAAGCCATCTGCACAATCAAAGGTTACTTCCCTTTACAAAACGTGACATTAAGTCAGCGTCTATAATTCGTCATGGGAGTGGTGCATTTTCATATCATGAATAAAGGTAATCTCCAATCATGAACTCACCTTGATTTTCAAACAAAGTACATGCCTTTCATACAAATTAATTCATTTGGTTATTCAATTTAATACGAACACATAAACTGACGGGCATCAAATGTTAACAACCTGTGTTTGATGCTGGCTGAAAATGAAGCGAACAAGAACTAGTTATTGGATGGTGATACAAGTATCACAGATGTGTTTTAGACCTTTATTTTGCAGGTGTTTCGGGCACTGTCGTGAGTAGCGTTCGGATAACGTTAGTATTATTTTGGCCAAATCGAAATTTCAAGCTATTGTTTTTGTTTGACCGACGGTGTACGAGACAGAAATTAATTTATTAAAAAACACACAGACCCAAAGGTCGTGCATTGTAGATGAAATGTTATATAAACCGTTTTGTATTTAGTTTTTCACATTTGTACATGTCTTACCACAGATATGTTCGCATTAGTTTCACTCTTAACTCCAACACTAACTCACTCATGCGTGGAGTCACAGATACAGTTGGAAAGCAAAGTATAATGTATTTAGCTAGATTCAATAATGTTTGAGAACATTCACAATTCCTTCTAACACTTGATATTAGTGGCAGGTTGTTATGGTAATTTGGGTGCATATATTCCGTAAAACTATACATGAAACTCATTTCCATCATGATCAAATCCATAAGTGCACAGTTCTGTCTTCATCAATTTCACACATCCCAATAACCACAAATAAATCTGGATAATGCTTGTTAAAATGTTTTCCATCTTTATAAAGGTAAATAGTTCTGTGTTTAAAAGCGATTTGTATTTAGCATATAATGTCAATTTTTGTTGTGTTTAAAACAGTTTATAACAATACAGAAACTGTACCATGCGAAGTGAAAACCACATCGACTTGTCATTTCTCCTCACATAAAAATCGGGGAAATATTTTCGTCAGTAATTTCTCCTCAGTGAAAATAAATTACTTGTTGAGTAGAATCCGATCAATAAAACTGTTATGTTCTGGAAGCATTACGTTAATTAAAACGTCGTCACTCATTATGGATCATTACTATCTGTGGGTTGACTGGTCCACAGACACAGACTTCACGACGCTATAGGTATAGACAAAGCATCAAGGCATTAAGCATCTTCGCCTGAATGAACCCGACATAATAGACAGCCCTGTCTGACACCAATGTGCATCCATCACTGGATAGATGGATATTTAAATATTAATACAACACAATAACCGACTTCATCGAATTCCCATCTTCATATATATTTGACTTAGGATGAGGGACAGATTAAACGCCAGTGTTTAAGTTAATCCGCTTAGAAAATCTAACACAATAAGCGGATTGGAATTAATACCTGTCGGGTAATGGCATATATGAGCTTTTTTGATATTTCAGTGTAGCGGGTCACTCGAACAATAAAGTGGATTCCGTAGTAGTTGAAATATAATTATACACAAAGAGTTGATGACTGAGAAGATAAATAGATATATGAGGATAGGTTTATGCTTTGTAAATCCTAATGAATGTTTCATTATAGACCAAGATGTAGATGTAGGACAACGTGTCATGTCAGTGTGATGGGTACTTAAGCGTATCGTACTGTCTGTATACTGCCATCGCCTTGCTACCATGTCCTTCTAAGGAGAAGGAAATAGTCTAAAGGGTAAATGCTGGCGTTATGGGGTCGGGTTCGATTTCAAACGTGTCCCGTGGAAGGGATGGGATGTTACTGAAGGTAGTGTACATCCGGGATCGTTCACTAACCTTACAGTGTCTTGATCACTCACTGTGTTTGAGGACCCGTGAAGGTCCGGGTTAGAATATTGGCCTTCAGTAACCCATGCTTGTCGTAAGAGGCGACTAACGGGATCGGGTGGCCAGGCTCGCTGACTTGGTTGACGCATGTCATCGGTTCCCAATTGCGCAGATCGATGCTCATGTTGTTGATCACTGGATTGTCTGGTCCAGACTCGATTATTTGCAGACCGCCGCCATATAGCTAGAATATTGCTGAGTGCGGCGTATAACTAAACTCACTCACTCACTGTGTTTGAGAAAAAAGGGTGTAATGGAGAGTATTGCACGTGTCTGTCACCATATGAGTTGACGATGGTTGACTGCCGTTACGGTTTTTGATGTGAAGTGAATATATAGCGAGTAACAAGCACGCCTGTGAACAAAACTAAATCATGTCTATTTCTGTCATGAAATTATGTAATAATGACCATAGTCACCATGACCCGTTCAAGCGGGTGAATATAAAAACAAAAACATTCGGAGTACAGTACTGTATTCATTATCTTCTTTAACACTTTTAATTCAGCTATTCATATTGATGCTACTTCATATGAACATCGTATGGCATACCTTATACCTTATACTACACTTTGAGTACACATTTTAATACATTTTCTTAGTTTAATCGTTAGATATCAGACATTTGGGATTACCCTTCCTCAGTGAAGTACATGTTGTAGTACTTGTTTGAGTTGAGTACCATCCAGGAATCAAATATTGCATCATTTACATTTGAACACTAAAATTTCTAAAATGCATAGTGTATTCGTGATATCATAGTTTAAACATATATTACACAGAAACGTACCTTGCCAGAAAGAAATACATATTTGTAATGAACCATGTACCGGACAAAGTATGACTGAGCAAAGCAACTGATGTCTCAACTGAGTAGTAATGTCAACAATGAAATACCGCTACTATTTTCCAAATAAGGTTCGACATTTCCAAGATTACATGCAAAGATTTACGCCATACCTCCACCCCACCCCGGCCAGTACCCTTCAATGTTTATATCATTTCAAATAAAAGTTAACCTGTACAATAAACACATAAACACAAATTACACAAATCAATATCACTTCAATATCAAGTTTGTGTCTGTTGAAGTAGATTCAGTCACTAGACTTTAGTCGTTATGCAATCTGTATGAAACAGAATATCAAAGATATTAAAGGGATGTCCTAGTACATAAATGTTTATATCATTTCAAATAAAGGATAACCTGTACAATAAACACATAAACACAAATTACACACATCAATATCACATCAATATCAAGTTTGTGTCTGTTGAAGCAGCTTCAGTGCTAAAACTGGAATGAGACTGATTGTTTAGGTTATATACCAATCATTGGTAATCAAGAACTCACAAGTCAAATACAGGTTAAGTGGCAAGCAAATCCCTGAAGTTATTGTCAAAAACCCAATACAAATCTGAACTGCTTGTTAACCACCTATAAAATCCGACCAACTGCTTCTTAGTTTACTTCTGCCAGCGAAAGGTTGCTTCGGTTGCTTTTATGCTTATTTTATCTCATTTTCCAATGACTTGTTGTAAATAAACCTATTACTATGAGGCAAGTTGCGTAATAAACAGCAGCGCTTAAGAACTGCCTATCTGGGGAACTGTGCATGAGTACGGTATTAAAGAGGTCGCTAAAAGCTGCGTTCTTTTGCCGAAAACATAGTTCCGCGTAGGGAGTAGTGGCAAAAAACGAAACAGGCCAAAGGGAAGAGAATCTATGTTTTTGTGAAATCTTGGAATTTCACACAACAAAGAATTCTACTTGATAATTTTATAAACAGTATAACATACCCTAACTCATCCATTATCGATGCTCATCTTGTCAGCTACTTACACGTTGTACAGACTCCATTACAGACTTTATATAGCTCAATTATTGCTCGGTGTAGCGTTAAACACCAACAAACAAACCAACAGCCAACCAACCTATCAACCATCCAACCAACCATCCAACCAAACAACCAACCAGCCAACCAAACAAAACAACCACCCACCCACCCACGCAACCAACCAACCATCCAACCAACCTATCAACCACCCAACCAACCAACCATCCAACCAAACAACCAACCAACCAACCAGCCAGCCAACCAACCAACCAACCAACCAAACAATTACACAAACAACCAGCCAACTAAACAACCAACCACCCAAACAAACAAACAAAGACAGAAATACAACGAGCAAGTATTCATGGCGAATATGTCTTTGATGTTATTGTCGAGGTATTTAGTAAACAGAATAGCACTTGCAAAGTAAGACTTTCCATTCTTTGGGCCGTTTGTTAATTTGGTGCTGTAATTAAATAATAATTTCCTATACTCGTACTGGACATGAACAACGTGAGTGAACGTCAACCTGGACGTAGACGCTACTTCGTCAACGTCTGGCAAGCCATTAACGCGTTCACCGACGACGAGGTTGTCCTCAAGTGCCTTTCCGTCGTCTTACATATACTTCAAGACTAAGCTTCAGAAGAAAAGTCAGATCTTCAAATCGTATTTTGTTTTGATCGATCCGTCTGAGGGCTGCATGGTTCGATTGTCACTAGACTTTAGTCGTTATGCAATCTGTATCAAACAGAATATCAAAGATACTAAAGGGATGTCTTAGACCGATGAGAGTGCCTACATGTCAGATATATCCTCCAGTCAAGGTAATGACGTCAAACTAACTTTGAAGTGCTGACGGAATATCATGGCGTCAGTTATGTGTATTTCAATAGTTGAGGAGTTTCTTTGATCATAAGTGATATGATGTTTCTGACATATATGGCTTGGTATTCAAGCTTGAGGTATTAATTTCGTTAAAGCTTATTACTTTGTGGGACACAAACTAATATCAAATGGTTCGGTTAACATATTAACCAATGCACTCTCAACAGGCTATCTAAGAAATTAAAGGTGATACAAAATGTTTATGAAATGTGCTTTAAATTAAAATTGATAAAAGTTGTTCTCCTTTAACACAATAAAGCAACAGATTTTAACAAACTGGCCAAATCAACAATTTTTGACTGTAATTGTGTTTGTGAATTCATATCGAATTTATATAGACTTTATACCATCATTTGGAACGCCTGGTGCTATTTCGGTAGAACGGATTTTAATTACGACTAGATTTGCCTTCCATTAACAAGGCTGTGAAACATTACAGTACATTGTGTTAGCCTTTATGAGGTGTGTTCCTATTTTCATTTGACTGGGTCCTAACTATCGAATGAACGTCCAGGTAATTCTAACCTTTCTCTGATTGATTTTTGCCAACATTCTAGCAGATTGCTTCAGATGGGTGGCCATAAAACCCAGCAGCACCGTCAGATTAGTAGACCTTGGCTAAAAAGGTCATACAAATGTTCGGTCAATGATTACTTTTAATCGATTTTAGACTTCTATGGCGGTATTGACCACCGAGAGCTTTCGTTTTGGTATCAGACGATGTCTGGTTGTAGTCAAGCTTTCTGCATGACTAACATGCAATTGGAAATTTGTTTGTATGAGATGTGATAGCGCCAGAAATGGGCTAAGAACAAAATGGCGGAAGTCGTAATGGGGAGATAACTCAGTTGGAGAGACGATGTTGTCGTTAGACAGAGAACGTGATTTGAAATCGAAGTATTTAATCAAGATTCTTTTGAAAAATCATAATAACAAAGTCTCATTATTGTATTAGCTATAAGTCATTTTCACTAAAACAGGCATGTACAGGATGTGTCATTCACAATTCCTGCTTCAAAAAGTGATTTATGATGACGATCTTTCACGTTAAAGACAAAAGCAGATGCTTTTCCATTGCTCTGATAAAATTCATCAAATTACAAACGAAATGTGTACACTGAAAATACCAGTTGTACCGTTAAATATGTAATAAAACCCATTTTGTGATTAATTTGCTGACAATCAGCGACGTTGTGTTATAAGATAGAAAAAATACATGTTTATGTCCGAATAACGGTCTCTACTCTGATTTTATTACAAAGCGAACATGTCGGTTGTATGGCCTATCCAGTGAGACTATCGTTACACGGCTTTTAATTTCACAAGGCTATGTTCAACAAGAAATAAAAAACAATATCTACGTTATGGATTTATTTGTAGTGCCACTTAAACTCGTGATCTTTTTTAACTTTAGAGCAATTTAATATTCACTTTAGTAGTGCTGTCTGTATTCTTTAACGATCTAGTTTGCTAGTCTGCTCATTTGCAAGCTTTTACAGGTCATAAAATTCATTTTATGCGCAGGTTGGGTTGAAGGCGCGACGTTTTATGCTTCGGATTGGGTTTGTCATATCATGCGTGTGTGTCAAAACATCAAAGGGTTGAAATGTTTAGAATATATATACATTATTGTCACATTAAATCCCAAAAGTCACACAGAGATTATTACAGAAGCATTCACACGTGTATATCTCCTTCGTGTGGCTTCTCTGATATTCGAGACCGGTTTTGCGAAGCGTGAGTTTGAACAAACTCCTCAATATCCACGACTAGTATCCAAGATCTTCCCTTCATTCCTTCAAATCAGGCGTGTCAAGGTTTCTCAAATGCGGCAAAGAAATATAGATTGTCCATCGTTTTGTTAAACAGGTCCTAAATCAACTCAATACGAGCTCAACCATTGAATGAAGGAGGGGCTATTCAGGTAGTCTTTTTGTTGCTCGACGGGCGACGGGTTTTGAGGGGGGAATCGGTGAATAGACGGCAAACGCTTCCAGAATGCAAGAGACAAACACTTGACCCAAAGACCTCATTAGGGTAAGCTACAAAGACGAGCTTTTCTGATGTGGCTTTGATCTTCAAACCGAAAAGGCTAAACGCTGCGGATTATAAGCTTAAAAGCGCGACGGGAATAGAGTTTTCGTGAAATTCAAAATGGCGGCGGTCCGTTCTGTGGAGCAGACGACACATAAATCCTTCAAGCAAGCGTTGTAGCGATGTGTATAGGGTGCGCATGCCATAGAACGTGACCCAGTCAAACCTAGACTAAGTTTTATGGCCTGTCATTGAATGAGTTTGGAAAACAATCATTTTATTTAGCCGGGGTGATCTATGGCCACCAAATGGCCATTGGAAGCGGCCAGTTTTATACCCCACAAGCGTTTGACGAATTTCTCGAGTGAATTCTTACCCGTAAATTCGATTTCCAAATGGCACCAAGATGGGAGAAGAATGATTTTAAAGCTGATAGGAACCCGATAACTGTCGTTTAAACAACATTTATTTACTCACACTCCATTGTGAAGCCACTTTCATAAATGTGCTAGCGATGTCTCAGGGGCGCTACTTCTGGAGAAAATTAAAACATTGGTGAGAGTTAATCAAACGAACATAATTCTCAGACCAGACCATTCTTGATATTTGTACACATTCATGATCACTTCGAGTTACATTCCAGCACAGCCGTTGCTGAAAACATTATCACGTTTTCTGATCAATACATTAATTGTTCTATGTATTAATACAATGAAAACCCAACTGCAATAGATATTAAGTCTAACCTTATGTTTTACTTGTTTTTGGTTATATATTGCATGACCCCATTATGGCAATATACACTGATAACGAAGTATAAAAAAATGTAGCGGGATTGGAAATAAGTGACTACTATTCAGATGTATGACCTATAGTCCAGGTTGTTAGAGGTGGTTTTCTCTCGAAAGTATTGGTCTAAAATTCTGATGCGCAAATTGACCAAAATGACCAAAGGATGTGTCGTGTCGTCACCCGACCCAATTTCTCTCTTGTAGAAAGTTGAAGCATTTTATCGCTTCTGTTCTTCTCTCTCGATACCAAGGAGGAGGAATGCTCAGACAAAGACGTTAGTGTTTTAACCAATCGATATTTGTAAAAGAGCAAACCAGGAGTTGTCCCCCTTCTACTCGTTTTCACATTTCTAGTGTTTTAAACGTTTTATGGCAAGGCATGTTGGATTTTAGATCCATTTCATCCATGTATTAAGCCGTATCTAAAGACAGCGTCCATTGTTATCAGATTCGGTGCCAGATAGATATATACTGTAGCTCTGAAGATGGATCTGGCAAAGCGTGGGTTATAATAGGTCCCTGTTCACCTTTTAAATAGCATTATCATTCATATGAAGTGTTAAAGATGCACAAGAGTACTGGAAATTATTAACGTCTATTAATGGATTCAATATTTTCAAAGACCCCAATGAGCTATATTCTGTTTAACGAAAACTCAAATGATGGATTGAATCTGTATGTTTAATGATTAACGCCGAAAACAGCAATTTTCCAACCATAAAACAACTGTAAATAATCAATGCTGAACTAGACAATCCAGTGATTGACATCATGAACAATGATCCGCGCTGGGATAAAATGGCACGTCATAAAATGACACGACGCATCATTGAACCTGGTCTCCGATCCTTTCAGTCATCTGTTACCATGTCATAGATATCAATTGACTTAATTCCTATCGGGAACTCCCACGTGTTAAACTCTCTACCAGCAAGTTAAACTTAGGTTTGCCATACACAGTGAACTCTCCGTAGAGCGGACCCTGTTCATACGAAACATTCATCTAACGGTTGATTTATGTTGTAGATATGGAGTTGTGTTTATAATACAGTTACCTGTACAGGCAACTTAGCAATAATTCGACAATCAAGAAAAACCGTCCCATTCTTATTAACGAGGTTCCACTTTATCAGATATATTGATGAGGATTAAGCCATGGCTGTTCCCTAGCTCCCGTGAACAACGGCACTCAGCATGAGTGAAACTATAACATGCTATAATATTATAATATTCAAAGCTTTACAACATTCAAGGCATCAGTAAAGTTTCAAAACGTTTGATGGTAGACATGTGGTGGACATTTCCATATTTGATTCATGCTTGACGATGTGATGTCCGATGCAGTTCTCTATTTTGGCTTGTACCATACGTTCCCGATTTCTTCAGATGAACAATTGACTCGCCTTTGCATGTGTTTATAACGACTGCACGTGGGGAAAATTCTGTCACGATGTTTCGAACACCTTTGTCATGACTATTCGAGAGTGATTCATAAAATCGTGCTCATGGTATAGCCAGGGTGGAACAATCAATTCTGCTTAAGTGGATTTCTCATGAACGTGGCAAAGGTTTTGTCGCTAGTATTTATATCTTTATTGGAAGACCGCTCGATACGTTTTGGTATTAAAAGAATGTTACCCATAGGGGCCGTGAGGTAGCCTAATGGTTAAAGCGTCTGCGCGTCACGTTGAAGACCAGGGTTCGATTCCCACATGGGTGCAATGTGTGAAGCCCATTTTGGTGTTCCCCGCCGTGATATTGGAATATTGCTAAAACCCACTCACTCACTCGGTCGTAACGTATGATATTGGTGATATATGGACTAATGGATGATGTAATATCATCAAATGTCCGTTGATGATTTCCTGGTATGTGTAACCCTTTCCACGAACACCCGGTGTTATTACAATTTAGAGATGCGTCGAATAATATTCAATACTATATTGCCTTATACGCACAATGGGACTTGTTTCGTCAGATAAGCAAAGCTTCTTATCCTCTGACGTAGTCGTTCTATATCAACAAAACTTGTTTAATCTATATCGGTATTGGACACATACAATAACTGATGTCACATGAAAGTGTTTCACGTAACCTTTCCAATCCTCACATATATACCTTCATCGTAACATTCAATGTGATATCTACATTTGTACCAAGTACCAAGTAGATATATCAACTTTAAAACTCACACCGATGGTAAGAAAGAATTAAATTCTGATCACTCAACGTCATAGGAATGTTCGCGTTCTTCCACAACCCTACCGATCCGTCACTAGTCTGACAAAAAAACCTCTCCATAGTTCCGCTTCCACCATCTCCTGACAATACCCAGTCGCTCCTGCAAACGTTCAATGCCAAATGCCATAATGGTGTGATAACTGTTTGATATTAACCCTCGAGGATGGCCTCACTCTCCGGGCAATGTAATACTCTATAGATCACGGTTAATCTATCAGTGTATACAAGATAGGTGGGTGGTTATCTCTCGACGCGTGTGTATGTTTGTTTTTGATGACTGTATGATATTAACACGTGAGGAATCCTTATCGACGTGAGATGTCCACGTCACTATGTCAAATCACGTATTGGAGGTTATCGCCAGTGGTACACACCTTTGGTTGAACATGGTTTCAGAAAGCTGTGATGACATTCTAAACCTCCCAGTATCCCCGAATGTTCCACTAGCCTGCGTCTTTGGCACATAAGCAGATTTAACCTGGTTCCAATACACATATTGTAAAATATTGTTTACACAAATTACGTCGATGTCGATATTTCGTTTAAGTTGGGATACATTAATGTTATCTTGGTAGTCACTTTTCGCCATTGCCTATCAGCAGCTTGTCGCTTTAACCGAACTACGGGTAACTATTATTTCGATAGTAACATCGAGTTTCTACATATATTACTACAATATCTTAACTATTAAAATCTTTTGAATTGAAATGATTTACAAATACTGATATTTGCATTGAGAGCATTGCCAAATATAGGCATGGAACTTGATAACAGATTAAAGTAAACTACGTTATAACGAACTCAAAGAGACCACTAATTGTAGTTCGTTATAAACGTACTTCTTTGTACGAATTTCAACTTCAATATGCGGCAAGTAGTCGGCACAAACAGTTCGTTACATCCATCAGTTCGTTACAAGCGCGTTCGTTATAAAGGTAGTAATCAAACGGCAAACCCCGTTCCATAAAATGTATTACATTCAAATAACAATACAACTTATCGTGATATAATAGAGCAGTCGCAATTGCATAAATGTTTTGAACATCGTTTTACATGTGTTGGAATATGTTTTGAAAATATGAAAATGTAACACACAAATCGTACATTACCTTGCTGCAAACAAAATAAACTTGAGGGTTTATCAACCGAACATCGATGACTCAAACTTGGTTCCCTCGAAATGTCATTTGAGACAATGAGATTTTCTGAGGACAGTAGAATCCATAACGGCAGTGAGCCTTAACATAAAAACCTTTTGTCTCGAAGTACGGTTAATTCGAAGTCTTTAAACTGTCCCATGTGTTTCAGTTACTAATGTTTATTAGAATGCGTGAATGGATTATGGAGTAATCAATATACCAGACAGCTAATCCTCATCCACCGAAATAAACAAGCATCCCCAACCCTCAGTCCTCCATAATCACCAACATATTTACCCCCAAACCCTACCCCCCAACTCTCTCCATCCCGACCACCAATGTCCCCTGCTTCGTTATATAGGAACACCAGCACTATTCGCCACCAGTTCCCATTGTCACGGCTTTCCGTGTCATCCGTCTGAACAAACCACATCACAAATCACATATGCAGTAAACGATTATTACATTTAAACCCCGTCCCCACGGAATGTTCAAACATATGTTGGTTTCAAGTACGTGATGCAATTCTCGCTTTCATTACCAGAGAAAATAGGTTAATAACATCAGCATCGATGTCATCGTGTCATTAAGTCTGAGGCTACGACTCTCTATATCAAAACGACTCGACATTTGACCAGGAGAGAAAATTGTCCGAGTTTAGCGTGCAGCAAAACAGTAAATAAGGTCCTAGTCTGCCTGGTCAGGAAGACTTTCGACTTAAAGGATTTGCGCAACTTTGATTTCACCGCCGGCCACTAACACAGTCGGGTTACTCCGGAATTGAGCATGAGAACTCTTTAGCTCTGTCGGACAAATGGAGACGATTTTCGTGGACATCCGTGATAAATAATCCTGTTTGGAATCTGTGACGTATTTTCAACACGAACGTTTTATACGTTACACTGGACACACAATTCATGTCAGTCCGTGTTGACATGTACATCACTTTACTCATAGTCCTGAAAACACTTTTTATCAATGGTTACTATGTTTGAATTTAAATGATAACGAACGTCATTAAACTACTACTACTGCTACTGCTGCTGCTACTACTACTACTACTAGTACTACAACTACTACTGCTGCTGCTACTACTACTACTACTACTACTACTACTACTACTGCTACTACTACTACTACTACTACTGCTACTACTACTACTACTACTACTACTACTACTACTACTACTACTACTACTACTGCTGCTGCTGCTGCTATTACTATTACTGCTGCTACTGCTACTTCTACTACTACTACTACTGCTAGCTACTACTGCTGCTGCTGCTTACTTTGTTTTTATTTACATTAAGTACAGTGAAAGTTTCGATTTTAAAATAATACCAGATTCCATGCTTATTAATATTTGATACTTCCATGTTAGAGAATACAGATTGTTCTCAGTTTGTAATGACTGTGTTCAGGAATCGATTGACAATATATTCAAATAATAAACAAAAGCATCATAAAAAAGTGACGGCATCAGTACCAGATGGAATCGTGGTTGTGAAAGTCGAAGTAGCGGGTAATTCGGGGTTGTGAAGGTCACAGTAGCGGGTAAATTCGGGGTTGTGAAGGTCACAGTAGCGGGTAAATTCGGGGTTGTGAAGGTCACAGTAGCTGGTAAATTCGGGGTTGTGAAGGTCACAGTAGCGGGTAAATTCGGGGTTGTGGAGGTCACAGTAGCTAGTAAATCCGGGGTTGTGAAGGTCACAGTAGGTGGTAGATTTGGGGTTGTGGAGGTCACAGTAGGTGGTAAATTGGGGTTGTTGGGGTCACAGTAACGGGTAAATACGGTGTTGTGAAGTTCATAATAACGGGTAAATTCGAGGTTGTGAAGGTCACAGAAACGGGTCAATTCGAGGCTGTGAAGGTCACAGTAGCTGGTAAATCCGAGGGTAAATTAAGGGTTTGGAATAGTAGCAGCAAGTGCACTGGTGATTGTCAAGTTTATCGAAGTGGGTAGTAGATAACATTTGTTAGCTGATTCACGATACATAAAGTTACAATGGAGAGGAGAAACGGTATTTCATATTTCTTTTTGTCAGGGGTCAATAACGACCCCGAGTCTTAACACTTTACGGATGCTTACAAAGATCCATTCATCATGTACATGGCTGCCTGTAACCACCGACCTCTATCTTAATATGCTTTTAATTGTAGACAAACATACATGCGTAAAACATAAACCATAATGTTCTTGCTCATGTCCTAAAGCATATCTACACAGTCTAATCAACGACACAAATATATCGCCTTCTTCAGTAACGAGTTCTATATCCATAGTTATGACTTTTTAGTCATGGTTAGGCTAAATTGATATGCATAAACAGTCACAAGGCCATAAAAAGGAAGATGGACGTTGTCAAGCCTGTCGGTTGGCATTTCAGGTATACTAGATTATTGATGAGAGATATACCTGTGTTATACTTAATGACCGTTAACAAAGTTATCTGAGATATTTACAGCCCAGTAGCACTGTTATCTGAATAACACCGTCCGACTGTAAAACATTCAAAACCTTAATATCTTTCTGGATGATAATTTCATTCTCATCACTGGACTCTTCGTTACATCTGGTGTGAGTGAGTGACTTTAGTTTTACGCCGCTTTTAGCAATATTTCAGCAATATTACGGCGGGGGACACAAGAAATGGGCTCACACACTGTGCCCATGTGGGGAATCGAATATGGGTCTTGGCATGACGAGCGAACGCATTAACCACTAGGCTACCCCACCGCCCGGTTATATCCGGAAACCTTGTTCGTCAGAGAAGGAACACTAGATTTTGCGAAATATTCGTTAATACCAACTGGTTAAAAACAACTCAGTAAGTACGAGGCCAGATCATTTGGGAAAATATATCTGATGAACAGCCAGACGCAACAGAATGTTTGATGGTGCTTAATAAAATAACAAACAATATATCTTTATTCATAGGTGATACATTTCATACCAGTAGTGTTTGGGAATGATTTCAGCCTAGTAAAGCTTTTAACTTTTTGATCAAATCTTATTTTCCAATATATGCTTTTGGAATGTTCTACTTCAATTATAGATGTGTTGGTGATCCAGTGTCCGTGCGGAATTAGCAAGCCAGAAAACTCTCATTGATGGTTCCAACCCAAGGTTTACTATGATGATGACCTCTGTCAATTGTTCATGGATGTCATCAACGTGGAAGGGATGGGATGTTGCTGAAGGTGGTGTAGATGTGGAATCGTTCACTAACCTTACAGTGTCTTGATCACTCACTGTGTTTGAGGACCCGTGAAGGTCCGGGTTAGAATTGGTCTTCAGTAACCCATGCTTGTCATAAGAGACGACTAACGGGATCGGGTGGTCAGCCTCGCTGACTTGGTTGACACATGTCATCGTATCCCAATTGCGTAGACCGATGATGATGCTTTTAATCATTGTATTGTCTGGTCCAAACTGGACTATTTACGGACCTCCACCATATAGCTGGAATATTGCGGAGTGCGGCGTTAAGAACATCTGATTCAGGCATCACTCTTTCCAGTTTTCAGGTCAGACACACCACGATACAAGTGGCACACTGTTTAAAGTGACTGTTTAACAAACTTACTCACTCACTTTAAGAGTTGCATTCCAAATGTTAAAGTAAATAGGCTTTTGCTCCTGGACTGTGTCGAGATTTATGTACTTATGTACGTCGTTTACTCTGAACAATGGTGTTCTGGCAGAGATTATTAAGTCTTTCATCACTGTTTGTGAGGCTGGCTGGTGATTACCAACGCACAATGTCTTCATTTTACATGACAAAAGCATAACTTGTCATTTGAGATAATTTGTAAGATACTGATTGTTTCTAATTCACTAATTCAACTTTTTAAAGTAAATTAATTAATTTACAAAATGAAATCTATTGCCATTTGGATAAGCATCGTATATATTGCACACAACGTCAGTGTACCTATTTTCAATTCATCCAAATCAATTGAAAAATACATTCGATAAGCGAATCTCGTTACTATGGAAATCCTCTCTTCTTAGCGATACATGTCATTAACAATTATATATCCGACAGCCAGACTCCTCTTTGAAAAGAATTCGTTAATTTTGATTTCATTAATCTGAACGGGTTTCAGAGTATGACACGTACCAGCTTGACGAGATATTTTTTTATTTATTATATGAATCCACAACCAATGGAACAAGCGATTACCGACAGCAATATTTGTTTTCAACATATGATACGGAAAGCAAATATCCATGCGTTGTACAACAGCTACGAGTGAAGACAGAAACGCGCTATCACATCTCCTGACAACAGTTGCAGATAAATGTCAATATTGCCACAACAACGATGGTCAACCAGCATCAGTTGTTCCCCCAACTTCATATGCTGGTGCCGTTTTCTCACTTTGTGCGCTGGATCGGTTTCAGGTTGTCAAATATATCATTTTAGCTGGTCAGGGAAAAGAAATCTTCTTTGATCGTTGTATTTGTTCGGTTATGGCCAGTTGGCATCGTTAGAATGAGACAGATGGCGAAGCTATTGACTCTCCCGTGTGTACTGATTTATTGCCCGCACTGTGTACACCACACACATTGAAGCGTTTGAACACGACGAAGGAAAATGAAATTTGTTATCGCACACATACAATGTCTAACGTAACATGTCTGTTGTGTGTATGGTATATAGTTGTGAAAATAAACAAACGCGATCAACACCTTCTGTAAAAGCTAAGAATCTACTATTTGGAACCTATGGCAAAATGAAGATGGCGGCATTCGTTCAAAATATACCCTTGATTGTCTTTTGATGTTTTTTGTGAGAATACAGATTTCTTGTTTTGTTATTTGTATGAATTGAAAAATCCAAACGAACGCATGTGTAGTTTGGTTTTCATGATGGTTTAAGGGTGAGCTTGTGCATGTATCGGTGTGTTATTTGGATCAGCGGTCGAGCTTTGACCATTCTGTCAAAACCTGATGATTCATCATTGCAAATGTATCAAACAACTGAATATGTCAGTTCGTAAATACTCAGAGCTGTGTATTTGAATGTATAGGTAAAGATCAAAAAGATCCTCATCAACTGTTTTGTTCATAAGAGTGTCTGAGAGTCGATTGAAAATGTCAAAGAAGGTTTGCTGATGCCAATGATACCCGTCTAACCTTTTGTTGAAGCATGGTAGTTCCTTTTAAAATGCTTTCTCGTTTTTTAGTAAATGTGTGAATCTCGTTGTGACACAGTGTAAGTATTGTCGAGGACGTTGTAAACTCACTCATACAACAGACACTCTGAGGTATGTGTCTAAAACTCACGTTATTGACAAAGACGAGCACGATGAATTGAATACACAGAAATAGTATATGTGTACATATGACTGTGGTTTAAGCCTGGAAGGAAATCTGTGAAACGTTCTCTCCTCGAAACTAATTTCCTGATGCTGATGAATAGACCTGGCTGGGGTTGCTTTTTCATTATCTGGTTTGGGTTTCATAAAATACATGAATTACACAGTAATGGTGTACGACTAAACAGGAAGGTGGGTATTACTTGGGAACTGGGAGCGCTACAGGTGTCCACGGCAGCTGTTCAGCTGTTTGCAGCTGTGGAATGTTTGCAGACCACAGACCAAGGTCGCCACTGGTGTGGTCGCCCAGACACTTCAAGAGCATATGACTGGTATGTGAAGCATCGAGTTTACGAGAACAGTACAATCAGAACTATGGCACAGAGAGCACTGGTATTCGGAAGTGAGCACTTGGGAATCTGGGACCATAGAAACGAGGGCGGGGATCGTGACCCCTTGTTCCAGAGCCAGCTCGACATCAGGATCTTCCGGCAAAAAACTACTTTGATATTCGGCACCGTGGCACCAACTGTCTCTGACACTGGTGAAGGTGTTGTGCTCGGCCTCTTGGATTTGGCTCTTAATGAAGATCGGGTTTCACGGGACTGTTTCATGGGACTGTGATATTTTTAGATGACCAACCTCTGTTTCTGGAATTTTACCTCTACGCAAAGCGGAATGGATGCCCTCTAACTATGGCGTCCATGCATGACGTTGCGGATGGTGTATTATACGCGCCCATCACTCGGTCGTGACGGATATTTATGACTCACATTGTTGCTTGACCATCCTGGGTTACAAGATGTCACCAAAGCCCCATTGCTTGCGATCTAAATCGGATGGTCATCTTCTCAGACTGGACCAACAGCACGACGCCATGCTGCAGTTGACACGGAGGCTTGGTTCTGTTTCGCTGGCTTACCTTTCACAACAATCGCTGTCAATCACTGCCGCGGTTTCAGAATTAATTCTTTCATATGAAGAGTAATCAACATGTCATACTTTCTTTTTAAAATTTAGCATACGTAATTATCATGGATGAACGTTCATCAGGGCACACACGAAACTATCGAAGGTCAAGGTGAAGGTCATCTGTTCTGAGTATCGTGTATGGTTCCATGAGAGTCCAGAACTGTCTGGTATTGTCGACCCATGGAACCAAGTACGAATTGTGGTCTGGGGAATGTTCACCCACTCTTCCTGCAGTGCGTGTGCGAACTGTTGGAGGTTCTGTGGCTGTTGCTAACGTGATAGCAGACGTTGATCATGGGCATCCTTAAATGTTGGTGTTTCAATCTGAAGACCTTGAGGGCCATGGATGTACTTGGATGTTGTGGTTCCCCAAAAGGCCGTTGTCAGTCTTGCCGTGTGAGGTCGAGTAGTGTCGTATTGAAACATGATGTTAACTTCTTGCACTACGACAAGGACGCCTGGCTGTGGTCGTGTTGGAAATAGACGTTAACTTGTTGCACAATGGGAGGGACGCGTGACTGAGGTCGTATTGAAAAATGACGTTTACTTGTTGCACAGTGGGAAGGATGCCTGACTGAAGTCGTGTTAAATACTGACGTTTGCGTTCTCGTCACTAAACCAAACGAAAACATGCGGCGAGTTTTGTTTTTCACTCATTTCATCGCCTTCCTTGCGAACATCTACGTCATACCAACAACTATTTTGTCTACCTGATACTCATTTACGGACACATCCTAGTGTAGAAGGATGGATCCGTCTACAAACCCGGAGACAGAACACTGAACCAAACCGAGATAGTGGAAATTAGCTGCGTAAACAGAAACGCACACCTTGATGTAATCAGATCGGTATTTACAGATTTTTACATGGGATTGCAAACATCAGAGGTTGTCTGAAGTCTACATCACGATCATGTCGCGACGATTTAATAACATGCACTTGAACATGTATTTTTAATTGAATGAAGTTTGTACTCTTAAATGATTTTTTTCTTTGATGTCGTTTCCACATCAACTAATTAATGTTCTCCCCCGGCTTACAAGTGCGTAACCTTCGATGTTGAGTCAACACATTGTCCTCTGAGTGACATGTTAAGGCATGGATCTAGTGCGAACGTTAATGTTATTCAAAACATTTAGATAGCACGCGATGTATGTTTTTAAAATGTTAATGTCTTATAAGTTACTCTGTTGTGCTTTCAACGTTGCTAAACAGTGCCTAGAGTATTTACCTTTTTGTATTTGTATTAAAAAACAAAACAATTTATACTAATCCCACCTAATCCGTTAACGGTGTGGTAGTAAGGTGTTACATAAGTATGCTTTCATGCTTTCATACTTTCATCCCGTGAACAATATTCTCTAATCTAAAGCTTAAATGGACTTACACTTGATATATTTGCTTTAAACGTGTCAAGCAGCGCGTTCAAGACAGCAGGGGATTTGTACATGTATGTTCATGTATATCCAGTGAAATGTCGTAGTAAATACAAGAAGCATAATCTTTTGCGCAAGTCCCTGATATAATAGCGTCTATTGCATGATTCAGATTGTATGATGAGAATGGGTATATGAATGTTCGCCAAAGCAGGTGTTCACCAAAATATTAGCCTATCATTCCTTCCGGTTGCGCCAATCACAAACACACGCAAAGTCAAGACAAATGTCTAGCTGCAAAAACGTGAGAGGCTTTGGAACAAGTCAAAATGGGGAATGCATCGGGCTTCGTTTTGTCTTCAATGCGTCAACATTGGTAACGTTCTCTACCATATCATCTTTCACTGAATGGCGTCTTTGGCTCCACGGTCTCCCGTCGGAAGTTTCCTTGTCATAACAATTGATAACGCAATGGATGTAATCTAAGTATACATGCAAGACCATGTGTAAAGACATGGTACGTTTAGCACCTCATCTGAATATTTGTGACGTTTATGATTGTAAGACAAAAAACACATACATTTGATGTGCATACAATATTGTTGGACAGCCCACAGTCGTCTGTAAAAAGTATTTAACCAAAACTCCTTCAACTCATTTTACGAAAATGAACAAAAATTCATGCAATAATACGCGTGCAAATTCTGGACTCTCTGAAAAACAATTTTATAAAAACCTCTCACTTTAATATAGATGATATATACATGTTATGATAACATAGCACTTTTCGATTATGCAGTCATAAATACACCGAACCTGACATACCAACTGAGCTAGACTCCTTGGTTCCTGGATATGTTGAAGAATCCTACCCTCCATTCGACTGAGTGCATAAACTACCCCAAAGATATGTAATCTAGACAAATTCTATCATTTTCTTGCTTTTTGACACGGCAAGTAAAGTATGGATATTTGACGCATTTTCTATTGGTCCGAAGCGACAAGACCGCTTTGAAGTTTGCGATAACGTACCTGCGGCGTTGCCTTTGAACTGTCAAGGTGTGCTAGTACCTGGGAGACAAATTGCCATTTTGGAATCCAGGCATGGATAACACTGTTTGATTTCGATCAACTATTAGGCGGTGGGCTGCTTGGTGATTATTCTGATTGGCTTGGGAAGAGATAGGGTTCAACTGGTGGGATATGGGTGGTTGTTACATGCGGAGATATACGTGTTTGTCTGGAGGATAGGACAACCCGACAGGACGTGTTTGCACCTGCGAAACGGCGGTTGCGACGTTTGTGCCGGAAGTGCGAGTATATCACGAAATCTCGTTAATCCGAACCGTGATTAGCAAGCGACCCTTTGCGGAACTGGTGCAGAGGGCAATGACTTTGACCGTTGTCGTTCTTTCTGAAATTTGTTATTCGGTATTCTAGTAATAACGGTATTGTCGAATTAAGTTTCTCCTGTACCCAATATCACTGAACAGTTCAGCTGAAATTTTGATTTCATACTTGTAAGAAGCTATCACAAATTAAATCAATATTTTTACGGATTATTTATTGAAAACGTTTGATTTGTGATGATGTCATATTTTGGATGAAAATTTTGTAAGTTAGAAACATAACAATCTTCTACTTTTTTGCATGCATCTTGTACATATTGAGACAGTATGTATAAAGTTAACGAAATTTGTTAAACGCCGCAAACAGATATGTTCCAATTATGGTATCTATTAGTTCTGGATCCTGGGTAAGGAAACGAATGGTTTATAGTATGATAACCTATCTACGCCGTCGGACACCATCACCAAGGTCGTACACTGTGACCACTGATAATCTCTTCAGTTTCCTCTTGGCGTCGTTGGTGGTGTCGTTGGTGTTGGTATCGCTGTCGATGACGTTGAACCTGCGTGGAGGATGATAGTAAAGTTTGTCTGAACATCACTCACATTTAGTCATCTGTTCAACAAACATGAATTCTATTCTCTTGAAACATTTTTTGCTATCCACATTTTCATATTAAAACCTTTCTAGCTTTTACTGTGCAATATTAATATTCTCCCGATGCGATGAAATTTAAAGTCATGAGCGTTTATACATTTGTGCATTTTCATCAAACCATTTTAAGAAATAACGCAAAAATAATCAATTCTATGTCACTTTTATTCATCTAATGGAGTGAATAATCCATTATGCTACATCAAACACGAACCACTACGAACAGTCTTCAGTACCATTCCGTGATTCCGATGGTACCATCTCCATCAATGTTTATTACCATTCCAGAGACACTCATCAGAACCACCAAATGAAAAGGCGCTGATATAGTCATCATATAAGAATGGTTTCTGTTGGAATAATCGATATCAGACTAGACAAAAGAAGGATACTCTGCAATATTCTTGGCTGGGGGGCACAAAAGATTTCACACATCACCGATGGGTTGTTTAATCATAAAGAAAATGTGATGCTCGATGTTAGATCGTGGCAAGGTTTCCTCACCAAAGTCAACCGTTCTGACATTTCAAGACAGACACTTGTTTTCATTCTCGATTCTGCAAGGACGAAATTGACACTTCGCCGGTTCGCATTACATGTAAAAATCATATATCGGCAAGTTTATCATTTGGGTTTTATTACAAAGATTGTTTTTAATTCTTGGAATGTAAGAAACCGTATCTTCTATGTTTGTAGGAACCAGGTACACAAGATATTTGCTGACATGTTATCGATCTTACATCTATATCTTCTGTTTGAAAATGGAACTTCTTTACACGTCAATACAATGCTATATTTACTTGAAGGGCAATAGGCAGCAAAGGTACACTTCATCCAATTCGAAAAGGTAATAAGAATCATCACTGCGTTTCAATCATAAATCTTCTTAATGATCATTTTTAATCAAGCCGATCAAGTCCTGTTTCCAATGACGAGAGCCGTTTTCCTATTTGTTTGTTTTCGTAAGTATCACATTATATCGGGTTACTAACAGCCGAGAATCCGAAAGCTAATATCCGCGCTGATGTTTAATCTTTGTGTGACAATTATACCTAGTTTACCGTTATAACAATGTTGTTTGTTGTCAATAACTTTCTTGTCACTGAAGCCGAACATGATTGGAAATTATAGGAAGGAAATGTGTTGTTTTTACTCAAATTACGCTTCATAAAGCCACACGCGATGCTCTCACGATCTCAAGTACTAGTACATATTGTCTACATCATTAGAAACCCTCCAACAACTCTGTTCCTCTCAACATTGGTACAATAAGGACTTGCAGACAAGTTATTTTAAACAGATCTGGCCGAAAACAATTTATTTATTTATTTATTTATTTATTTATTTATTTATTTATTTATTTATTTATTTATTTATTTATTTATTTATTTATTTATTTATTTATTTATTTATTTATTTATTTATTTATTTATTTATTTATATATTTCCATGCTTGAGTGTTAGCTATATAGCCCTTGCTGCACGTAAGGCACATAACACCCAAAAAGCAATGCTTATAATATACATTAAAATTTACTGAATTTGATCAAATGATGACATGTCATTACATACTAATATGCTCTCAACTTCATCAGCAGAATCGACAAGTAAGTGAATAATATGATCTTGAAAACCGTACCTAACCTGCATCAAACGTATTTTCCTCATTACTTACTACTCATTACTTATTACTCATAACTCATAATCTAAGGAAAGCTAACAATATATGAATGAACAAGTTCTTTTTACAGCAAGAACGACGTTTCGGAACTACTCTTCCTTAATGCTCCAACTTCTAAATGCCTCTCAAAGACTTTCATAATAACCTTCCTTTTTGGAATGGATGTACATCAGTGTGAATTTCATTCTCATCTCCTTTGGGCGTATACAACCCAAGCTGCATTTTAGGTGCACGTTAGCCGTCACATCTCGTCATCTCATTCTGCCGGGTACCCTTTCATTGCTGAGTGAATAATTGCAACATTCATACAAAGATGCTTGCCTAAGGACACGCCACATGCGTTTCAGTGTTGGAAGGACAGAACCATTACAAACTCTCAGGAACAAAGTTTGAATATCCGCGGTCACACTTTCCGGTGTTCTCCGCGACCAGGGTCCCTTAACGCCATCTGACGTTTGACGCCATCTGACGTTGGTTTGTGCGTTGTCCACATGTTCACACACCACTAGTAGATCCGTGAAGATCCTGGTTATAATTGGTCTTCAGCAACAGATGCGTGCTGCAAGAAGCGACTAAAGGGATCGGGTGGACAAGCTCGCTGACTTAGTTGTCATTGAACAATAAAATCGATCCTCATGATGTTGATCATTGGATTGTCTGATCCACACTCGATTATTTACAGAGCGCTGCAATGGAGCTGGAATATTAAACACCTAAGAAAAATATAAAAACCCACTAGCCTGCATATTGTTAGGAACTGTTAGAAACATTAAGTGCCTTTCATATAAGGGCCATGTACATTTTGTGCAAACTCTTACGGATATTGGAATTGTGTTACTGATTTGAACTTCATTCACTTCTGTAGATCCAGTACAGTCGTTTATGGTCGCTGAGAAGACACCAACCCTGCGTCTCACTCGACCACCTTCTTCCATCTTGTACATAGTTTTATTGCATGTTCTATTTTTATCGGAGGCGGTTGGGTAACCTAATGGTTAAAGCGTACTCTCGTCGCGCTAAAGACACAGATTCGATTAACCATAGGGGCGGTGGGGTAGCCTAGTGGTTAAGGCGTTCGCTCGTCACGTCCGAGACCCGGGTTCGATTCCCCACATGGGCACAATGTTTGAAGCTCATTTCTGGTGTCCCCCGCCGTGATATTGCTGGAATATTGCTAAAAGCGTCGTAAAACTAAACACCCTCACTCACTCACTCGATTCACCATATGGGTACAAAGTGTGAAACCCATTTCTGTTTCCCCCCTGAAGGGATATTGCTGGAATATTGCTAAAAGCGGCGTAAAAGGAAAGTCGCTCACTCACGCACTCTGTTTTGATCGGTTTAGTTGAATGCTTCTGGTGATGGTATCTTCTTTCCCGTTCTACAGGTGGATCATCTGGCATCCTCTTCTTGATGTTCGTCTTCCTGGGAAGGATTTGGCCTAGCTTTGAAAAACAATCTTTGAAGTTATCTGTTCATTTGAGGTGCGTGGTCCTACTGAGCAATGTGACCCTTGTGAAGTGAGTGAGTGAGTTGGGTTTAATGCTGTTTCGAACAGTATTCCAGTTATAATCGGTTTGTCGGCTCGACGTGAGATGTCGAAGTGATGTACTGTTCAATTTTGGTGGTTTTCACGAACGGAGATATGACGTCGGCGTACCTGGAGAAACACCTTATCTGCGTGATCGGGGATTGGAGCCCATTATCAAAGGTTTCTCTCGTACCAAAGGGCGGCATCTTTGTACAGGGAATTGCGGCACCTTAGACGAGAAACACCCTTTTTAAGTGATAACAGATGGGAATTCCACAATGCCGATGACCATGATACAACCCTCGACTCTTTGGAATACTATGCTTTAGCCTAACGGCTGATGGTAATCCATAACGTATTGGTCAATTGCTTACCTTTATCACAACCTATCATCATTAATGACCATATTTTGGGTTCGAATCCCAGATTTGCTCTTATGATGATAATCGGGCTATGCTCAAGATTCCTGATTCAGTCGTCATGGCTGCGGATCCAGAATTCGCTCTGATCATCCTCTGCAGTTTGTAAGTGTGACACAGAATATTAGTTTTTGGTCAGTTCGAAATGCTTCTGAGAATGCCAATGATGCGGCATCAGTGAAAGTTTGGCAATCACGAAAATCATGACGTCACCAGTCTGGTCTCCCAAATACGTGCCTTGGGCCCCAAAATGGACAACCGGAATTCCACTGAACTCGAAAACATGCAAATTCGTGAGACCTGCTCGAAGGTTTGCCAAACCTGTAGACTTCCACAACCCTCGTCACTGAACCATATTTAAGTATTATACTCACCCAAGGCCTGTAATTGACAAAACACCAAATACGGGGTTAACCGCAAACTATTCGCTCAGCAAAATACACGATGTACCATAAAATTGATTTTAACATCATTGCCACACATAAAAGATGGAGACAGGTTCAAAACAGAGCTATCATTAGAACGTTATTAAGAAAACTTCTTCTGGCTCTAATTTCAGCTCTCTTTTTTCAAATAATTCAGACAATGCTCTTCATTTGAATGCCGGAAGAGCCCATGATGGGAAATGTAACGCCACTTTGTCTTGGTTTCACGGTGGCTCTACACATTCAGGCATAATGTTACAAGAACGGAAAGTCAAAGATCGCTCCGGAGTGCCAATACTGGTGTCCAGTGATGTTATCCTGACATTTAAGCAGTTGACTATTAATCTACGGCGTAGTTAGATTTGCCCTCTCGCCCATCATTAGCGCTATAGAGTCAGACGGAAGACATCAAGAGATGAGAGAAAAACTACATCCGATCTCACATCCCTGGCTTTTTTCGTCAACGCTAAAGATTTAAATGTCAAAACTCATATATCTCATTAAACAAACTGATTTCTTTAGAAGCGGAGTCAAAAAATCAAATGTCACATTACGCGTATGACTTATCGCATGTTATCATCTATATAAATAGTTTACATGAATATAAAACGAGAACTTATAACGGTGTTTGTTTCTGGACAATGTGTAATGACCTGTGAAGAATTGTCGTTAGAAGACACCGAGTAAACTGATACATAATCACTGACATCCTCGTGTCTGGAAGCGGCACGTACGTCCTAGGGACAGAGCTATTCCTACGAGGCGTTTTATGCATGAATCTGATAGTCATTTTACATTATATTTTGTTTGTTTGTTGTTTAACACCACACTCTGCAATATTCCAATTATCTGGCGGCGGCCTGGACCAGGCAATCCAGTGATCAGCAGCATGTGTATCGATTTACGCAATTGGGATACGATGACATGTTTCAACCAAGTCAGCGAGCCTAATCTCCCGATCCCGTTAGTCGCCGCTTACGACAAGCATCGGTTGCTGAAGACCAATCTACTGGATCTTCACGGGTCTTGGAAAAAGGGTGGATGCGGACACATTTATTGGCGGTATATGGGATAGCATATTCTGAGAATCAAACGTTTCAAATTCAACGCCAGATAATGATTATTCGTGTTTATCTGCCCAAACAGATGCCATAATGCCTGAAATAAGGATGACAATTATCATGGTTCGCTAAATATCAGTGATGACATCACATGTGTTCGCTAAAGGTAAGCATGTCCTGCTCTACTGATACCAACAGCACTTTAAACCATTTGAGTACAAACGCACATGCTTGTTTGAAGACGAGAAAAGAAGTACTGCTTGCAGTGTGACGGGATTCTGTTGGCTAGGCTTTCCAGCGATGGACTGTACAACCCAATGACACGACAGCGTACGTCCTCTTTCACGTACTCTAACACCATACGCACCGTTGTACAATACCCACTCTTAAAATGTTATCGGCGGTGGTCTTAACGTTAGCTCCTGGTTCGAATCCCAAAATGAGGACCATTTTTGCCTGGTATTAATTCAAGCTTACCGTGCTATTCCCTAGCCGATGTCAAACTTTTCTATCATGAAATTATCTTTGTCACAGACTTTTATATAGCACTGGTGGACATCGGTGCACACCAATATTCCAACAAGGGTAAATAAGACAGTAACAGGCAAATACTGAGCGTGGACTATAACCTCGGTAAAAGATGGCAATAGGCACTTTGAACAAATTCGTCATGTTCTGAGTATTGCTGTCGTACCAGATACAGCATGTATCTCATCTGGTCACTGTAATCAAAGGATGAGAACTTCCATGCCACGAGCATGACCACCAGACGTATGAGGCTGGTCTTTCTTCTCGATGTCCAGCGAATCGTACTGACACTGTGACGTTGGGAGGTTGATATGTTATGACATCAACATCATGAGCTTTGATATCAGCATCAGTACTCGTCAGTTCTGTTCACAGATGAAGGCAGATTGAATACTTATGTCCTTTGGTCGTAGGCGTTTTTACCGACGGCGCCAAGAATGTTTTGAGGACGCTCCTGCAGTTACAGTCCTCTTTACAAATCTCGGGTGACGTTACAACTACAACAGGTCGCGGTTAGCAGTTATGGACCTTCACTAATCTGAACATAAAGACTGTTCTGGGTTTCATCTTCTCTTTATTGTTTGGTACATCGTTTAAGGGCTTGTTCTGGCCCCATCATCAGGTAGAACTAAAGAACTAACTGTTAACTCTGCCCGTGACGTCACAATGCTTTCAATAAGCTATCAGGATATACAGTAAGCACATTTAGGTAAAGGAATTCCATCAGGGAACCGTCGAGTATTCAGTAACCCTACAACCTTGGAGTTGAAGACGGGATGACTACAAGCTTATAGAGTTGAGACAATATATATGAGTGGAATGGGGTGCATGTCCTATAACAGATCTGACGTCAATAAAGTGACCAAATATCAAGAGTGACAAGGATGCGACCCGACTCAAGACACAAAGCACTGAGTCTCTAAAACAGCTAAAACAGCTAGTCTCTGATATGAACATATTTTACAGAAAGAAAGGTGTTCAATTTACAATAAAACACAGAAAAAGGAATCCAGAGACTTTCTTTATTCCTGAAACTGTGGTAATCTAGATTTGCCACACATTAGACTTGCATGGTCCACATTGGGCATATTTGTTTTAGGTTCTGAATGACAGACTAATAAAACATCAATGCCAGACGAAAATCACTCTCGATTATGTACCGAAACAGATTCCATTGGGACCAAAAGGCCAATAAGCGGTGAAATATATAAAAATGAATATGGGATGACACAGGGTGTTACATGCACAGATGCAGGATATCACTTTTAGTTTGTTAGGTATCTGGAATTGAACTACAGAACACAAAGATTTCAAGACAACCCTGCCTGCAGTTCTTATGGAACACATTTTGCTGCCTAGTATCAAAAAGCGACCCAACAACAATAAGTGTAACTGGTATATCCTCCTTTGTAAGCACGTTGAAGGTGATGTCAAGTTTTGGTAACGTCGATTTACCCAGGACTAAGAGGTAACGTGAGAACTGCACACGAATTGACATATATTGGGACGTTTATAAGGCATTTGGCCTCTACAGAGTTGCCAGAAGGCAGAGATTGACCGTCGTTCGGAGGAAGGCGTCTGGCTGGAGAACACTGCCCATAAATGTCGCTTACTCACATCCAAATATGACAAGACAGGTGACTATATCTTTCCTAGAGTTAACTTTCCCTTTATGGTTATAACTGTTCCAGCAACCCAAGCCTTTGTTGTCTACGTTTTACAAATTTGTAGGTACAATCGAGAATTCTGTCTTTGCGTCGATTTCAAGGAGAGTGGTACCGGTCTTGTCAAAAGTTCTACAATGCCGATCAAACAATGGAGAAAGTCTCTTTATCAAGGTTATCCTGTGAAACACCTGGTATAATTATCTGATAGTTATTCATGTACACACGCTTATAATATAGTCAGGATCGTTCAATAAAAGCTTCTGTTACAGATTTCTTATGATCATGGAAAGCCATTTGTCCGCTATAAGGAATAAAGGATACCTATCTGCATATCTCGCTGAAGGGCGGATGCCCCTGACGACCAAATAGATAAAGGGATTAAGATCCCTATCAGCCTAGAGTGAGTATTGAGTTGAGTTTTACGCCGATTTTAGCAATATTCTAGACTAGAGGATGTGTGAAGAGACAACAGTTCACTGATGCAAGCTGCTGTTGGTGATGCAGCAGATGCACCATAACATTGTCGGAATCGAACCCGGACCTTTCAGAAACAACTGAAGTAGTAACACAAATACTCTCCACTCACCACGCCCCTTCCGTTGCTGAAATATTGTCAAATAGAATTCATTCGCCAACTCGATGATTCGACAAAGTCGCATTCCTCTCATTGGTTCTGGAACAGGATGTCTTTTTTTCCCGACAGGGGTCGGCTGGATAGCTTGTATTAAAACATCTAAGATGTGTTTTTTCATATTTAATATAACTTCGGACAGATGAATTACATAACACTTTGATCTCAGATGAAGACAAGCGGGTGAACCCGATATCTCGGAAATGGGCCCAGAAGTCCTCTCGGGTCTCGTGAACAGACATCCGTGAAAGCCATGTTCAATCATTGAAACTGTCGTACAAACTGACGCAGTTGTAGAGACAACACTCAGGGCACAGTCATAACCGAAATTCGTGAACGATTTCAATGATTTCATTGGCATAGGATATAAAATGCATCGGTAGGGGATATGAAAACACATCATTAGCTCGACACAAACTGTTGGTGCCCTCCCCGGTTGTGGTGTCTGTTGAATCATGTCCTTAAAAAGCGAGTGAGTGAAAGTTGGTTTTCGCTGCGTCAATAGTTTTGCAGATTTTGGCTCCTGGTCCTTAAACAAGCGCGATAATGCCAACTGAGCAACGACCTTAAAACGTCAGCTGATTTGTTACTTATATATGATGCCGAATCGATGTACAAAATGTAGTAATTTGAAATGGTTACAGATGAAGATATTATACGATATTATACCTACAAACATTTTCCTAAATAATATCAGTCTAAAAGACACTTGTATCTGACATTCTGTTCAAAAGAATTAGAAACAATTGTCCATCTATTCTGTAATTGTTGTCATGTTAAAAAGATTTGGGAGAGTTTGACCAGATGGTTAATGACTGTAACTGAAGGCAACAACGACTTTACACCAGAAAACATTTTACTTGGATTTAAAGGGGAAAATAATAATTCTTTAAATGCAATATGTCTTGTTGTGAAACAGGTAATAATATATACACAAAAAAATCAAACAGCAAGTTCCAAATTTCAAACATGTAGTAGGTGAGATATCAAAATACTATGAAATTACAAAATATAATGCTTACTCTACATGCAGTAACAGCGAGTTCTTTACCTTGTGGTCATCCTTCCACAATGTATTTACTGAGCATATTAGGTCAGAAAACATATTGTAAGTGTATTCAATCATTATTACCACTATTGGATACCAAGAGATAAAGTATGCAAACATATTCAAAGATATCGATTTATTGTATGATGGTGATTTGTGAAAGTATATTGAGTATATGTATATTGTGAATGTATTATACATATATTGCACTGTGGAAATAAAGATGGTAAAAAACACCAAAAATATATATTAAGTGTTATGATTTACTGCTTTACGCCACACTGAGAAATGTTCGATGCTGGACCAGTCAAACTAGTGGTGGTGTGATCAATGGACTACAAAGAACGAAATCGTTATAATAACAATGACTGACTGACTGACTGAGTTTGGCTTTACACCGCTTTTAGCAATATTCCAGCAACATCACGGCGGGGGACACCAGAAATGGGTTTCACACGTTGTACCAATGTGGGGATTCGAACCCGGGTCTTCGGCGTGACGATCCAACGCTTTAACCACTAGACTACTCCCCACCGCCCCTATAATAACAATGAAGCAGCTTCCAATTACCAAAGCAATATGCATTTTAATGAATACATTGAAAGTGGTTCCAAGGCATCTGATTTGCTTCCAATGCGTTTGCGTTTATTCTCCCATACACATGAAACATAATTATCGGACTACTGTTTCCTGATTGGCTGATAACAGAATGGGCGGGGCGTGTGTTGTATTATTGCGCTGAACAAACGGTGATGTCTTGTTTTAATAAAGTAATTGTGTTAATCTTGAAATGTTATTTACCCGCAGATGGGTTTTCACTTGTATACCTCGATAAACGCATGAAAATTATAATTTTTAAACTTTCTTTAAATAATCGTTCTTAATGGCGAGTGTCCAGAATAAAGGGGTCCTGTCTTAGGGGATTTCCCCGCTTTCTTATGAACACATAAGTAAACCTGATGTAAGATTGCCACGTTCTGCAAAGTCATTCGTTCGATCGAGTACAGATCGAGTTGACACACAAACATCTAGTCTGTTTCATAGTTCCTGAACCACATTATTTTCCGTACTGCTAGCCCTCCCTGCAATGCTGAAGCCCTAAATGAAGCAAGTCTAGATTCCCTAAGGTGAATCTCTTGTCTCCCAGGGACTACTTTTCAATATAAATGGGATAATTTGTTGTTATAAAATTATACATAATCAGAGACTAAGCGTTAGTCTAGCAAACATCCAGCATCGTAAAACCGTGAGATCTGCATCCCTTCTTGCAATGTCCTTACGTTTCCTTGAGACGAACAGCTGTAATTCATTATATCCTTATAAACTATGAATGATTCTGCTCTGACTGAATCTTTGTGTGAACTTTGGCCTAATAATTACCCTCGTCTCGCGCTACTGACCGCCGGTATGGTCTAGTGCATAGCGCGTCTGCCTGTCGGTAGTTTGGTTCCCCGGTGGCGTCACACCAGTAGACGTTAAAAGAATGTACTTGTTGTTGCTTTGCCTCTTGCACTGGGCTAAAACAGGGTCATGTCGTCTCGAAGTCAGAATGCTATGTATGGGTGGGATATGCATGTTAAAACTGCATAATATCACAATTGACAAGCTCTATACCAGCATACTGGGCGGTGTTGTGGCTTAGTGGTTAAAGGTTTCGCTCGTCACGCAGAACAATTCCCCACATGGGTACAATGTGTGAAGCACATTTTTGGGGGGATATTGCTGGAATATTGCTCAAAGCGGCGAAAATCATACTCACTCACTCACTCACTCACTCACTCACTCACTCACTCACTCTCACTCACTCACTCACTCACTCTACGAACATATTCCAAATAGTAGTAATGTTGACTGCAGCGTTAAACGCCATTTCTCCTAAACTCACCTCAAACGAACTAGTTCTATATGGTATAATACCATGTAGTTTCGAAACTGTAAAACAGGTGAAAGTGATGCGTTTTGAGGTCTGTAACAGACAAGCTCACAGAAAGATGACTCACAACTAACACAATGACTTACTAACGAGAATCAATCTGAATGTTATGACTCAAGCAGTTAGTTTTTCTGAAACTGAAATAGTCAGGTTAGTTCTTCAAATCTGCGAGCTCTTTGAAACCTAACCTAGCAACAACTAGGGTTGATGTCAAGCACCGTATTGGCTTATGTGTACATACTCTCAGATACGCTTTGATACTCTGTTGACATTGTGGGGAAAATGTCAACAGTATTTTTCTGATGCATGTCATACACAAGAGGAATAGTCAAACACTATTTCGTGATATATTAAAACAATAGATCCAACAAAAGAGGAAGGCCACGTGGTGGGTTTGATCTACAGTTGCAATGACGTTGCTAATTATCCACACATAGCAATTATTGCCAACGATTACTCGCTTTAAGCACCACTTTATTGCTCTTGTATTGTACTAGGGATTTTAATTCTTAACTTCAAAGGCAGGTACCCACATGGTCCTGGGATTGCTCCTGTCAACAGCGTCTTCAGATTACCCGTCTCGATGTGAGAACAGGTAAATCTGGCGACAACTCTTTCCCTATACGCCACGACCGTTGCTAACATATGAAACTTTGACTTCGTCATAAATTTTTTCCTGCATCTGATGTTTCGTTTCATGTGACACTCCATGGCTTGTATTTCGTCAAATTACCGTTAATAGGTCACAGAACCCGTAGACAAACAATGGCCGATTACTCACAGAGACCTTATACATAATACATCTTTTGGTCAAGTCTTATAAAGGCTCACGCGAAGGAAACTTCGGCTCTTTGATTTTTTTAAGCCAACGACGCTTGGCAGTAATTTACAGGCTCGTCGTGTGATGGTCCGTTTCTCTTGAATGACCAGCCAGAAGAGCCGATGGTCAGCTGACTACTAATTGCCCACTCATATGTCTGTGATTGTTGTGATGGTCACTCAAGCGGTCTTGCATGGGTCATTTCCATTTGGGACACAAAACTCTCGCTGACTTAGCGGATATCGGTTTTACATCGGCGTTGCATAACAACTGTGGACAGATGGTTGCACTACAAAAGCAAAGTAACAACTTGAGTTTTATTGCCGTTCGCGAACAATATGGCGCTCGCTATCCGTGGTCGCCATCTTGGAACGCTGAGCCAATGATGAGCACGTGTGTCGATCGTAATAGTCACATGGGGGCGGAAGGACGCTGGGAGGGGATAAGGGTGGGGTGGGTAAAGGGGGTCTTGTGTGGCGAGTGTCAGTATCTTAGTACGGCTATTTTGATGATAGGGCTCGAGACATTGCCAGAACGTAAACGTGTCACTGCCCCGACAGCTGTAGTATGACGTCTTCGTGTTTACCGAAAAGTCACAATTGACTTCTTTTGTTGGGCTGTCAGGAGATGTTTACTCAACTTCTGTGTACGCCACAGCTGACAGACATGGCAACTAGGTTCAACACAGTGAACAGCGCTGGTGTTTGCATGAAGACATGTTTGAAACAGTTCTCAACAGCTTGATATGTTGGACTAACGATTTTTCAATAATGACAATACTGACCATTATGGTGTTGACATGAGTAATGGATACTGCAAATATGTTTGCAATACATGCCATTAATAATATTATAAGACAACAATAACATATTTTAAATGATACTGATGATTTAAAGGGAAAATGTCTTCGTGAATAGAATTTGAGTCCAGATAGACAAGATTTTGTGATTTGTATGGCAAAACAGTTCTTGTGCTCAACAAGAAAAATAGGAATTGAAATTCAAAGTACCTTACTATTTCTATCAGTTTCTTGCGACAGGGGGCGGTGGGGTAGCCTTGTGGTTAAAGCGTTGGCTCGTCACGCCGAAGACCCGGGTTCGAATCCCCACATGGGCACAATGTGTGAAGCCCATTTCTGGTGTCCCCCGCCGTGATGTTGCTGGAATATTGCTAAAAGCAGCGTAAAACCAAACAGTGTTGTGCAGCGTTCTGTCGTCATCAGAATAGGACAGGATGAGAGTATAGACTGCGAGAGGTGAAATTGGGATGGGAGGTGAGTTTGAGATGAGAGTATGGTTGCTTCAGGTGAGATTGGGATGAGAGTACATGCTGCTGGAGGTGAGAGTATGGCTGCTTCAGGTGAGATTGGGATGAGAGTACATGCTGTTGGAGGTGAGAGTATGGCTGCTTCAGGTGAGATTGGGATGAGAGTACATGCTGCTGGACGTGAGAGTATGGTTGCTTCAGGTGTGATTGGGATGAGAGTACATGCTGTTGGAGGTGAGAGTATGGTTGCTTCAGGTGAGATTGGGATGAGAGTACATGCTGTTGGAGATGAGAGTATGGCTGCTTCAGGTGAGATTGGGATGAGAGTACATGCTGTTGGAGGTGAGAGTATGGTTGATACAGGTGAGATTGGGATGAGAGTACATGCTGTTGGAGGTGAGAGTATGGTTGCTTCAGGTGAGATTGAAATGAGAGTACATGTTGTTGGAGGTGAGAGTATGGTTGCTTCAGGTGAGATTGGGATGAGAGTACATGCTGTTGGAGGTGAGAGTATGGTTGATACAGGTGAGATTAGGGTGAGAGTACATGCTGTTGGAGGTGAGAGTATGGTTGCTTCAGGTGAGATTGGGATGAGAGTACATGCTGCTGGAGGTGAGAGTATGGTTGCTTCAGGTGAGATTGGGATGGGAGTACATGCTGCTGGAGGTGAGAGTATGGTTGATACAGGTGAGATTGGGATGAGAGTACATGCTGTTGGAGGTGAGAGTATGGCTGCTTCAGGTGAGATTGGGATGAGAGTACATGCTGCTGGAGGTGAGAGTATGGCTGCTTCAGGTGAGATTGGGATGAGAGTACATGCTGCTGGAGGTGAGAGTATGGTTGCTTCAGGTGAGATTGGGATGAGAGTACATGCTGTTGGAGGTGATAGTATGGTTGCTTCAGGTGAGATTGGGATGAGAGTACATGCTGTTGGAGGTGATAGTATGGCTGCTTCAGGTGAGATTGGGATGAGAGTACATGCTGTTGGAGGTGAGAGTATGGCTGCTTCAGGTGAGATTGGGATGAGAGTACATGCTGTTGGAGATGAGAGTATGGCTGCTTCAGGTGAGATTGGGATGAGAGTACATGCTGTTGGAGGTGAGAGTATGGTTGCTTCAGGTGAGATTGGGATGAGAGTACATGCTGTTGGAGGTGAGAGTATGGTTGCTTCAGGTAAGATTGAAATGAGAGTACATGCTGCTGGAGGTGAGAGTATGGTTGGGTGAGATTGGGGTGAGAGATGATACATGCTGTTGGAGGTGTGAGCATGGCTGCTTCCAGGTGAGATTGGGATGAGAGTACATGCTGTTGGAGGTGAGAGTATGGTTGCTTCAGGTGAGATTGGGATGAGAGTACATGCTGCTGGAGGTGAGAGTATGGCTGCTTCAGGTGAGATTGGGATGAGAGTACATGCTGCTGGAGGTGAGAGGCTGCTTCTTCAGGTGAGATTGGGATGAGAGTACATGCTGCTGGAGGTGAGAGCATGGCTGCTTCAGGTGAGATTGGGATGAGAGTACATGCTGCTGGAGGTGAGAGCATGGCTGCTTCAGGTGAGATTGGGATGAGAGTACATGCTGTTGGAGGTGAGAGTATGGTTGCTTCCAGGTGAGATTGGGATGAGAGTACATGCTGTTGGAGGTGAGAGTATGGCTGCTTCAGGTGAGATTGGGATGAGAGTACATGCTGTTGGAGGTGAGAGCATGGCTGCTTCAGGTGAGATTGGGATGAGAGTACATGCTGTTGGAGATGAGAGTATGGCTGCTTCAGGTGAGATTGGGATGAGAGTACATGCTGTTGGAGGTGAGAGTATGGCTGCTTCAGGTGAGATTGGGATGAGAGTACATGCTGTTGGAGGTGAGAGTATGGTTGCTTCAGGTGAGAGATTGGGATGAGAGTACATGCTGTTGGAGGTGAGAGTATGGTTGCTTCAGGTGAGATTGGGATGAGAGTACATGCTGCTGGAGGTGAGAGTATGGCTGCTTCCAGGTGAGATTGGGATGAGAGTACATGCTGTTGGAGGTGAAATTATATGGCTGCTTCATGGGGATGAGAGTACATGCTTCCAGGTGAGAGATTGGGATGAGAGTACATGCTGCTGGAGGTGAGAGTATGGCTGCTTCCAGGTGAGATTGGGATGAGAGTACATGCTGCTGGAGGTGAGAGTATGGCTGCTTCAGGTGAGATTGGGATGAGAGTACATGCTGCTGGAGGTGAGAGTATGGTTGCTTCCAGGTGAGATTGGGATGAGAGTACATGCTGTTGGAGGTGAGAGTATGGTTGCTTCAGGTGAGATTGGGATGAGAGTACATGCTGTTGGAGGTGAGAGTATGGCTGCTTCCAGGTGAGATTGGGATGAGAGTACATGCTGTTGGAGGTGAGAGTATGGCTGCTTCAGGTGAGATTGGGATGAGAGTACATGCTGTTGGAGGTGAGAGTATGGCTGCTTCAGGTGAGATTGGGATGAGAGTACATGCTGTTGGAGGTGATAGTATGGCTGCTTCCAGGTGAGATTGGGATGAGAGTACATGCTGTTGGAGGTGAGAGTATGGTTGCTTCAGGTGAGATTGGGATGAGAGTACATGCTGCTGGAGGTGAGAGTATGGCTGCTTCAGGTGAGATTGGGATGAGAGTACATGCTGCTGGAGGTGAGATGATGGCTGCTTCAGGTGAGATTAGGATGAAAGTACATGCTGTTGGAGGTGATAGTATGGCTGCTTCAGGTGAGATTGGGATGAAAGTACATGCTGTTGGAGGTAAGAGTATGGCTGCTTCAGGTGAGGTTGGGATGAAAGTACATGCTGTTGGAGGTGAGAGTATGGCTGCTTCAGGTGAGATTGGGATGAGAGTACATGCTGCTGGAGGTGAGATGATGGATGAGAGCACCTGCTGACACAGGTGAGGTGAGCATTGGAGGAGCATGGCCGCTTCCAGGTGAGATTGGGATGATGAGTACATGCTGCTGGAGGAGATGGGTGAGATGATGGCTGCTCAGGTGAGATTAGGATGAAAGTACATGCTGTTGGAGGTGATAGTATGGCTGCTTCAGGTGAGATTGGGATGAAAGTACATGCTGCTGGAGGTGAGAGTATGGCTGCTTCAGGTGAGGTTGGGATGAGAAAGTACATGCTGTTGGAGGTGAGAGTATGGCTGCTTCAGGTGAGATTGGGATGAGAGTACATGCTGTTGGAGGTGAGAGTATGGCTGCTTCAGGTGAGATTGGGATGAGAGTACATGCTGTTGGAGGTGATAGTACGGGTTGCTTCAGGTGAGATTGGGATGATAGTATAGAAGGCGGGGATATTTTGTAAAGTATGGAAAGCTGAAGGCGAGATTGGGATGAGAATGTAGGCTGCTATAAGTGAGATTGGGATGATAGTACGGGTTGCTGGAAGTGAGTTGAGGTGAAACGGGGTTTAACGTCGTACTTAAGAATATTTTGCTCATATGACGACGTGCATGCGTGTGTATGTGTGGCTGCTTGTACTAGCCCAGACTTAAGCTGGCTTTATACTCTCAGTCTCTTAGCTCACTGAGGTACCATGCCGCAGCTAAGCACGAATGCCCCACTCAGACACATTATACTGACTCCGAGCCGACCAGTCCTTGTTGTACCCATCAATGCCGAGCGCCAGGCAGTGACCAACAAGTACTGTAGTTTAACGTCTTTTGGTAGTTGCTGGAGGTAAAATTAGCATTATGGTGTTGTTGAAACTAGAGTGAAAGAACAGGCTGCTTGAGGGGAGTATAGGGTGAGCGTATAGGCAAGTATAGGTCAGATTGAGTGATGAGTTTCTCTAGGGGGCAATGTTCATCTTTCAGTTAGTCATTGTTTAGTTATATATAGGAAGAGTAAAAACACAACAACCCAAAATACGAAAAAACGTCACCGTCCTCAGAAATCTCACAGTCCACTGTGAGATTTCGGCTATATCACAAGTACCACCACAAACTGGTGAGTGTATTCTGCGTATGTGGTAGCTCTCGTCGCAGACACATGCAAAGGGAAGTTGAATGTCCACGTAAACCAATGCGAATTAGAATTGATCTTCAGCAACCCATGCTTGCAGCTGCAGATCTAACAGGGTCTTGTGGTCAGGCTCGCTGACTTGGTTGACGCATGTCATCGTATCCCAATTGCGTAGATCGATGCTCATGGTGTTCATCACTGGATTGTCTGGTTCAGACTCGATTATTTACAGGCCGCCGCCATATAGCTTGAATATTGCAAAAATGATAAGTATAACGTTCAACTTTAAACAAACATAACGTAGATCTTTATTGTTGGCTTCCTCCGTTGAAATTGAGTTGGAATGATTCAACAAACAGCGTCACTCACTCACTCACTCTCACTCACTCACTCACTCACTCTCTCACTCACTCACTCACTCTCACTCAAGAACCAAACTGTGATACCCGTTGCAATCACGTGGACGGAGCTCAAGGAGTAACCAGCTCAAGCAAGATGTACAGCCCGACGAACGGATGCAACATGTTTGGAAGTGTGCCTGCTATTTCTACCATAACGGTACACTCTTCCAGTACACCGATTGAGTCATATTTTTCGCATGATTTTAAAAAATCTGGTTCCAGCTGATTTCTCGATGATATGAAATTGAATATGCTTGTCGATAGACATAAATCATATTGAACATTATAATCAGTTTTCTCGGCATGGTACGAGAGAGACTACATGTGATCAGTGCCCTTAGCGTCGACCACGGGGCAATATTCCTGAACATAACTCAACAAAGGTTTTTTTGCTTTCCGATAAAATTTACGAGTCTTTGTTCGAGTCCGCGGGAGTTATCGCCCTTCGTGACTTCCTTTACCGCTGATGTTTCCTCTCACTAGGTGGCGCGTTTCTCGCTGTGATTCGTGCGTTCTGTGATGAAAGAATTTGACGAGGCCACACATGTTTGACACTATGTAATGTGGAAGGTATCATATTATAACGAGCCTCGTCATACTGGGTAAACAACTTCTCTAGATAATGCGTGAAAAATCGGTTTTCAATTAAGTGTTCTTTTTGTATTTTGGTCAATTATAGGGGATAATTTGAATAATTAATAGCTGTTACGTCTGTTATTGAGACAGAGATTAATTAGGTTCTCAAATAACATTTTTCGTGGGAGTTCAACCACGGACATTTCAAAAACATGTGTGTTTTTGGTGTGTTTTATAATCTACATTTTGTTAATACAAATGCCACTTAATAAACATGTATACGATCGTTGGCAATTTTGATTACTTGTTGATCGATATCCAGAGCCGTGTAAGTTTTTCAGTGTGTCTGAGTATAAGTCGTTATTCAGAGATTGACTTTCATGCTTGTGATTGTAAACCGCTTTTGTTTCAAACGTGCTATGGTATAAATCGTCTTCATATTCATTGCATTTTGATTTACAACCAAACACTTTCAGACGGGTACTATTTTGCTGTCGAGCGTTTAGAATATAGGCAATATTTCCATAACCATCTTTATCTATAGCATGATTTTATCACTCTGACTGTATCATAAGTATCCTGGGCGGTGGGGTAGCCTAGTGGTTAAAACGTCCGCTCGTAACGCTGAAGACATCAGGTTTAAGCTACACTGTTCATATTAAACTGGGGCGGTGGGGTAGCCTAATGGTTAAAACGTCCGTTCGTAACGCTGAAGACCCGGGTTCGATTCCCCACATGGGTACAATGTGTGAAGCTCATATCCGGTGTCCCCGCCGTGATATTGCTGGAATATTGCTAAACGCGGCGTAGAACCATACTCACTCACTCATAAGTAACCGAATATGAATCACCGTCAAATACACCTTGCAAGATGGAACGATGGGCGTATCGTACCCAGTCGTTGGCACCCGTGCCAAATTCAAATCAGTTGCTCATGTGACATAAACCTGAAACATCTAGTACATGCAGATACACTGACAACAACCCTCGTTTTACCAAGAACCTCATCAACCAGTGACCCGTGAAGATCCGGGTTGGAAACGATCTTCAATAGCCCATGCTTACTGGATCTGGTGGTCAAGCTCGTATCCCAATTGCATAGATCGATGCTCATCCTGTTGATCACTGGATCGTCTGGTCCAGACTCGATTATTTACAGACCACCGCCATACAGCTGGAATATTGACTAGACTCACTCACTCATCAACCGCTGCAGAAACCTTTGCAGTTTCGATCAGCTGGTATTTGTTTCCAATTACTTTTTAAACTTTAAAACAACTTGCTTTAAAAATGCATTGCGTTGTATTCCTTGTGCCCCAAATATGCTTTAGGTTTTGACACAAAAAAATCACAAGGATAATGGACAGAACGGTTTCAATATAGAGCGCCATGTTGAGCGTCGAACACCTTAAAGAACAAATAAACTTTGTTTTTTTTGTACTCTTTCAACTATTACATATGAATGATTTGTGGCTAGACTTATGCGGAACACCAAATTCATTCTTAAAAAACTACCGAGCGATTAAAAGCTGCCAAAAAGTCGCCTGCTTCACTCTCGCCCGCCAACGAAACCACAGACAGGTTACGTAAACATAGAAAGTGTGTAGCAAGCTCGTCATTTTGATGATTTCTCGACATCAACGAAGACATGCCGAATCGTTGCGTTGTCGTCAATTGCTCCTAGGGGTCGCGCGATGGTGTCACCATGCACAGATTTCCACAGGACCCCGCAGTTCGTGCTAAATGGGTTATGTTTGTGAGGGCGAAGCGTTGTGGAAGCCTGAAACGATATCTTATTTGTGTTCAGATCGCTTCATGGAAGTTAAAGAATCAAAACTACTTACTAGTTGTAGTAAAATACGTATATGATTGATGACCATAAAGATTTTCCATGACACAACTTGTAACATAACGATTTCTTACTCGGAAGCGATGTTGTGGTCGAAGTAACAATAATACTGTAAGTAGTATTATATTGACACCCACCTCGCTTCCTCGAGAGGAAGTTATAAGCTATGTCATGCAAAATCCTATTGGCCATCAATCAAATACATAACTTACTACCAGTAGAAAGTAGTTTTGAATTTGTAACTCGGTGAAAATTACACAAGGCCTTTTAGAAAGCGGTCACATGTAACAGAAGTTATATTTGGGATTACACGTTCTTAGTAAAGAGCAGATTCTAGTACTTTTGGGGGGTTGAGTCCCATCAGGGATTCAAACCCACACCCTCAGAGTCAGGCACCTAATTGTCAGCACACAAAGTCAGCCGCTTAACCGCCTAAGCACTGTTTTACTAAGAAAGTGTCATCCCAAATATAGCATATGTCACACCTTAAGGTATAACCCGTTAACTATTTCACAGCTCTACCTTAAACACAAACAGGCACGAGAAATACTGTTGATAAATATCCACCGTGAATGGATTGAAAGAGCCCCGGTTTGATGATCGCTACTGCAAATTCAGAACATCAGTCAAGTCCGAAGGCTCTATCATCAACAAAATGTTTGATTTGACAAAATATTTTATCATTAATCTGGATCTCTTTTATGTATTGAATAACAAACGACAACCATTTATAATGACCAGTATTCATTTTGATCCGTTTATAAATATTTTTGTTGTCAATAAGTGAGGATAATTGGTTTCCTTGTTCCGGGACGTTAATCCCTACCTTATATGCTACATGGCTATAGCGAAAGACGCTCATGCCAAAAGATTGTTCAATCAATCTTTTTCCATTGTTTCTCAACTAATTTATACTATGGGAACTTATATTGACAGAGGAATTACTAGGCGTTGAAACATATGTGGCTTAGGGAAATCAATACTGATATTAATTAGCCAGACCAGACCTATTACCTGTCTATCTGGTATTTGCAGGACAGACCTATATTTCGTCCATCTTGTGTAGGCAGAGCAGAATCATAAGCACTATCAGTTATACAGTAACAGAGCTATTATTCGTCCATCTAGCACATTCGAGCACATATAATTCATCTATACAATCTTTGCAATAGCAGAAATATAATGCGTTCATCTGGTATACGCAGAGTAGAACGATATGTCTCCAACCATCTTTGCAATAGCAGAGAACTATACTTCCCCAACTATCTTTGCAAATCATATTATAATTCGGCCATCTCGTATACAATACTTCCACTACCATCCTTGCAAAAGCGGAAATATAATTCGTAGATCTGGCATACGCAGAGTTGAACAATGCTCATCCTACCATCTTTGCAACAGCATGAATATACTTACTTCATCTGGTATACGCAGAATAAAACAATACATATCTCATTTTCATTGCAGTGGTGTAAATATGATTCGTTCATCTGGTATTCGCAGAGTAGATCTATACGTCCCCAACTATCTTTGCAAAAACAGAAATATAATTCCTTCTTCTGGTATACGCACAGTAGAACAATACTTCCACTACCGTCTTTGTACCAGCAGAAATATAATTCGTTGATCTGGTATACGCAGGTTAGATCTACACTTCTCCAATCATCTTTGCAAAATCGGAAATATATAGTTCGTTCATCTGATATACGCTGAGTAGAACAATACTTTCCCAACCATCTTTGCAATAACAGAAGTATAATTCGTCCAGGTATACGCAGAGTAGAATTACACTTCCCGAATCATCTTTACAATAGCAGAATATTATTTGCTTATCTGGAATAGGCAGAGCAGAGCTGTATTTCATCCCCATATGAAATACGCCCAAGAGAACTTTAATTCCTCCATTTTGTGTACGCACCATAAAAACTATAATATAACATTGAGAAGACATATAAATTGTCCACATGAAATAACCAGGGCAGAGCTATACTCCTTCCTTATTATATAACCTCCCTACATACGTCTCATCACGATACAAACATTGCATGGCAGTACAAACATTGTATGTCAGTACAATGTCATACCAATACCTCAAATGGTGTGATCACTTTCAGGGATCCATTCATGTTACATTCACTTTCCGCCTTTTTAGCGTCCAAAGGAATATGTTTTAAACACAGTCGAGACTGAGTTCCCCGCCGTGACACCGCCGTGACACTGTTGGAACCCGTGAAGATCCGGGCTGGAACTGCCTTCAGTAACCCATGCTTGTCGTAAGAGGCGACTAACGGGATCGGGTGATCAGGCTCGCTGACTTGGTTAACACAAGTCACCGTATCCCAGTTGCGAAGATCGATGCTCATGCTGCTGATCACTGGATTGTCTAGTCCGGACTCGCTTATTTACAGACCGCCGCCATATAGCTGGAATGTTGACGAATGTGGCGTAAAACTAAACTCACTCACTGTTGGAGCAATGATACAGGGGGCCGTAAAACAATGCTCAGTCACTCCCTCACTCGAGAGTATACTAAGAGTATACTTAGAAACTACAATTTCAATAATCAGATCAAACATCTACTAGTTTTGAGCATACATTTGTATTACAGTTGATAGACGTTAGGTCATTTGGTATGTGTATATATTGCATTGATATTTACAATTTGCCACTATAGTTGACATCAAGAACATATAAATACAAAGAAATCATTTCGATAAAGCTGTTACACTGTTTCACCTGATGACAAATCTAAAAATGGAGACATTTTTATAAGAAAACGATAATGCACTACATATACATTGTACATTTCCAAATTTAAGCAGAAAGCTGACTTTTAAATATTGATTTATGTGCTTAGAATTTTATATATGTTCGCCATTTTCATTTTAAAATTTGGTAGCCTAGTCGTATATGCGTTTGATTCACACTGGGAGACATTTGCAATCAAGCTTCGGGTGTCAGTCGCCGTGAAATTGCTGGAATACTGCTTAGTGCGGCGTAAAAGCATATTCACTCATTCATCTTAAAGATGGGCTCACATCATAAACATAAACGGACGGCTTTTTCTAGCTCTGGTACATTATATAAACTCCTGACAATTTGGTAATCCCTATGGTGATCGGGGTGCAAAAATCGAGGTGTCGCGGGAAGCTATGTCTGTGTTTTTAGGCATATTGCAAACCTGACATACCAGTGACAGGTTGTATGGCACTGGCGCAATAACCATGTAACCATATATGGACAAATGACACCAGCTGTTGAAACGGGCTAGTTCATTGTGGCGGAGTCCTACATCGTCCATTGATACCGATACTCACACACTTATTCAACGCCTGATGGATACTATGTTTAGCTCGAAGATCCGAGATCAGCTAAAACAGACGGCACTATCCATTTCATTAGTTCGAGACAAGCCGAGTGACACACGCGCGTTCTCTGTGACGTAATGTTGTACTATCAATTTTGAAACAGTTTTAAATATACAGCAATAACTAATTTCAAGCAAGCCCGGGAAAAACAGTTGGTCATATCCTTCAGTTCGATATAAGCGTGTTCGCTATAAGTGAAGTTTACCGTAGGAGTTTATTATGTAATTCCAATACATGTTAATTTCATCAGAAACGGGGACGGTGGGGTAGCCTAGTGGTTAAAGCGTTTGCTCGTCAAGACCCGGGTTCAATTGCCACATGGGTACAATGTGTGAAGCCCATTTCTGGTGTCCCCTGCCGTGATATTGCTTGAATATTGCTAAAAACGGCGTAAAACCAAACTCATTCACCCATCAGAAACGTCTCAATTACATAACAAAAAGATAATGCCCAGATATCCCACAATTCTTTTGGTCACCCTCATCAAACCATTACGATGTTAAGGGCGAACATTAACGTCACTTGTTTGGCGTCATTCACTAACAGGAAGTCCAAACACTGTACGTGTAAGATGTGACAAGTTGGTACATGACAGAGTAGTGTCGCGTACCGACTTTTATAGTACACTATAGTCGCTGTTCTACGTGTTTATGACATAAAGTTTATTTAATGCAACAGTTGCTTTTAATAGTAACCCTTACGCGGAACATAACAGAGTTTATAAAGTACAATCAGTATTTGAATGTGTCTACCGTCATGTTTAACGAAAGAGGTAATCCAACTTAGAAATTTTGCTGACGCTGACATCACGATTTAATATAGTTTTTACCGGTCACCAAAATAACAAAAATACATCGTTGTATCATTTGAAACATCCAGTGTTGAAACTTACCACTAAAAACAATATTTGAAAAACTTGAGGATTTGAACTTAAATGCTCAACTTCTTAGGAAGAAGACTGACTGACTGATTGAGTTTGGTTTTACGCCGCTTTTAGCACTATTCCAGCAACATCACGGCGGGGGACACCAGAAATGGGCTTCACACATTGTGCCCATTTGGGGATTCGAACCCGGGTCTTCGGCGTGACGAGCCAACGCTTTAACCATTAGGCTACCTCACCGCCCCTTTAGGAAGAAGAAGTATGTATTCTCATGTTAGACAACCTCAAAAGTCAAATAGAGTATACAGGCTTTTATTCCTCCAAGGGGAGAGCACAATGAAATACATACAAATTAAACTACAGTATGCATACATTTTGAAGAAGGTAATTTAATTTATGCAATGACTGTCACACATTTACGTGCTTGAACATTTCATCAGAGTTCCGAACTTTTGTTGAAGGATGCAATGTAAGTTATGATGGTTTTGGCATATTGCAATGTCATCTTCATCACTCAGATGCAACGGATATCTACAGGATAGTAGCATGGATACCAGTTCAATGTCACTCTGGTTGTGAAGGCAGACACTGACCTCAATTGGACCTCAGTTGATGATGTCGCATCTCTGGGTATTCATTAATAGAAAGATGTATGTATTTCATCTTCAATATACTTAGTTTAGAAGGACCGGCCCCTTTGCAGATGCTAAGGCAATGGTTGGTGTTGTGTAGTCTGTCTGGTGTTTATACGCAAAAAGAAACTGAGAACTTTGTAACATTCTTCTGTGACATTCTATGACATGGAATTTCCATGACATTTTCTAACTTTTCATGATTAATAGTCTTGAAAAAAAAGAAAAAGAAATCTATCTGCAACACGTGTGTAAACTCATGGTTCCGAACCAAAATAATAATCTGTTCTTGAACTGATGAGTTTCGGATCGAATAGAAAAAGGTAAATGATTATTTCCAAAGGACATAAGAAGGAATGGCAGATAAATATCGTGTCATTTGAATCTGTGTTACATAGAAAAATAATCCCAATCCTATTAGTGTTATTGTAATATCCACTTAAGCGTGTTTTCCTTTTATGATTACTATTATTATATTGCACAAAGTTAAACTGACACTGTTCACAACAATATGAACCTCCAATATGTTTTCAAATCCTTCGCGGAACCTAAAATTAATTTCCGACGATTACCTTCAAACATTATCTTGCCATGGAACAGAATGTCGGTCAACACTTAAAATCTCTAAAACCATTACTACTTTGAAAAGTTGTAAAATTTAATGTTTGCAGTTAATGACCAGTTTGGGAGTAGCGTATGTTTGAACCTACAGCTCAGTAAGTTAAGCGAATAATGAGGCAAGATTAGACTCAACTCGCGTGGAACAGTTCCAAGATAATTCCTAACATATAACCCCTTTCTCTAATTCAAACAGCGGGCATATTGTTCCCGATGTTATTATCACGTCTAAAGTCGAGAGCTTGTGACACTATATGATACCTTCTCCGACAGCACCGTACAAGGTAAAGCTACTATCGACCTCTTCATCAACCCTTTAATTCGCGGTAGGGTATGTGGGTGTCCCGTCTTCGCCTCTTCTTGAAGGCACGAGCCTTCACATAATACTTAAAGGATTTTCTTGCGCTCTTCCCCTGCAATCTTCCTATCGCGATCTATCTTCCTGCGTTTTGAATACATTCTGCCTACCGTCCTTGGGGCAAATCTCACCATCGATTGCCGTAATTGATTGGCCGCACAATGGCTTCAAAGGCCTCGAGCAGGGGCTGGTTGAAGAACTGTGAAAGAAACCAACGAAAGGGGGAGTCGAGTAAAGCATCGATTTGGAGCATCTTTGAGCAGCGATTAGAGACCGAACATTAGATGAAATCACATCAAAGGATATGTCAGATGAAATATGATCGTACTATTTAGCCCTCTCCGTGGCATCGCGGCCATAGCACCTGGTGTTGAACAGAGTCAACAAGAAGGATGTTACGCGGTACGCGACAGGCAAGGGATAGGAGAGGGTGGGGCGGGTTCACTAATGCTTTTAGTAAGCGATCATTGTGGGGACGTGTACCATACTTGTAGGCATATTAGGCACCCGTTGTACTAAGCCCTGTTGGCGTGGGTCATTGCAGCGTTATTGAATCTAATAGCGGCAGAACTGACAGCTTTATGTAGTGACTGACGTCTACCCACGTCCAGTTGTCACCATCAGAATGGATAATGACTTCATTCGTTTCTCGAAGTTATTCATTATCTGAAAAAGATATTCGCACTTTTCTACCCAACCGACACAAGTTGTTCCTTAACATGCTTCGTGAAATAAGAATATGAAACTCATTAACAATTATTGAACGGGTAGGCCTGACAATGTAGGTGAATGGATAATGAAACTATAAGAAACGTGGATCTGAAACACTCAAGTGTCCAAGGAAACCTTACCTTTCAATATTGCGTAGGAAATCTGAATTTTTGTAAAAAGCAAAATTCCTTCACTAAATCTCCTCCTCTGTCCCTTTTCTACCAAAGCGCACGATATTTGTTACATAAAAACTTAAAATATGTGTTTGAACACTGATGTTATCCGTTTTATAATATGTTCTTGAAAAACCCTGACATTTCAGTCATAGTAGTTTGTTTCTTTGTATAATTAAGTTGAATCAAGTTTAATATATATTTTAGAAATAATTATGAATTTTATACAAATCTAAAATATGTTTTGAAATATATTGATCATGTGTCAACAGGGACGTGTAACAGCTTTCTTTTCACACTGAAAATACACTTTATTATACTTTAACCTACTTTAGGTTGTTGAAACCCCAGACAATGACTAACGAAATGTTTACCAATATATTTTCAAGTGACTCATTTGTTTGATGAAAAATGTTCATAAATCAAATACTGTCAGACCAAAATATTTATTTAATTCTCTCGTCTAACACACATACGCACATATAAAAACACTGCGGTGATATAATGCCGTATAGTACGTTCATTTTCAAGACCATTTTGTACCACTCAGCATTATTGAACTACTAAACCTCGAGCAACATATGGAATCCAAGCAGAGGTTCCAATGGTCTTTCGGTCACTCACATTTAGAGAATGTCTTTTCAGACAAAACGTCTTGAACTTCAGATATCAATATTTCAACGGAAAAGGACAGTGTGCATCAAATGGATCGTAGTTACACCTAGCGGTTGGGTGGGGTGGGGGGTGGGGTGGGGTGGGATGATGACGTTTATATGTCACGGTTTTTAACATGAAGAGTAGTATATGTCAGATAGATATATATACACATATACCGTTGCTGCTTGCGATGTAACAGAACAAAAACACGAACGTTACTTTAAAACTGTGAATGCTTTTTATTCACAATATACATAAAGATTTAATATTGCTAAAAAGAAAAATGAAACGAAGATATTCAAGTTAAAATTAAGATTGTAAGTTAACATAGCATAGTGTTCAAGTTGCTTTACAGAAAATGTTTTTACGACTGAAAATATTGTTCCACGAATATTAATATTTAGTTACAAAGTATTAGGCATATGTGTTCTGTTACAGCCAGCTGGCATTAATATATTCTAAATTAAATGTGGTATCACATTCCGTATTACTCAAATCGCCATGGAATAAGCCTGACATTTAATCTGAATGACAAATATAAAGAAAATTCGTTTAAATTCCATTTAAATTAAAGATTATTTTATAGTGCATCAAAATAGTCCGGTGATTTACAGCATAGCAAAAATTACATCGTCATGTTTCTAAATGAAATGTTCTATGTACACCTAATTGGTATATAATGAAAAAATTGAATTTCGTATTCTTTACCAAAATTGCAATTTCAAGAAGAGACAGTGATAGCTTAGCAAGAATGTACCCGATAAAATGAAAAGAGTCGTTAATTTACAAATGACGTAATAGTCTAAGGTAAACACACAAATGTACACTTACAGGTATTTTGAGTATCATTGTCACTTAAGATAAATTATCGCGCATCGTTACCTCAGGAATATATATTTATGACGTATACTATTAATATAAAGTTCCTGGCATTCTTCCTCACAGAAGAACACATAACGGCGATTGATTGATATCAAAAGCTAAAACTATTCCTCTCCAGAGCGATGTGGTGATATAGGTATTGCTTAATCAGATATAGGTTCCGTTCCTTGCTGGTGACAATGTGGGTGATCTTTGTTAATACCACCTGGGCAGTGTTCGAAAAGCCTTCAGTGATAATAGGTTACATATAGAGGAAATAAATAAATCACTTCATTCACAATAGAAAAGTTGCTGATGCTAATATCACAAGTCTTGAAGAATAAAGATGTACAGTTTTCAAAGGATGATGACGACCAACATCTTCATTGAAGTTGCACATGCACAAAGAGAATCTTCTTGCTCAAAATGCTGATAAAGGTTTTGATAATCATCATATAGAAAGTAATACTGGTTAAAATAAAGTTTTGAATATTATATTTTTGTCTTTCTGTTTGACCAACCCAAAACCATCTACCCTCAAAAACAGAAAAACACAAAAACAATATGGCTCGCTCCCGCTGTATTTCCCAACCACTTCCCATCAAGAACCACTCATGAAAATTGCGACCAACCACAACCAGACAATCAGGGAATAGACTGGAATAACTCTGCATTGAGTCAGTTAGGCAATTCTTGCATGTTATTGGTCAATAAAACCAGAGCTAATTGAAATTATACATTTGTCTTTATATTGCTTGTTAGCTAAATATCACATGCCGGGTTGGACATCATTAGTTACAATGTCTAACGATTCCCCCAAATCAAAACAATAAAATTTGATTATTGGTGTCGGAAATTGAAGGGTTTCCTCAATCACTGGTATAGACTCCAGTGTCCTGCTGGGACGCTGATTCGCCCCATTTGTGCACATACCCCAACCGGCACAGCAAGCTTCTTAACATACTTGCTTATAATGGAACGGAACAGCATCACAATATCGATATCAACACACACAGTCCACAAATGATTCCATTCTTTTGCTATTTGTCCAGTTATGCGTCGTCAGATTATGGCACGACAAATATAATTATAAATTAATATTAAGAAAACTAAATCGAATATCTAAACTATTTTAGGATATGTATCAATACATAGGTTTCTGTTCTGTTAAAGACACTAATATCCCTAAGCAATAAATCCTTCAAAGAGTACATTCGTACAAAATAGAATGAGCCATGTGTAACATTCGCCGTTGAAGCACACGTTTCGTAAGTTAATCCTATTTGACTGGTTGAATCTTGCTAACGTAGCAGTCAAATAAACTACAACCTTACCCCACAACTCTGAGGGGGTGGTGCGTACTGGGGTGCGGTTATTAGGGCGACTGGTTAGCCGATGTATCGTTTTCAGTTCATAATCTCCTAGGGTGGTAGTTAAGCGGAAGGCGAGTCGCTGCCGACACCACTTAAATTTGGCATCTGGTTAATTTGATCACAATGGTAATAACAGGCTTGGCTTTGGAGTGGACAATTTGACCCTTTAATGGTGTTCTGTGTATTAGAATCTGCTGTCCGGAACGAAATACAAGGACAATAGATCATGATGGCATCCTAACTGGGATATGGGGCTGTAAAACCTTACCCCAAGGTATCGTTAAAGCCATTGCAATCAGAGTCTGGTATTGGACATTTGGTCTCACATGGCGACACAGTAATTGAAATTTTATACGTGTTGGTCAAAAGTCCAGTGGTTAACTTTCAAGTCTGATGGTGATCGTATTAAAGGTTACAATGATGTTTAATCCAATTTAAGTTCAAACATATTTGTACTCTCATTTACGTTATGTCACAGGGTACAATGCGATGTTGTCAATCTGCCTTTTACCTGCTTCAGCGGATGGTCGAGGGACGGTAGGGTGTGTGTTTGGGGGTCGGGGGTTATGTGTGTGTAGTGACAGGGTTAATCTTTACCTATGCTCAACATTATAGTATAGGATGACTTATAATTATGAACATAGGAATAGGTATAGTTTTGTTTAAGTGTTTGGTTTTGGGGTACGAATATTTCTGCGGAAATAATGTTCCTGGAAAGTTTGAAATAAAGCTTTTTCTCATGTTTTATAAAAGCAATTACACATTGGTCTGGCACGTTATCCCGAAATACGACGTCTCTCACAAGGATTTCCTTTCCGATTGCTAAATAGTCGTTCATTTATTAATAGTATGTTATGGGGGAAATAGCGGTCCGTCAGTTAAGTATGCCGTTTGCCTTATGGTTGTGGGTTTGCAAACAACATTTATACCTCAACTATATTTCTTGGTGTAGTTTCACAATACCAGAACCTTGTTTCACCCAAGTAGCAAACATCCAAATCAATGTGAATTTTCTTCTGAAAAACAAATGGAGAACCCTGTAGTCTTGGGTTCGATTCCAGGTTCACGATGATTGATCCTATTTCTAGGTTTGCCAACAAAGTTGTAAAGGTCTTACATTACTCCGGGTTTTCCTCCCACGTCAAGCTAACACACCGTAATATAACTGGATTTTTGTTCATGGCGGCGTTAAACCCAACCGCTCTTTCATTCGAAGTTATTTAAAACTCAGCTCGTTTAATCTACTGTTGCGAAAGGATATGACAATAACGCCAAACAATAACGGTTGTTTAATTTCATCCATGTGGATCTGATAGTCAACTATTTACACCGGTGATTCAAATGAACGCATCTAAACCCTTTTACTAATCATAAATATAAAAACGCCAACGCTTGGGAATAAACAGTCTTAATTATCTTAAATTATCTTAATTCGAAACAGATTACATTGGACGAAAATGGAAAATAATAGCGAAAATAATATGAATGAATCATTAAAAATCAGTGACGACACCATGAAGACATTTCTTCTGAAAGCACAATCCCCTCTGACTATGTGCATGTGTATATGAATCGAAATCAAATGGTGATGCTGATTCAGCGTTCGCTAAAAGTGATTCACCGGTTATAATTTTCTTGCTATTTCACATTTCTTAAACAATTCAACATCAGTCATATACATAGTTTCCTATAAAAGTTTATGCTAAGTCATGCCATTATTCCATATCTCGTTACCAACAATCACTGTCGTGCCAAGCTGACAACTATTCTTCGTGATTCCAATATTTCATGATGGCTGATCTCTCTATATGTATATAAGATCTTACTCCGCTACTTCGCTGTCCTGTAAACAAATTACTGCCATGTAAAAGGACCATCATGCTTGTATTCACGAGAAATCGAGCATCACATTTTCACAGATGCTCCAAAGAAATTGGGTCCATGCATTCTCCTCCATTAGGCGAGTCACATATGGCAAACAGGGTCAAGCCAAGTTGACCATTGATTCTAGTGGTCATGCCATTAAGTGGACATTAGCAATGTATATCTGTCTCCAAAGCAACAGGTTTGATTGGCATGTGAAAAGGATGAAAGATGCAGAAGGAATATAAATGATCGATATTCAACTCCTTGTGAAAGCGACATGCGTATGATACCCCATATCTATCTGTTTTCGTTTATGACAGTTTGAGAGGGGAATTCACGCGGTCTTTCATATGGATATTCATTGTTATATCCTCCGAGAAACCAATAGCTCAATGAATATGTTTTACCATATCAAATTCCAGTTTACACGTGTGCGTGTGAGAGTGTGGGTGGGGTTTGGGGGTTGGGGGGTTTACATTTTGGAACGTTGATGATGAATTGTAATTTATCTATGAAATTGATATTCATGTTGGTGTTGACAAAAATTCAGTCATATGTGCTGGAATATTTTACTCATTAGAACCATTCAGTTAATGGAATGTTTTCCGATTTTCACCATTTTGATTAATGATTAAATGGACATTTGTGGACTTGATTTCATGAGCAACTGTTCGATACTGCTAGAATGCATACATTCATTCAAATTTTCGTGTTACAGAAATACACAATAATGCGAAAATATTTTAAATTTTGATACTTTTCAAAACGACTTCTGTGATTAGATTCTAGTAAATATGACACACCATTCTGGAATATGCAGAATCAGAAACATTTTCAAAGGATAAACTGTCAAATTCAACATCCGTAAACTCTCAAGTAAATCAGATCAGCTCTTAATGCCTATACGTTTATCCATTATCTTCTCTGGCAGAATGTAGCAAAAAATACATCATTCGCTGTAAAATAAACAGTCTTCGGGATTATATTAATGTCTGTCTTCTAACGTCATAAAAGTTTTTTTTAATATACTCGTATGCACGTTATAATACTTTTCAATACTGTTAGGAACCGTTCAAAATTAATATCACTTTAGTCAATTCTCTTTTTCATAGAAATAAACCAAAGGGCGAGTTTGTCTTTCTTAAGCCGGGGCATCCTCAAGTAAAATGTCTGCATCTGCAGACTTTCATTTATAAATTCATATCTGGTGGAAATAGATTAAAAACTATTGTGATTTCTCAATTTATATTCCGTTGTTAGTTGTGAGAGAAAATAAGGGCACATGTATATAGTTACTAATTAAATTCACACCAACTATATCTTTTACAGTTATTCCATCTGACGCGTTATCGAGGCATTTTGGACAAGAGCATACACTTAATTAATACAAACAAATATTAAACATCGTCTAGCTACTTCTGAATTGTACAATGCATACACCGATTTAATCTTCTTCTTTGTAAAATAAAATTAAAATGTGTTCCTTTTTCAGCTGCTTCCGTTTAATATATGAATTGGATTCACGCGGAGGAAATTTCAAAGGGCCTTCCTATGTCTGTTTTTATAAACTTATTTGATTACACACGAACAGTAATCTTTTAAAATTCTATCCATTGTGAATATCCAATGTTGTTTCAAATATATGTGGAATATGGTATATGTGCTCGTCTTTAGGTGTACATAAGCGATCGGTTATATTACAACACACACACACACACACACACACACACACACACACACACACTCACACTCACACGCATACACACACTTAAATGGTACGCTCGTTTGCATCTGGCTTCAGTAAACCAAGCAATATGTTATGCAGCATGATAATCAAGTCTTAGCAATATAAACAATCATTATGAAACCATGGGTAAAGCCAAACCAAAGAATCACAGACGTTAGAGCTATTGTCAAATTTGTTTTATTTGAGGTAAAGTAAACATTAAACATTCACAATACTGACATGAAGCCACAGTGACATTTTCTCGTTTAAGACAGCTTACGTAACAAAGATATAGCAAGGGAATATGTCAAAATATCAGATGCATTAACAAAAAATAAGAATACAATTTCCAGTTGTTTACACTGAACCGATAAAAACAGACATGCACTACAAATATTCTCGTCTTGTTCAGAAAGAATTCTCGTTGGAGTGATTTCCCTTGATTTGTACCTGAAGGAGTTGTTCCCCTTTATGACCTTCTCGTTTTGAAACAGCGAACCAAGCGTCCGCTTGTATTAAATAGGTTTCTTTGTGTTCTCCAGGACATATACAACAAAACATTTTATAAAATTCACGTGTTATTCCACATATTCTCGTTATATTTACCCAATAATCCAAATACTTTCTTATTCGTTTCGCATGGTCGGGTGATCACAATTATAATTTTTATGCTCTATGCAAATGATGATGACAAAGTTTGAAGTTCATGCACACTCCTCGTATGGTATAACTGAACCGATTCATCTCACCTATGTGCAAAAAAGCTAAATCTAATTTTATACTGACCCAAATTGTCAATCAGTTCCGACTAAATCTACTTTTGAACAAAATATGTCTTTGAGCAATTGAAGTCTGGTCTTTAAATGGCACTCATTTCATTAAATATATTATTTGGAATAAAACATGTTACTACATAATACGTTCATTTAGATTGCACAGACATTGTCAACAGAGAGGCCAGTTATATACGATGGTGATAATTAACATTGGACATTTACTAACATATGAAGAGCCCTGTTGTCCGTATATATAACATTGAGTAGTGAAACGGGACATCGGTATGTTCCGATTTACACAAATATACATGTACAGTCAGACACCGTTTTGTCGAAGATGAAATGACCTAAGTGATTGCTTCGAGTTATCCGAGTTCTATATAGAAACAGCAAAACCATTACCATAGGAATTGTTTTACAATTTTGACCATATCATGAACATGTGTTTGTTTGAGGCAGCATTCAGTTGCATTTCAGCAGCACAATCGAATCTGGGCCAGACAATCCAGTGATTGACACTATTCGACATGAACAACTTGGAGACAGCCGAATGTTCGACAAATCAAATTACAACAGAACGGTGATTGACTATAATTCGTTATTGTCCCTTTCATTTTGAATCATTTCATAACCTTGGTAGAATCAGTCTGTGGTTTGAGAAAAATAAATAAAGATGATTTGTCATGGAAATATCTTCACAATAAGATATAACATATGAATATGGTGTTTATTACAGGCAGTCGGTTTCAGCGTGGTTTATGTAACTATATTGCCAGCTATTGCTAAAGTACAACCAAGGATTGTTTACTATACGAGCTCAAACCAATGGTAACTTGTTTCCGAAGCCTTTAAATGAATTTAATAAAAGGATACGAAGAAATGTACGCAGAGGAATTATAGATAAACAAACATACACGACTGAATGGCAACATGGAGGTTCTATCGTTCATTCAGCATGAACAAATGGCAATATTTCTCGTTTTGTCTCTTAAACCCTGGCATTTGAAGAACCAAATCCAGGGTTCGCACTAGTTGACATATCTGTTTGGGGTTAACGGACATCTATAGTTTGTGATTGTCATACTACAACAAAAAATCCCAAATCTCATGGTGACGTCATTTATGACGTCATGACGTTTGGCATCAGTTCCTCCCTGCTAATGTCCTCTACTGCAACACAAAGGCATATTTGACGACTGATATTGACACCAACACATGACGTCAGCAGTTTCGGTGTACACAGTTACGTCATATCCGGTGAGATTTTGGTTCTATCACGGCAAAGTTTCATCTTTGGATTTTCAGTTTCAACAGAACCTATGAGGTATCTAGTGATTAACACTTTGTAGGAAACGAACTTGAAAATATCTCCTCAATATAATACCCGTGTTCACACTGTCGCAATGAAATCTGCAGTAGATGATCTTCAGTTAGTTCGCAGGCTCTTCATGAGCGTAGACCTGAAGTCGTCTATCGTGTTTTTACCCGTTTAAAATGGCAGCTTACACCTGAACGGTTAGCAATTTCACCTTGAATTTTCATTGCCAGGATCGTCACTTACATCGTCTGACATACTTTCGAATTTTTTTCCACCTTCGTTCATTTCTTTTATTGCGAGTTTTTCCTTCTTCAATTTCATTCGTCTGTTCTGAAACCATATTTTTATCTGTCTTTCCGTGAGGCATAGCGCATGCGCAATCTCTATCCTCCGTTTTCTTGTAAGGTAGTGATTGAACTGAAATTCTTTCTCAAGTTCCAGAGTTTGGTATCGGCTGTATGTCTGGCGACCACGTCGACGCTGTGCGGAGTTTGGCCCTGGAAAAAAGCAATGACATTTGATTAATTTATACATAAAACATTCCAATAAAACTTCAAATATACGACCAACATATCAGGTAAAAGTTTCGACCAGTTATTCACATTTATTCACCTTCGTACAACTGTTACTGTATATTTAGTGAAGTAATTTTACATAACATACAAATTTTGAATACACCGAAAAACTTGACATGTATTTCAAACGTAAGCGCTAATTAGCACGTATTATCAATCATGGCGTCATCACTTACGCATTAAGTGACATATGCATTTCTTCCTGATATACGATGATTGCCGTTTAAGACACAATTACAAGCATTGTTAATTAAAAACAATTCTATTGATATAAATATTTTTAAATGGTTAGAAAGGGAATTAGGTATGCATAAATCTTGCCCTCACCATTTTCAGGCAGTAATATATAAGTAATCGAAAGTTCTATGAACATGTTTCGTAACCGCTTATAATTTGATATATCAGTAAAATCCTTCTCAAACAGAAACGACAAAACAATTTCCACATCCATAAGAAATCCCTCCTGAAAGCAGAGTCGATTGTAAAGACATGATCATATAAAGGGTAGGACAACGCGAATACAACACAACAAGACAACACATCATATAGGTATCAATTCCGACATTAACAGCCAATGATCATTTTTTGAAATTTAATATGCCTCATATAACGGGCATGTCCTTAAAGCATGCACTCCTAATTACCCGCAATTACATTGATGCTTGCCATGTATATTTCATTGTTTGTTTTCATTTTCAATTAACTTTCCCTGGCATTCCTGTGACCGCTGCAGGCTATTATTGACCGACCCCCTACATTGACGGTTTGCTCTGCAATCCATACCACCTGCTTGCCGTACCAGACAAAGATTGACCATCATGTGTAAACCACACCAGGGCCTGATAGGATGGTTGCACATGATCCCGTGAGTGGACACTGGTCAGCCGGTGACCAGAAACAAGATTTATGTTAACTAAGATAAAAAAGAATGAAATATGGATGTTAGAGGTAAACAATGGCTGCCTTTCGGACGCAGATGATGTCGTGTGGGCCATGGGTGTCCTCTTTGAAATTCATTCTTGGACTATTTTCCCCCGCCCGGTACACTGGCAATAAATTAGTGCGCATTGTTATAAGCGCGAGGGGGGTGAAGTAGCACTGAGAGATGTATTCATGCACTTCAAAGCCTTTGAAGATTTATATGGACTTGTATTGTTATTCAAAGAAGTAGAATCAGTGGTCGCAGGCCCAACACCGACTAAAAATAAATATAGCAGACAGTATAGCCCAGATCATTTCATAGTGACCAAAACATGTAGCAGAAATTAATTCGATTTATGGGATTTTCTTTGAGTCTGTCAGAAAGTAGGAGAAGAATTTGTAAAGAAGGTAATAACTAGAGACGTCCCCCGAGACTGCTGAATATTTTCTGCATTTACGGGAGGACAATAAGTATGATTTTACTGCAGTTTGATGGTTTCTCTGGTAATAAATTGCTATTGTTCGAAGATTTGGGTTCGGAATCACCTGCATCAGTTCGGATACAATGTAAAACTTGCGTTGTCTTGATTCTTTACAAAGGATTATTCATTGCCTGTGGATTGTGGACGAAGTTCACGTATGGATCCGCAGCAGAATTTTTTTTTTCTAAAATGGGACTAATTGAAAAATTTACTGTAACGGATTGATATATTACATCCCATCGTTATGTATATGCATCATGGTGGAAACGCATCGTACTGTATATCTTTATTTAATAAAACAGATTAAATTTTCATTCATTCATGTATTTATTGTGTATATTCCTAATGTCAAATAACCTTCCGCAGAGGAAAGTATATACCTATGTTTGATCGTGACTGGAAATGAAATAGACGAGAAATGATAATTCCATTGTGATATGTTCGACGTGTGTAATAGCAGCGTTTTAGACCTCAAATTTGCATTGTTTTCATTCTTGTAAAGTAGTTAATCAATATCATTTGCAATGGTTTAGCCAACTTTTCAAGTGTATATTTTCGTTTATCAGTCCTTTCTTATCTACCAGTCCTTTACTATGTATATTTACCAAAAGAGCAAAATATGGATAAAAGTGACCATCGACTGTCTGCATACATGTATGAACATTGGCTGTTTTCTAATACATATACCTGTGTATAACATCGTCTACAAGCATACCGAGTCGATCGTAAAGGATGCATCCAACAAATTCCTCAGTCTATCGTGTGATCTCTCTAGAGCAATAAAAGCACCAACCTCTCACCCGGAACAGTTTATGTAAATCGTGTTTTACCATATACGTTATGGATGGTGGCCCTCTCAACGGTGGCCTGTCCAACAGGTGCTTAACGTTACGACCAGTCCATTATTATTGTACCTACCGCACGTTTTTCAATATATACACTGAAAATAATAAGTGGTTTATAGATTATGACAGCGAGTCGGCGCCGTCAATTGTGACCGTATTTCTGTTTTATGACAGTGTCATTTGCAGTCAGAAAGTGACGTGATGCATGGCGTTATATCGAGAGAGCAAACGTATTTCAGTGTTTAGGTACATAGTATTAATTTAAATATACATTTGAATGACATGTGGCAACGTTGTTGGTATGCTAACAATGTGTTCTTAGCAAGTGGCTGAACAAAATGACGATGCGACGTTTTTTTAAGTTCTTACTCACGTTTAGCTAGTATTTTTCTGGAATACGCAGCACTATGCCAAAATATTATACTGCTGTTATAGTACCATATTGAACTGAAGGTTATTTCGGCAATTTAACAGAATGGCACATGTTTTTGAAGAGACGAAAAATGGACAGACTTACAGAACATGATACACGTCTTTAAGACTCATCCAGGTTTCATAAGGGCGGTGGGGTAGCCTAGTGGTTAAAGCGTTGGCTCGTCACGCCGAAGACCCGGGTTCGAATCCCCACATGGGTACAATGTGTGAAGCCCATTTCTGGGTCCCCCGCCGTGATGTTGCTGGAATATTGCTAAAAGCGGCGTAAAACCAAACTCAGTCAGTCAGTCAGCCAGGTTTCATAAGGTTCATACCCTTTCTGGACACTCGCTGTCGTTTCTTCCAGGACATTAACCATTACAGGTACTTTTCCTAATCTGTGAACACATTACATGTCTGGCACGTGATACTAAAGTAAATAAACACCATTCGGTGTTTAAAGGTGATATGTAATGCTTGATTCTGTCTCAACCCGACCCGTATTATTTCCACCTCACTTCAACCATTACTGCGATGCAAAGGCAGTCTTGGTTCTCCCCTGGTTCGGAATCACCCATCTCACTGGGGCTCCTTTCCAGTTTATACAAGTTAAGCCAAATTATATGTTATTCAGAGGTTAAGCTTTTGTCTAATAATCCTTATAACAATTATTTTCAGGTTTGTACACATTTCACTGTACCATTCTCCTTTATCGATTCGTTGAAAACACAAATAATGCAACTGGCTACCAGAAGATCGGCAAGGGAACGAATCTGGCATTCAAACCAAACTGATGTTTATAGTCATGATTATAATTAATTTACAGTGTAATCAAATATAAATTAACACTATAATAATCAGGTAGGACTTCACATTCTCTGATCGTTGCTCCCTGAATACCTCTGGTCCGTTGTATATATTATTATATTTTTCACTTACATTTTCACCTACTACAAGAATAAACTACCGATAGGGCTGGACATGTTTAGCCTTTTTAGAACATCAGGTGTCGTCACTGATTTCCAGTGAGTTCCAGTCACATAATTTTAATACATATAAATTTCACATCACCTGTAATTATTTTTCAGAAATAATCCTGGCTCATAATCCTTTGCGTTGACGTTTTGATTAAGAGGCTTAAAATGTGACACATTTGAATATTACCTCAAACACTGATCTCACGAATTATTTTTATCTATTTCCATGTAAACGATAATTCATCTGTGTTGAAATGAAACGAAACTTCCACATTCTTTGAATAAAACTACTCCCTGTACATTTTCGTATTGAAAATCTATTTTTCATACGGGACAATTAACTTAAAAGTATCGCATGGTATCGTCGGCGGTGCGACGTGGAACAGCATAGTCAAAACAGCTGTATGCCTCGCACGTCGCAGCCCGGTTTAATACGAGATCATGGCCATATTGACCATGATGGGTTGCATGCTGGACCACGTGTGACCACGACTGGACGTCTGATGACCAGGAAGGTTTTGGACTAATGCGTCTTGGGTCCAACACCGACATAAATCTCGGTCGTGATAGCGAGCTGATGAGCCATATTGAAATTCGCGGCATGAAGCGCTTTAATCTGGAGAAAGCCCGTCAGCTCAGAGGTGTCTTCGATTGGATCAACCAGGCCGTGTGACGGATTGGTTTTTGACACACCGCGCTTTTAAAGTCATATATTAAAAACATTCGGAGATAGCTGGATTTTGCCATATTTATCGTTTCTTTCATGCAGAATTGATGTCATTTAAGAAAATTTCTACACAGAGCTCTGCGCGGAGTCCAATTTCTCTATATTCAGCAAGGAAGGCATATGTTGAAGAGCGCTAGTAATCTTTTAATTTCGGATATTTATTGTTTCTTTCAAAGAGCATTAATTCGACTTAATAGAGGTAGTAATGGACAAAAGTTGGCTAAGTCGAACGTCTAGGGCGAAGACGAGAGGGAAAACAGAATACATTCCGACGCATTGCTTAACAATGAAAGCGGTTCATTGAATAAAGACATTCTTTGGCACTTTAACTGCTATGCGTTTACACTCATACATAAGCTCTACCTGGCCTGTTCTGCCTCATATTTGATTTTTCACTGATGTGCATTTTTATTTTTTTGACCCAGAGTGGTTCCTTGATGTACTGAACGAAACAGACTGAACGTAGTCTGTTTTTGATAATCGCGTTTGCTGGTTGTAGCAGATTTTGGCATCTCAATTTAGATTTCAAGTATATCTTGCAGAAACCACACACCTTGTACACGTCGCCTGAACCGAAGCGTTTTTCCCTTATCTTTACAGCGTTCTTGTTCATACCCCCAATAGGTGTTCTAAATGAGTTTGGAAATATATCAATCTTAATTGAAATGTATTAGAAAATTACAAACCTAAAGAGCACAGAGTGCATACGCTTTTAGAAGTACTTGACTCGGAGATGTGAAATGTGTTTCTAATTTGACAGTGATGGTATGTAATTGACTCGGGCCTTAATGGGCTTGTTGAAAGGGGGTGGTCTATATGCGAACTTCTTGCTTATTGGCAAAAACGATAAACGAGAATATAGCTCATTTGTGTCACAGAGAAAAGGAACAAATATGAATATTTGATCCTCATAACTTAACAGTGAGACTGTACTCAAAACATTTTGGATATGTGGAGATGCTTCTAGTCCTGAGCTATAGGTAGCAAGTCAAACGCTCGCTGAATATTTATTTAACCTTTGTTCAAAATCTTCCTAAACCTACAACGTGGTATGTTCCAAGTTTCAAAATCAAGTTTACAGAAGAAACATTTTTCGTTATGTTATCAAAATGCATGTGTACGTATCATTCAAAGAAGCAGAAACTTCAACCATGAACGAAGCTGTTTTATTGAAGTAAACAAAATATCAAATGTATATAGAAGCGACAAAACACTTTCCACATTCATAATCGCTGCCAAAAGCAATTCGATTGTATAGTTGTGACCATGTAATACATTCATTTTGTTAATCAACCATGGTTGATATATATTCACGATTTAATACCAGTATTCTGGATTGCAGTTCAAATCAATCATTCAATGAACACAGCTCCGAGCCATTTCAGCATGTTACCACAAATACAGACGTACTCTTGCTAAACCATCTTTGATGTTTATTTATAACTCGGGCACCTCGCTTAACATAGAATGAGCTTGACTTTTTAATATTCTGTTATGATTATTGATCGGTGACGGTAGTATATTTCCCCTTTATAGCTAAAACAACACGTGTTTTGTGCTGGTGTAAAATATATAACCACGAACATGATTGACAATTATGTGTTAATGAGTATCTTAACTTAAAACGTTGTTTCTGTGAAAATGGTTTGACACTATTAGAAAGACAGATCGATCTCGTAAAGATCTGTGAATATTTTGAGTTAATTATTCTTTTTGTGCTTGGGATTACCCATTAATGTAACCATTGTTCATTACAAGAGTTGTGTTCAAGATCAGAATGTTTATTTGGGGTGTTTTATAAACCACTACGCATTTACATATTAAAACCCATTTTATTGACATACATCACGATTAACGGGTTGTGTCAAAACATATGTCGTGAACTTAATACGGATAGCGGTTTCAAAGTGACATAAAAACTCTGATGTTTCACTAGATTCCTGATTTTCGTTTTGCTTTGGGTATACTATTTCACGCACTGAAACTAACACTATTATCTTGGATAAAGGCAATAAGTATGTAATAAATCTCAATCGGCCCATTATGTTCCAGCACAACGACTTGAAACTGAATAGGTCTCAGTTTCAAAATGTTGTGTGATATCATCAAGTCAGACACGTCGATTGCAATAAAGGTAAGCAAACGGTATGAATATCTGCACAGACAGACACAGGTGTTGCAATGTACACCAATATAAGCGTGTATTTTGACAGCTTTAATTGATTACAAGATATGTCGATAGCACGGAACATCATACAGGACATGGCCTATATGTGTTTATGGCCATTAATGAATTTTCAAATTACTTTAATTAAGCAAGTATTTATTGTCTATATTTTTCGTCCCACGGGTTTGATATCACTGATATAAAGTGATGCCTGAAATCGACCATGTAATGTCTACTCATTCTTGATTTAGTGCATGTGGTGATCCATTTTACATTAATTGCATTTAAGATAATAGGAACAGACCTTGTCATCACAAGGTAACCTTTAGGTGTCGCAGATATATGCATTTAAGCTGTTTTACGACTTCCAAAGCCCAGGGACGTGTACGAGCCAACTCCTGTGAAAGATGGCTCTTTAGAGTCGCTTAAATATAGATTGTGCTTCTATAGAATACATGAATGGCTAAGGAACGGCCATCAATGAGATTGTAAATGCTAATTACGATTTGAAATCTAAATGTCTCTATTCCAAATCACGTGTGAAATATACACCCCCAATACGGAAATATACACGCTGCATGTCCTTTGTCCTATCTTTAAACACACCGACATATACATCATACATGATCATTCCTGAATAAAACATGACCCATGAATCACTGGCGTTAAAAATGTACTAAGTGTGGCGCCTGCAGAAACAATATATTCATCATTATCGATCAGTTCAACGCGCGCGTGCGGGGAAATCGACCACCGCTTGGTTGTTCATATCGCCTCAGCGTTGTGTAGATTTCAGATAAAATCGTGTTACTTACTACAGTCGATGTGTAAAGGTTAACAGTTTCATAGTAAAGTGCTTGAATCACGAAACGCCAGTATGTTTTATCCTTTGCAGCAACGACTGAGGTAATTCAATTTTAACCAGGACCCGTTACATCAAACGGTCCTGGGGGATCAACCTTTAAGGCCATGTGTGATATTGTCAATTAAAGTGGTTTTGTTTATTACAAACTATCAGACTTTTCCATTTTTGCATCATAAAATACGTAGATGTTGCAATACGCTGTTTAAAAATGGATTTTCTTTTCGTTTGTAACATGTATCGACAAATCCCCACAGCCTAAGCGATTGTTGTGATAATTACATACTCAATCCTTGTTGCTTGAGGACAAACAAACTAATTATTCTGATGTGCTGAACTTATACAATGAATAACGTTATTGTTGAAATGTAATCGGTTACCTATCATTCACAGCTAGATTTGTACCGTGAATGCACTAGTGTTGGATTTCGCTATAGATCTCGGAAAGGGCAATGTGACCGAGTTGTTGGCAACCTGCCTCGACGGCAACAATAGTAAAGCGTCTACCTGAATGAGTAAACTGTGAATGTATTTTTAAACCGAGAACACTCCCGCACAGGTGAAAAGCCTAGATAGATACACATAACACTGCTATAGCATTAGTCTTAAATTGTTGCCCATTCAAGTGAATCTGTTTACGTGTTAGTCACCGGGCAGATTAACAAGGGTCAATGTACAACATGTTGTTGGACAAAGTTGCACTCAAACGGGCTTTCTCATGTTCATGTTCAACCGATGGTGCATACACGATCAGTTTTATGGCCCTATTAATTTGTACTTGTGCGTTTGTCGTTATTACAAATTGATACTATACATGACATATATAGAATCTATTTAGGATTCAAACTGACCACAATATGCGTTCACCATGTAAGCGTTCACCATGAGCCACATTCATATGGTGTAAATACAGAACTGGTTATTTGTCTAGGTACATCTGAACCAAACGAAGGAATTTAAAATGCAAAACAAACTTATGGCAATCCAAACCTGAAATACATGTGTCATAAACTGTTGATAAAAAGCATAAAGTATAAACATAAACAAATCACCTTAAAATATAACATAAAATTAATTTTATGAGTTTAATATGAACAGTGTAGCTTTAACCCTGATGTCTTCAGTGCTAATGTGGCTGTTTTCATTCAAATAACGTTTTCGTAAGGTGTATAAATATTGGTCGAGATTCCAGATATATGATTTCATTTCCTTAACATTTTGATAGCGTGATGATAATCTTTCCATTAAGAATTAAATTTTAAAAACAATATCATTTCAGACTAAAAAGCATCTTTAAACAGGTGACTAACATCACTTGCGTATATATATATTTTATCCTATAACTAAATTACATATATTCAATTTTCCGCTTTAATTAAAGCAGGTCTTCCGTGTAACGTGGTGTTTTATCTCCTTGATTTATTGCCCCTTTCCTCTGAGAATCGCAGATGTCAACGGATTAGCTTGTAATCAGCATATGTAAGTTCGCAACACAGTTTCGTATTACAGAAGGTTATTTATGGGTGTGAGCTAATTATGCGCCATATGCACTTTCATGTGATGGCAACACAAACGGGGAATGTTTTTCATTTTTATGGTCCCTCATTAATTGATATCGGTGTCTTGCTTCCATAGATATCCCTGATTCATTATAGAGTTTGATTAAATCTATTGTATCTGTCTAAACCCGATTTTCCTTAATCCGTATATCTGTCAATACCAAAGGTTTTGAATTAATTATTGTAATTAACAACTGTAAAGGTGGAACTATTACATTATGTGACAACTGAACTGTCAATATAAATGAATTCGACTGTGGGTATGTTCAGTTTGAAGAAGAAGACACAACAGAAAACATCTAGAAGATCTCTAGATTGTCCTTGGTCATTATGAACATGTGTGTTAGTATAAGTAGTGTTACTCTGACCTATTATATATTTTGTTTATATAGTTTATAGAATATTGTCACTGTTTCTACATGGAACGTTTGCGCAATAAATATCTTGTATCTTGTATCATTTAATATGTTGCATTCCTAAATGCTTTGGCGACACAACATAATGGTGTCAAAAATAGAAACTGCGTGATTTTGCGTGCCAAACTCATAGAACAGCGTACATGGAAAAGACGAAGTACTAAAGTTATGTTTTTAAACCGAAATTAAAATCTCCACATATCATCACTAGTCTGTTTAGACAGGCAACAGTTTTCACGCAATGCCTCGCGTGTATGTACATTTCAGAGAGCATTCATCATAAGCATATTGACAGCTCATGGTTGAAATAGACACGTGGTGAAATAGACCACGTGTTTTCTGTTGTGTGCTTTAGATCTGCCAATCCTTTAGATGTACATTTGGTTGGGTGCTGTATGACGTGTTTATCGCCCGGATGAAAAAGCTGAAAGGTGATAATTTAGATAGGATTCTTGCTGTTGAGTAAAGTCGTACTTTGATGTCCCTTCAGACCACGGTACAAACACAGTTTCTTGGGCTGTGTCACCTGACTTGTCAAAGAAAAGCGACAATGCCTCCCATTCCGAACTGTTGCCTGTACTTCAGTTACCTCTCCCAGTGAAACGTCTTCAGTGCACGTATCAGACATGCTTTCATGGTAATAAAAGTTTAACCTCCAATCTAAATTAACTCATTTTACTACGAAATATTTTCTAGGTACTGAAGCAATAAACAATTTGCACACACTGTCCAGATGGTGATGCAGCAACTGTTCCGTCGTTATCACTTTATAGATGTCGTGTGCAAGTATATCGATTGCACAAGCGTCTATCAGTGACACTGAATTAGCTATTAAGGGGTCATAACACGTATTTGCGATCCCCTAAACCATAAAATTGAAGCTTTGGACATTTGGTTCGGTAGAAAAACAAAGATTAGACGAAGAGTAGGCGTCGTGTACTAGTCGGAAAACAGATGATTTTCACGACCTCAATTGTTCCCTATTTCATTAATGTCTTGTGGTTCCTGACCGAGCTTATAAAAGTTTAACAATGATTGTAAATACACCGTTATTAAAAGGATGCCAAATGATTCGGTCAGGTGGCTTGGTCCCCAAGGTGTAATTCACAACGACTGAATTAGGTACGGGGAAAAACAGCACGGATGCGTGAGGGGAAAGATTGCAATCGCATTGTAAAACGCAAGCCGTTGCGTGCCTCCAAAACACTGAGGCAAATCACGAAAGGGGAGACTTCAATTCCGCGGTGGACTTGCGTTTCGCAACGGTTTGCCTGAAGTCTTTGATCAGCGGTCTATATATTCACAGACATACCGTGCACACAGAACACATCAAAGTGAAAGCGAAATGTCAGGCTTTGAACGTCGGCTTTCTCTAAATGCTGAAAGTCATTGTTTTATTATATTAGAGGCCTCAAACGCCTCTGATGTGTCGATAATGATTGTTTCATATTGTACAAGATCAGAAGCCCCTGCCGTCAATATAGTGGAACTTTACAGTCGTAATGTTTAGAGCTGTCATTGTTTGCTTTACTCTTTACTTCGTAAGAAACATCAGAGGGTGCATAAACAGTTCTTGACGGTAGCCCTCGAATATATACACCCACCCCACCCGACACGATTTAACGAGAACAGGATTTGTCGGAGAAGACAGCCTTGCTTCACCCAATATCTCATCACAACGCGTTGCTATATTTGCTGTGTATCCTGCAATATGCATGAGATTCTACATAAATGATATCAGAGCACACTTAAGACGTTATTATGGATTGACATTTGGTAATCTTAACCATTTATGTAAGCGATAAATTCAATTATGCTCCAAGAATTTGTATTAATCGGTGATACTTACAACTTGATCGTTCTACAAGTCCACTTATCAGTTTCAATAATATTTGATGGGTAATATTACCGATGTGGTTACACATCAATTATTAATTTAATAAAATCGAAGCAATTTCTCGTTTTTTGATTGATAATAAAATTTACGAACGAATTCTTTAATTGACACCATTATGTTGAAGTAGATGTAAGTATTTCGTGATATGAGTAATTTAGTTTTGCAAACAGGATGTCACCAGATGATTCGCTGTGAATTGATCTTCACCAACCCATGATTGTCGTAAAATCGATCGAGTTTCAGGTTAGGTGAAATAGTTGTTGGAAACGTCATCGTATCCGAAAAGCTTAGACCGATCTTTATGATGTGACTCATTGCATTTTCTGACCCAGTCTGCATTGTTTACAGACCGCTGCCATACGGTTGGAAAATTGCAACTAACAAACGACGTTTAGAACGTCCACATCAAGAAATTCCGTTGTATGGTAAACAGATCTCTTTGGCCAATGGGACAAAATTTCATTTAATTCCGGGGTTCGATTCCGCCCCTAAGTACAAGTGTGAAGCCTTACCTTGGATTTTCTTTGTATTTTGATATTGTTCTTGCAAAATAAACCGGCGTAAAACCACACTCAATCACTTTTTCTGAATCAATAAGGTCAATTCACGTCTAACGATCCATTGTATTCTTGTGTCACATATCCCAAACCATGTACTTGCGTTGAAGATTGATAGAATAATATCTCATACAACTCTACCCTAATTAGTCCAAAGAATTCTTGGTGAAACATTTGACAAATCCGCACCATTCAATGCAGATTATATTTAAGAATTATTAATCATTCTTTTAAGACTGTATTCTAAATATGATAAATGGTGTTCACCGTGGCCTATGATATTACAAATAAGCCATAACAATACACCATGAATTATTCAACAAAACTTAAAAACTGATTTATTGCAAAATCGATTTGGAGCATGGACGAGCAACGAAAACATGACTCCCAACTCAATCATGACGAATTCCTAAAATGTTTTAAGGGTTTGAAACAATGATTGATATTGCTGATTTCACTTTTTTTCAAATTTATGAGTTAATATTTTAAAATCTACACTGCAGTGATTTTCTTTCGAAACAAAGTGAAATATTTTTAATGTAATGTAATACCTGATTCATTTTGTTTGATAACACCATCAATAAATTATGACAGCAGGCAATGCCAGGTGAGGGGTTTAATATGTGGTGGTTGTAGTAGTAGTATTGGGGATGTAGGTTTGAACGTAGTTTGCAGTGGTGATGATGCTGACGTTGATGATGAAAGGGAATGCAGTGATTGCGATGCTGATCGTGATATTGGATGCTGTGATCATTTTTTCCCTATGAGGATGTAGTGGGGTAATTAGTGAGGCTGGTCGTTTCAGTCGATGCTGTTGGAATAGTCGTTGACGTCTTTACTGTCATCGTCAGCAGCAGGGGAGGGGGGTCATGCAAAGTAATTACAGCGATGATGACAACGGTTGCTCAGAGACACATAATCCCGTAGTATTAACGATGGTAGTAGGAACAACGCCAGTACAAGTGGTTAAAGTAGTAAGGGCGAAAGAACGATCAAAATAGCAGCAGTAGGAGTTGCTGTAGCTGTAGCAGCAGTAACAGCAGCCGCGATGTTAGCATAACTACTAGTCAGAAGAAACATCGGTAGCAACGCTAGAGCTAATGGCAGTAACAGCAACTACGATGTTCCAGAGGAAACATCAATAGTAGCGCTAAAGTTACAGTAACAGCAGCAGCACTGACAGCATTATCAACATCAGCGGTAATAATCAATACTAACAGCAGCATCAACAACAGCAGAAGTAGTTGGGGAAAGACATTAGTAGACTCAGCAACAGTAGATGGAGGATGGAGATGTTGTTGCTGTAGAAGTATGAAGATGGTTTTGATCGTCAAACCAAGACATATCTTACACGGTTTCACGTCTATCAATGAAACAAACTCTAAAATAACAAATACGCTCCATGTGATAAGCGATCCTCCAACGAAAGGGAAAAAACATCAGAAAAAACTGATGAAATATCTTTCACAAGACAACCATCATCTTCCCCTGTAGACAAATCACTCAAATGTCCCGGGCACGTCTAACACTGCACATGTGTAAACGGAAGCATCAAAGGGAAACGAAATGCCGACTGTATCGGGATTACACAAGCAAGTGTGCTTTAGCAGAAATGACAGATTAATGGTTATTTTCGTGTAAAATAATACAAATCAACGACAGCTGATAAAAAATGAAGCCACGCTCAAATCCTTTGCCCATGGGAAGTGATGATGAAGATGAAAAGCAGCCATTGAAGATAAGGGAGATAACTCAGACATGTAACATTTCACAGTGGACGTAATCCATGTCTTTTTGGTGCGTCTTTCCGTTAAGAATCAATGCGTTTTACAACTTCATTGCATTCAAGTACGAGAGGCGTTCATGTTGCAAGTAAGAGTTGCTTTTGTGCAACGATTGCTTGCATTATTTTCCGTGTACAGGCGCTTAAATTCTGTGGTATAGTGCGTGAAACAAGCGCTTGTTTAGGAATAATAGTTAATACAAAATTCATGTGAATATTCAATACCGTGCACATTTCGTGATCGGCGTATTTAAGAAACACTACACTGGTTTATAGTAAGTGAAATTAACAAATACCGGAGCGTTTTGATTCATAATTCAGCACGAGAGTCGCAGCACAGTTGTGTGTCGTAAACTAGATGAACAATCGTTAGCCGTTCGTGCATACGAATGCAGACTAAATACAATGGAAGTTTTTCTATCACGCACACCTCATATTTTATATTCATGTGGCAGGAAACCGAATATTATACTGAATCTGAGGGACGAAAAATATCAAAGGAGATGTGACCCGTCAGACGCTTTAAAAACGGATACCCTTTCACGTTTTAAGTAGTCGTGCATTTCATGCAAATTGAAATAGATCTCACTCTACACGTACTCGCTAAGTAATAAAAATAACATATTGATTCGTATCTGGAATTACCAATATTGCACGGTAGGTATGCATGTGTAGATGGAAAATGTGGTTCAAGAGAAATATATTTCTATAGAAAAGAAAATGGCTGAAATATGCACAAGTGAAAAAAAAGAAAATTATCAAGCAGACATTCCCAGAGTCCTGCAATTTTCCGCATCAACCTGCGTATCGTCTTTCATTTCATGTTTAGCGAAACCTAGTCCATGGTCTCAATTTCTGAATGACATTTATGGCAAATAAGCAACATTCGCGTGTCTAAATGCCTAGCAATTATCAAGAGTCATTGAAGTGAAATGTTAGATCGACCCTAAATTCATATTTCTGAGTCATTGATATTTTTGTTTCGACAAACCGTAGAACACATTGCGAAAAGAACCTGTGTAAATGTATAGAAAAGAATTAATTTCATAAAAATATTTTATCATTGTCAATGCAAGTAGATTTATATGCATGCGAAGGCACTAGGCTTATGATAGGCCATAGATCGTATCATCGTATTGTTCACTTACATGCTACTCAGTAAAACATAAGGTTTAACAACAATACTTTAAACTATGTGTTAGTAACTATTTGCATAAGCATAAGGTTGGTGTGTCACAGACACATATAGGAGAGACTGCATGTCAACGCAGACATTTCACAGACAACAAGGCTGGACAACAAACATCAACTGAGGTATACCTACTACTGTATGGGATACCTACATTAAAGTCATTCAGGTGTGAGCAGACACCACGGACGACTAGCAGATAAACATGTAAACTTTACGATGCTTTGAAAAACATCTACATTAAAGTCCTACAGGTGTAAACAGACACCTTACCTACTTAAGTCAAACACACAAACATCAGCTTCCTACAGAACCAAACAGACACCACAGAGGCGACAGGCAGACATAAATTCATTAATTCATCTGTGGTATACAGACACCATGCAGTCTGTCAGACACACCTGTATTAAAGTCGTTCATGTATAAACAGACACCATGTAGACAACCGACAGACTCACCTACGTTAACGTCTTCAGGTAAAACAGACATCCAACATACAACTGTACGACACACCTACATTAAAATGTTTCAGGGTTAAAACGACATCACACTGACGACATCAGATATACCTACATTAACGTTTTTCAGATGACGACATATACCATGAAGACGATTGGGCAAACATCCAAACATTAATATCCTGGTATAAACAGACGCCTTACGGTGGACTCTCAGACAAACATACATCAATGTTCTTCAGTTGTAAAGAGGCATCACCCAGATACCACATAGTAGACTGTCAGACAAACATACATCAATGTTCTTCAGTTGTAAAGAGGCATCACCCAGATACCATATAGTAGACTGTCAGACAAACATACATCAATGTTCTTCAGTTGTAAAGAGGCATCACCCAGATACCACACAATAGACTGTCAGACAAACATACATCAATGTTCTTCAGTTGTAAAGAGGCATCACCCAGATACCACATAGTAGACTGTCAGACAAACATACATCAATGTTCTTCAGTTGTAAAGAGGCATCACCCAGATACCACATAGTAGACTGTCAGACAAACATACATCAATGTTCTTCAGTTGTAAAGATGCATCACCCAGATACCACATAGTAGACTCTCAGACAAACATACATCAATGTTCTTCAGTTGTAAAGAGGCATCACCCAGATACCACATAGTAGACTGTCAGACAAACATACATCAATGTTCTTCAGTTGTAAAGAGGCATCACCCAGATACCACATAGTAGACTGTCAGACAAACGTACATCAATGTTCTTCAGTTGTAAAGAGGCATCACCCAGATACCACACAGTAGACTGTCAGACAAACATACATCAATGTTCTTCAGTTGTAAAGAGGCATTACCCAGATACCACATAGTAGACTGTCAGACAAACATACATCAATGTTCTTCAGTTGTAAAGAGGCATCACCCAGATACCACATAGTAGACTGTCAGACAAACATACATCAATGTTCTTCAGTTGTAAAGAGGCATCACTCAGATACCACACAGTAGACTGTCTGTCAGACAAACATACATCAATGTTCTTCAGTTGTAAAGAGGCATCACCCAGATACCATCACCAGATACCACATAGTAGACTGTCAGACAAACGTACATCAATGTTCTTCAGTTGTAAAGAGGCATCACCCAGATACCACATAGTAGACTGTCAGACAAACGTACATCAATGTTCTTCAGTTGTAAAGAGGCATCACCCAGATACCACACAATAGACTGTCAGACAAACGTACATCAATGTTCTTCAGTTGTAAAGAGGCATCACCCAGATACCACATAGTAGACTGTCAGACAAACATACATCAATGTTCTTCAGTTGTAAAGAGGCATCACCCAGATACCATATAGTAGACTGTCAGACAAACCAACAATAACGTCTGACGTAAACAGACATCAAACAGACAACTATCAGACACACCAATATCAACGTCCTTCTGGGTAAACATACATCATACAGACGACTGTCAGACAGGCGCACATTAACTTCACATTGGTGTAAACAGACACGTGGAGTCGAAGGCAACATGCTTTAATCGATTGTCAGAATCAGAAGAATATGTAGACTAAAATACACAGACACACACACACACACACACACACACACACACACACACACACACACACACACACACACACACACACACACACATGTATACATACAGACACAGACAAACCCGGCAACAGACAGACAGTCTGAAAATGTCGATGTACAGAAAACCACCACACGAGCCCCTACAATAACATCGAAAACCAATACACTCCATACGCCACACACACACACACACACACTCCCCAATTCACAGAGGTCCTGACGCCACGTCAACAAGCAATGATGAAACTTCCTTCCCCGTCAATTTGAAGTCCGTGAAACAAACACACGAAACCTAACATCAACGAACATAACCACACAAGGCCAAACACATTACAAAGAGCGATGGATGGGTAATGTTTCATTCTAAAGTAGCCAATGTCCAGGACTGGTAAGTCAAGGTCGACGACGGATTTGACCTTTCACACCAAAGTGCCTGTGAAACATAGCACACAGGAGGAAGTTGACACGCGTTAGAATCTCGCACTTTTCTCACTGTCAAATCTAATCCGCCTTTATGCGAATATGTCATCCGCCTGCCTATTTAATACTGGAAAATATCGGCTGGTTGAGGTAGATATGACGTACAGTTAATTTAAGGAGCTTGGGTGAAATCTTAGGCCTTGGCCTCTCTCGCTGTGGAAATAATGTACGTATACATATGTACTATAGAGATGCGATGTATAATCTCAATTGTCAGTGGAAGAATTGTTTATGGAACGAGGCTACTGCAGGTGCTGCTATTGTGTGCTGGAGTTTATTTCATATGAACACTTTGCAATTTCTTTGCAATTTTCCTAATGCCAAAATTCATAATATAGTGGATCGTGGATGTAATTAGAATAAATGACTATGAAACGTATTTGTTCCTAAATCAGATGTAAAAATTCATTAAGAAGATGTTTCATTGAACTAAACTCTGTGATTTGTAATTTTGTTATGTTAAGGGTTTGTCATATGATATTGGTAACCAAATTAATATTTTTTTTCTAATGTAAACGAAAAGAAAGAGAAACTAACGCCGAGTGCCATTCTATTTATCAAAATCACAAATTAGTGTAAAACATTGATGGTTACATCACCAAAACGAAAAAAAAGTCATATTACAGCACTCGCTTCATGCGGTTTGACAAGATTAAAATTTTCGTCAATGTTAATCGCACGGAAATAGTTGCAGAGAACTAATTTGATATCCTCATCACCAAGACTTCCATAAGGTAATTCGCTACATCAGAATCGTCCGTCTACGTTCTTTTCATTAATGCTAATGTCTCCCAACGGACGGAGGGGTCATAATGCGAATCAGACCAGCCATTCTGGTGCCTGACGCAATTTGAAATTATGAGAGGCGAGTTTAGCTGCACATGTGGGCTTGCCTTCGGAGCGTGACAAGGGACATTCATCTGACCCCTCGTCTTCTCGGTTGTGATCGTTTTATCAAAATTAACAAAAGCGCCGATGATGCGTCGGTGTTTCTGATCCTTGTAACTAGCCCTATGTCTTATTATCCTTCGGCTGAAGGAGCGATTTTACGCAACTCTCCCTAACTCTATAAATCACTGTATCCAAGGAATGAAGCCTTCCTCGATGAAGTTGTGAAGAAGTTTCATCAGCTTTGCAAATATAAAGGATTGAAAGTGGGATTAGTAAGCCAGGCAATTCCTACATCTCAGCTATCATATTTCCTGTTACAAAAACGCCTCGAATGCCTCATGGCTTTGGCGGATATACAAATTTCATTAAAAGCCTTACTCGAAAAGATTTCATCAAGAAATGGAATTTACCTCTCTTTATAGTGTGACTAACAATGAAAGCATTAGGATTGATATTATTGTCGCAAATAATTTTGTAGGAACTTGGAAATGTTTTTTATTTGCATCTTGTAAAGCTATTGTTATGTGAAACCAGACACCACTGTTTGTGTTCTAACCTTTTTTGTAGTTAGGTCTGGATATTGTCCTGAGATTACTATGTTGCATTGTGAATTACCATGTATAAGCTGAAAGTATTATTTACTAATTCCTGAAACTGGAACAAAATAATACCTATGAAACTGGTAATATATACATATATAGATTATTAACAATGCATGTTTGGATACATTTCCGACAGATGGAAATGAGGTCTCACATTTAACGCGAACAGTGCCAATCATAAATTGTTACAGTACATGTTTTTGATTAAACATTGATCATGTTTCACATATTACTGTTAGTAGACAACATATGTCACACAAAAATTGAAATTCTTTGAAACCGAGTTCGTTTTCCTTTCAATACCTGTCAAAGACTTGTCAACGCTGTCGCTCATATGACACATCTATTGTACGCAATTCACTGATCTGTGCATTGGAAGTTGAATTTGAATTGCATTCGAGAAAAAGATATTTTTTTGGAAGAGCTTAACAAAATATGTAATTACAATTTATTGATTTTGTGTAATAGGACACAAATCGTTCAATTAAATGTCACATTTTATACATACTGTGTTTTTGTTTGTTTAAAAAAGTCTGAACAATCAAATAAATACATCGTGAATGTGGTATTTCTGCATCCTTTCAGCAGAACACAATGGAGCTTCTCGAAAACTAATAATGCTAAGTATTGATAGTTTTTCATTCATTGTAATCTGTAACCCGCGCTGTCAGCATGTTCTTAAACATCAAAGGATAAAAAGAGATTTGACAACTGGAAACATCACAAAACTGCAAAACTAATTTCGAGATCAAAAGATAGCGTTATATTACTGGAAACCAAAAGGTTTGCAACATTCCTGAGTTTGATCTATAATGACGATAAGGTATATTACGTGTTTACACATTTTGTAATTGACAAAGCTATAAGTCTGTTCAATCCTTGTGCAAGCCAACTGTCGAATTCTTCTTTGAACTTGAGTATGTGGTGTTGCAATATACAACGCTGACGTTTTGTCTCTTGCAACTCAAAAGATGAGATACCACACTAAACAACTGTTATTGTCTGCAAATGAGATCTCATTGTCCGACAAACATCTCCTTGTTTCTTACATGATCTGCATTCCACATTATGTGTGCATTCTATATAATACTTCATGCCAAAATATGGATTGTATATTTTTGGAATTCCCAAAATATTTGTAGCAATCTATAACGGTATATGCAGTTAGGAAAGATATGAACATTTCGGTATGCGAGTGCATCTTGTGAGTTCTATATTCGCGAGGAATACTTCATCTTGTCTGTTGCATCTGTTCTCGGTATGGTGAAATCCTTTCTCTGTATGTTAATTTCGTGTGATGGACAGATAAATACATGCATTTATATCCATACTTCTGAAACGCACGACGACTTCACGTTTTGCCCAGGTTTGAGGTGTATCGATAACGTGATATCGTTCAATAATGCTCATCGCCTTCACTGATTTGCTCACCTTAAATAGAAATAACAGAATCCTATGAAAATACTTCGTCTGTTTCCTATGGCTCTGAATAGAGATTCAGTGTGACGAATATACTCCAGAAGACTATGGTTAAAAAAACATGACTTTCCAATATTCATCTTTTCCTTCGTGGCGATATTTCATCAGCTGTAATCTTTGCTTTCTACATTTGCCGTACAATTCAGCATGCTCTGTCATCGAAGTTTTCAAAGACCGCCAAACGATTCCTCCTCAAAAGGCGTTTGTACAGGTTACCGCATTCACGGTCTCAGTAATGCATTCAAAATGTTTCATAGTAAGGATGTAGCAGACATTTCCAAATTTGACGCATTTGGCAAAAATGATGTTCGTTGAAATTCCCTGTTTTGACTTGTACATTACATCCTCGTGTTTTCTGTGATGAACAATTGAATTGCCTTGGCATGTATTTGTACCACTGGTGGGGAAGGATATACTTGATTGTCCCAATACATCCGGTATCATCACTATTTGGCAATGTTTCACAAACAAAATGGTACAGTAGGAATCGTTTTGATGACTCTACTTTTATCAGAATGACTTCATCTTGTATATAAAGTTGGAATCGAACACATGTCCACAAATTAAGTGACAGGAACGTATTAATTGAAGAGGAGGGTATTAATTCCTACTATATCATATTCCCTTTACAACACAAGCGTCACTACTTCTCATTATTTCTTCCTAATTAAATATCATTGCAACTCAGATTCGTCGCTGTAGCACACGCGTATGTACCTTGACTCGTCTCATTATTACACAACAGACATTGTAACACGTGGTGGCTCGTCGCTACGTACCACGACTTGTCTTTATTACGTCATATTCGTCACTATATAACAGAACCATCATCACTACTCCAGGTCCATCATTTCATAACACGACTTATCCACTCTTTAAGCACTTCACTATACAGCATAACTGTCAAATATACTCGAGATTCGTCACTATATAACACGACTATAACCACTACTCGAGAATATTCGTTACATACCAAAACCGGCATTACTACTCTAGTCGATTTGTCGCTACATAACTCAACTGTCATATCAACTCCAGTTTCGTCACTATACAACAAGTCTGTCACAATTACAACATTCGTCACTAAATAACAGGACGTCATCCCTTCTCGAGACCCATCACTTCATAACACGACCACCATCATTATTAGGAACATCGTCGCCATACAACATGACTGTAAGCACTACTCGAGAATGTCCAACCACGTTGTGTTGTTTCCCTGTAGATCAATGCAAATATGACGCCTATTTGGTGATATTTATATTCATTCATCAAGATCATTGTCCTTGTATAGATATACGATCATTAATATCCAGGTATCATGTGATCGGATTGGTGGTTAATTTCAAAACTAGGATGAATAAGCCTATTTATATTATTCAATCTGGTCATGCTTGCTGTGCATGATTTATGGTACATGTAGAGATGCAACATTTACACACATACATGTGTACATTGCGATACAATCTGCGATTATTGATACAGACCATGCATAATTGATGCCCGATCGATCAATGAAACGTACATCAGAGTTGAATGTACATATAACGGTATGTGTGCTTCATATCGACATACACATTGCCAATTTCAAAGGAATGTGAATCTGGCTCATTCATCAAAGATGCACACGCACGCTCACAAACACACATCCTTTAACAGTGCTGCATTTGCATCTGATGTTTAAGGAAGTGTGTCAGCTGTTATGTACTATAATCATCGTGGATTGATCAGCATTTTAATAGTGTAACGATCATTTAGTGCTTACATAGATCCAAAATGCATCGTTTTAGAGCAGTCATTATCTTCATCCTCTGTCCCCTACTTATATCCATTTGTAGTCTGAAACTCAAAGTTCTTATATTTACGAGGGCTTAAAGAATTTGTATTTAAAGTTTTACATACCTTAGAAAACATTCGTTAATCAACTCTTCTTACCTACTACTACGCTTTTTAAATTCAAACAAATATGCACACATGTCAGAACAACTATGGTCCTGCAGTGATATTGTGTTGGAACATATTTCATACGGTACACGTTTAATGTCATAGTTATTCGAAATTAATGTCCATTCTCCAGAATATACAAACGGAGCCACGAATTATGTCACGCATTGTCATCGTACACGTGTGTTATTATCCTGTCTATTAAATGTGTGAATAAGACGTACATAACCATATAAACGTTACGGAATTGTGCGAAGCTGTCTTGCCTTTGGAATTATGAACAAAAGGGGACGCCATCAAAAGATTAACATTGGACAAATTCATAAGCCATAAAAATGTAGTTCCTCCACCGTGGACCTTATGGCTGTACTAATGTCAAGATGTATAATTTAGTCACCTAAGAAGATGTGTCCCGGACTATATTAGTTCATTTCCTCCTGTTTCAACCTTTTACTCTACTGTTGTGTTGACAGTTGTTATGGAAAACTGAAGATTACCATTCCAAAACGACTGAAGGCGAGTTTCTAGGCCTTTATCTCAAGGTGGTCATATTTCAATTACAGGTATCACTCGTGTGAGTATTAGGTTTGCTTCAAAGTTCTACCGAATGTCATTGGATGTGACGAGCAGATAAGAAAAAAAATATTATAAAAACATGAACATTAAAGTGGATTTTTTTCTTTTCTGTATCGTATTCAGTTAATAAGGGAGTTTGCTCTGTCACAGTATCTCAAACAGCAACATAACGTCATCTTTTCTCTCCACATGATAAATTCCTGATTATAAATATGTTCTTGTTATTATATGCAAGGAAGATGACTTTTAAGGCCAATATAAAGCAAACAGAGCATGGGAAAACTGTCCCTGAGTTTCAGGAACATTGGTTACTTTAAACGAATAAATCAGTTACTGTTTCTAAAAGACTTCCACAAAACCTCACGTCAATAAACCATTAGTCTGGCATACAGATCATGAAACAAATATATCCGAGAAAGCCCATGCTAGTCTCAAATGAAGAAAGTCTCAGGGCCCCTTTTCATTATATATATGTTTCTTTTTATTATCATCTGTTTTATCTGTAAAATATGTTCATTTCAGAGACCAGTTGTTAGTCTAATAAATCATTAACAAACCCTCTTATGTTTATGAAGTAGGCACACATTTTCATTTGGAAATACAAAAGTTTCACAGGAGACATCGGTGGATATGTCGAATTTAATTTAAATAAAATCAAATTCAAATCCTAAGCTATATACTGGATAGAGTATACATTGATTCACCCTACCTTTACTAACACCGGTTACCTCCCTTGTGGGGGAATAGATTTCATAACAAAAGAACATGGAGACGAATTATAACAAAACTAGTTTCTACAGTAATTTGTTCATTCATATCATCATAGCGTACCAATCCTTCTTTAATTATACATGTAACACGTTTACCAGTACATTATTAACCTAACTTGCTTATTTTGTTGAAACATTGTACAATAATCTGTCTATTATCATGAAGTCACAATGGAATTAGTGCTTTACCAGAGGTCATTAATAACTGCATATGCTTTGATATTGTTTATACTACAACCGCTAGCACCATGATTGTATTCATAGATACCCGCGTCTACAGTCTAATAGCTCGATCTATAATCCTAATTTCGCTGGTGGCGGCACTACATGTACTTCTGTGATCAACCAAAATCAATAATCCCTATGGTGGTCCACTAATTTCGTCTTATGGTCAAAGTAGATCTTATAATTTCCTGTTAACATGGCTAGTCGGCATCGGTGTACATGCACACGCTGCCAAATCAATGTCTACAATATCACAGCCCCTGTTAACAGCTTATAACAAGAAACGGTATATAGCAAAGGAACGGTATTCTTAGCAACGAACTGAGACATTTTCAAGTCATGCTGTCAGTGTTGTTTTGATAACGGAGAAACCGCTGACATCCATATATTATTCACAGACATCCTTTCATTATATCTCCAATATCCTTCTGTTCTATCACAAACATCCTTCTGTCTCACCTCTCATTATATCTCTGAAATCGTTCTATTATATTCCATACATCCCTCTATTATATCTCAAACATCCATTTTATCTAGTCTCAGACATCCTTCTTTCATATCTCAGACATCCTTCTATTATATCTCAGATATCCTTCTGTTATATCTTAAACATCCTTTTTCATATCTCAAACAGACTTCTATTATATTTCAGAAATCCTTCTATTGTGTATCAGGAATCCTTATTTCATATTTCAAACATCCTTCTATTATACCTCAGAAATCCTTCTATTGTATCTCAGACAGCATTCTATTATATCTGAGGCATCCTTCTGTCATATCTTGAACATCCTTTGTTTCCATATCTCAAACATCCTTTTATTATTTCTCAAAAAGCTTTCGATTATGTATCAGGAATCCTTCTTTTATATCTCAAACACTCTTCTATTATATCTGAGGCAGCATTCTAATATATCTGAGACAACCTTCTATTATATCTCAAACATCCTTCTTTCATATTCCACGCATCCTTTTATGACATCTCAGACATCATTCTGTTGTATCTCAGACATTCTTCTATGATATCTCATACATTCTTCTTTCCTATCTCAGACATTTTTATTACACCTCACACATCCTTCTTTTATATCTCAGACATCCCCCTCTTATAGCTCAGACATCATTCCTTCTTATGTCAGACATCCATGTATCGTATTTTATGTCATTTGCAGTGATTTCAGAACCATTGTATATTCAGTTATCAGCAGGCCAACACCGTGCTTAGATTCAAACGTTGTATTAATTTGATACAAGAAGCCTGGATGCACAAATACACGAAGGAAATGAGCTGCTTACATTGCTTTGTAACTTCAGATTTGACTCATAAAATACATTAATGATTTTGTAAACTTGTGAATAGGGTCAGAGGTGCTGTCAGGCCTGATGTGATATGTGATATTGTGAATAATTGTAATTTAATGATTCTTCGCAGTGATCATATTTCATAGCGACATATCAGTTCGATTCAGATCACATTGTAGGCGTCGACATTTACAGTAAGCAATGCAATAATGTGTGGAACACCATCACACATTCACATACGGTTTTAACGTTCCTTATATGCCTTATAGATATCTATACTCAATCTTGCTTGTTTGAATAGGCATGTAAATATCATGTTGTAAATCAAACGAGTTAAAAAGTAACACAATCACTTTTGATCTTCATTAGTTTTTTGTAGCTTTTTTTCCCTTATCTCCTGTTTCTGAAACAGCGGCTAAGGGGAAGCTCTGAATCTCCTTCGTGCGGAATCAGTGCAGGGATCTATAGTGCATTATTGATGAAGGGCATAAAGTGAAACTTACAACTGCACCGTAAAGACGATAAATAATGAGCCTTTCTTCACCTAAGTTCTCACTGTCTGAACTCGATATAGAATGTAGATTTACCCTCTGTGGATGTGAAAGCCAGGTTGTTATCGAATTGTTATTTGCACTTGTCAGTCACGAATCGTGATAACAAATATGATTAAATGGCAAGGACAATGCTATGCTTATCCAGCAGCTAATCTGTTTCTGAAATCGATCAGTGATGGTAATGCATGTTTTATTCATTTGTGAATGATGTGTCCTGCGTTTCAGGCTCATAGTAAACGAAAGCTTCTTCTTTTGAAGGTTTTGAAATCTGTCTGTGTGTTTAATGTATGTACCATTTGAAATTGATTAGGTTTGTGAAATTTACAACGCAATGGACATCTATATCACATTCGCAAGAAAATCTCAAATCGAAGTATATTAAAAGAGGTATGTTTCACCTGTGGTGTGTATTTCAACCAAGGTATTATATGTCGTGTTATATGTTCCTAAAGTTTTGTTGTACAGAAATGTACAGTTAGTGACATTTACAACGCAGTGAACATCTGTATCTCATGTATATGAGCATCTAAAATCAAAGTGCATTAAACCATGTATATTTCACTTGTGGTGTGTATTTCAACCAATGTATAATGTTATATATTCCTATAGTTTAGTGTATGTTTCCCAAATACTTGCAATAAGTCTGTTTATGCAGTTTCAGAATATGTGAATGATCCATGTATATGTGATATATTGCATGAAATCCACATCTGTTGAGATTTATTCTGTTCCCAAAGCATCTGTGTGAACTCTGATTGTGTGTACATCCCCTTTGATGAATTATATATAACATTTATCGCCTCCCCGACCTGAAACAGTAACGGCTATTAAAATTAATCCATTCGGCAGATATTTGACACAGGTTAGCTTGTACATCACGCACAATAGCTGAACCAGGCTTCTGTTATATCGGCTGGGGTTGTCTGCAATAACAACCAAACCCCAGACACGAAACAGAATCAATCGACCGATAAGGGCTGAAATTAATGTCACGAGCTTCAATGTTAGGTTTAAATCCGGTTAATTTATTACAGGTGGTGGTCTTAGGATCCAGACAGGCACTGGTCAGGCGTGGTCACTGTGTGACAAACTGACCCCTAATGTGTCATCTGTTGTGAACAGCGTTATTTAGGTGGACATAGTGACCAGTCTGATGTAATGTCCGAACGAGGGAGGCGATCACACTGTATACATGGTTATTGTACATAGCCCTGATTTGTAACAATTACTGTCCAGCGGGGATGAGTGGTCACGGCTGAAATGGACCCGTCGGAAGACATATGACACGTGATATAAATATAGCCTGTCGTTGGGTGTACATTACATAAAATGATATGACTAACTTTGGATTTACAACATGAAATAATTGTAAACATGGATAGAAGATCGACCATGTTATGTCCGCGTTGGAATGTTACAATCAAATAACATGCACAAATGAAATGCAATACACTCACGATCTACATATGTTTAATAAAATGTTAAGGTTTTTTTCAGACACAATCCATACTTATACAGAATATATTTGAAATTTCAAATATAATTATTGATGCATATCATGCTCAATATACCACGTGAAATATTGCTGTCCAAAAGGTACGAAATATCTGTGAATAATATTTGACTGTGCTACTCAAGCATAAACATTTCTTAACATTTCGACATATTCATGCGCTAATTATTATTTTTTATGAATTTTGAAAGAACAAAGGAGATGAATGGGTATTGAAATCGTTTGAATTGTTCGAAAAATTGTTTAACGAAATGGGGTCATGTGAGTGTGTTTGGAACCCTTCTTCGATGTAGTTCGCATGTGATTTTCAGTATCAGCGCTATTGTTGCCCCTGAAACCCAACCAGATATCCTGTTTCGTCATTGTGTGTTTATAGTGTATGCCATGATATCCCATGATATCACAAAGGGTATGTAGTTCACACCAAACACCTAAAAGGCATCGCACCGAATAACTTACACTGAAATCTACATGTGTAGATTTCACAATATAACACTACACAACTAACCGTTTTCAGAATAGTCCGGAAATTAACACACGTTCAGGAAACAACAGTGGTTTGTAACTGTAAGCAGGTCTTCTGTGTGTAATGTGGTGTATTGTCAATTATTTACCTTTAGTTAAATGCCACTAAAAATGCGTGAACATTCAATTAAATCTGCCTGGCATTGCACCATAGATGTTGTTTTTCCTGTGTCTATGTCAGTTATTGATTTACAGGCCATGAAAACCTCTCGTCCAGGCTTGCAGATACATTTATACATTAATAGAGATATTATGAGTTATTGATTAATGATACATTAACCAGTCTAGTTGCTGTGTCCATATCGACCTTGTTTAGAGTAGCCACTTCAGAAAGCTTAATGAGACGAACAGTTCATTTGTAAGCAACTGTAATACAAACAAATTCATCATTAAGACTTACTGGGCGACTCTGCGATGTACAACCCATGGTGTTTAATAGATGTTATTCACTGATCTCAGTAAACATAACTGCAATTACAATTATTAAACCTGTGGTGTTGAAATGAAAATAAAAATCTACTACTTCACTGTGATAGAACGATTTATTATAAGTTTTAACCCTTTTAGAATTCATTTTATTTTTATTCCGTGGATTTGGACATGTGTTTACGGGTTAATTCTTCCATTTAACTTTGTATACATTTTTAAAATTGCTACTGACACTGTAGGCAATAAATGCCTCACCCAAGATAACAGAACCAGATAACATTTCCAAGATTTGTGTCCATCTGCAAACAATTATTCTAAATAATCAGAAACAAACACACACCCTCCCCCATTCTCCATGTGGTTTTCATCAACAATTATTTTCAAGAGTAACATCAACATAATACAAGGTTAACAATTCGCTTTCCATATACACTACCAGATTATTCTTTGCAATGTGCTTGTGTACATAATAAGAGAAAAAGATTTACCATGGGGTATATCTGATTATAATACCTTTTGTACGTTGTTTAATATTGAACATATCTAGTTAAATTTTAAATATTTTAACTCAAATTTTAAAAATGGCATTCAAATTAAATTTAATGAGTACATTAATGCTGTGAAATATGAACGCATTATTTATTGTATGTTTCATCGTAAAGCTGACCTATTCCCTAACGCAGACCTGCCTGGAAGGACGTAGCTTGGCGGTATCAATATTTGCAATTGACGGTATTTATGACAATGACATTTGATATGATTTATGACTCTATTATATAGTGAAATAGCTTATTGTTTGGGTTGTTGATACATGAGTTTACTTTGTGAAGCAGTATGGCGATATACACCAGCGTGAAATTGACAACAATTATATTCCTGTCTCGCTATATATACAGCTGATATTTAACAATGTAAACACAAACGCTCGATGTGAGTTTGAGGATATCATTATCTTATTACAAATAAAATTATACCACTTGTTCAGGTATATTGACATCGAATGAAATATGCTAGTTTCAAACCCACACGCAGTTCCGTTGTTATAATCAAGAATGAAGTTGGTACAGCTTGGCAGGTAAAGCCATTATTTTTAGATTTCTCCCAATGTATAAAATATATTGTTTATCAATACCCATACAACGTATACCAGTGATCACACATGAATTGTAAATTCGATTCAGTAGGATACATTACACGATATCAAAATTGTAAACAATAAATTCGAATTCATGTCTATTCACTCAAAACTCCACGGCATTTTACAAGCAAGGGAATTTGAACTAACAGGAGATTGTTTTTCACCAGAGACAGTTTTAAATGTTTATGATCAGTAACATATCACGTGACTCACCTCGATCGAAAACCTAACATTTGAAGACACAGAATTGATAGAAATGTGTGAAAATCGTTGCAGATATTCGAATTTAGTCATACGGAATATGAGCATAACAAAAACATAGGCAAAACACCCTGCAGCCAAGTCTGAGTTGAGAGCGGTAAGGGGGTTTGTTTAGGAGAAGCCATAAAATAAGAGCATTAAAGACAGACACACATAAAATTCACGGCAATTCATTCAAGTTATTGTAAAGTATTAAGTTTCTTATTGCTAGTGGGATTGGTTAAAGGATTCGTCCACACGATGTAGAGCACTGCCAATAAAAAAGATATGGTTTTACAATGCTAGTGCGCTATTGCCTACGAAGCATGGTCATAATGTAGCGTTTAATTATAATATTTAGTGGTGTTTTACAGCTCATAATGCACCCAAGGTCCGTATGTTTTACAGAAGGAAGAAGATTTAGTGTTCGAAGCGAGTCTCTGGTATAGACGCTTCTTCGCCTAGTGAATGGTCTCGTAAAATGAATTTAGTGCCGCGTTGAGGAATATTAAAAAGGTACGGTCTTCTTTTATGCGTCGTTATCGCGAATAGGAACAATCTTGGGTGCGAGCAGAAGGACATAACTAGACAGTGAAAGAGAAGGAGAGTTTAGGGGTTTGCACCACTTACCTACAATCCCCATCCAGGGGTAGAAGGGAGCAGACGCTTCGGAGTTCTTTCCTTGGAGATCGGAGTCCGAATCTTTCGGGGACAGAGAACATGATGTTACGGGTTTTCCCTCAAGTGGAGGAGTGTAGGGGCTCCCTTGTTGGTTTCGGTTCGGAGATGGGGTGGATACGTTCTGATGATGCCCCCAGTCGACGTTCTGGTGGGGTTGATGTTGAGGATATGTTCCCCGACTGGAAAATTCCGGGGCACGTTCGTGTCGTCTGCTACATGAGCTTGGTGTTGTTGATATGTCGTCTGCTTGTTTTCGTACCCGTTTTCCGCAGCACTTGGGTACTGGAGATTGGACGCTTTCTGTTGGTTATAGTAGTGAAGGGAACCGTGATCGGCACTTCCATATCCTCCGGAGTGATAAGATAGCTGATCGCCCAGCCTTGATGAATACAGTCCATAGCCATTAGAAGCATAACTGTTAGGAACGTAATGGCTGTCCGAAGAATATTGAGGAAGAAACGGGGATGTGAAGTATGAATTCATTTTTGTGGATATATGATAGAAAGACAATTCCTACTACATGACCTATCCGAATAGTGTGATTTGTGGGACTTCGCGGTGACTGTCGGCTAAAATAAATCATTTGCATGAAGAGTGATACACGCTGTCGACTTCCAGCCAATCACCGCGCACGTTACAACTGACGACGGCTGGTAGCCGAATCACTCCCTCAATTCAGCGTTATATTCATTACGGCCGAGCTGCCGAGGCGGGCGACCTTCCACTCAGCTGGGCTAACCAAAATAAGCTTTTGGGGGGAGATCGTTCTCATATCGTTCATAGCTTGGACACGGGTTGCCAGAGCTGGACCAATGCTTGGTCGGTTTGACCGATGGTTGGCCAGAGACACTACAAGTAACGTATATTTGAAGCGGCGAAGCGTGTTGAGATATGTTGTTTTGTTGCTGCCTGTACACAACCTTGCGTGTAACTTCCCTTGCTGTGTCTCTCCGTATACAGAGGATATCCATGGCATATCAAAACCACATGGCTTGTTTAACTTGTAAAAGAATATGAAGGAATGTTTGGACGAAAAAACAAACAATTTGGTCGAGTCAGTTTAGATGCAATTTTGTAACTCGCCACAAAATGCGGATATTAATTTGGTCTATGTTTTTGCATGTTTTTCATCAAATAACGTCGATGCTTACGTGAGAGATAGTGGATCAGCTTGGCTGCAAGTCGTGGCTATTAGACTTGAAACAAATCTGTTGGTATGATGCGTGTGATGGAAAGCACGGCTTGTACAGCGCACGATACTCTGCAGTACCTTTCGTGAAGATACCCCTTTCAATCTGTGTTCGCTTCCTAGAAAATTATGTCACGTAATTCCCTTGATTAATTCCGTTACCATGGAAATACGTGAGGTTGATTTCAGATTTTTTAACGTTTTACTGAAGACGCTAATTTTAAACCGAGCGCGATCAGTTTCCATTTGGTTCATTCTTAAGACGATCATACATCTATGTGTCAATGAAGCTGAAAATGTTTCGCGAAATATTAAGAGTTTCCGATATTTTTCAGATACATGAAGCGACTGCCTACCTGACTAGAACTAGATCGGTGTTAGCTCTGGTTCTAATCGAATCCTTGTTTACAAAACTCACGGGTACATATGAAATCGTAAAGGAAAGGCTAAAATTAACATCGCTTGTTTACAAAATGTCGCAACCCGTTACATACGTATTAACAACATTAAAATGTCGAATTTAAAGCTAACGCATTTCCATGTTTTCAAAGGTTAACGAAATGGAGTAAAATTGCAACGAGCTCATTTTATGCAATTTGTAAATGCAATCGAAATCCTCTTATCCTCTTACTCTATATAATTATTCAAATTTTACTCTGCAACAATTTCATATAAGTGGCTTAATGTGTTAAGTTTGATATATGGATTTTCCGTGCGTTAGACCCTGTGTAATCCCAACATATTTCATCATTTTATAGTAATTCCACTCATACATTCTGATAATTAATCTCTATGATTACAAAGGATATAGAGCAATTGTTAACCAGGAAATGGAAGTTGAAAAGGGGTGAAATATGCAAGGGAAATACGAGCAGGACTGTGAAAAATTATGAAGACAATTCTGTAAACAAGGAAAACAGGGAAAGGTCGTAATTCTCACGTGGCAGGAGAGAATGTAAGACTAACGTTGTAAATAAGATTGGCAATAGGCGAGGACAGTGACAGATATATTGACATAATAGCTCTCGCTATTGACATGAAATTTACAACATTGCCGTATCACTGCAGCATTTCGTTTCGTGTAACAAGCATCGAGGTACTATATATGAAATTTACAACACCGTAAGCTTGAGTCATGTGCATCTGTCATCGGCTACATGAATTTACAATGATGGTAATTTAAGGTATGTTCGTGGTGTCTATACACCCAGTGATGTTGCAGTTTGTTATTCATCGTCTCAGTGTGTTACATCGTGTAATGTTTGGTTGTATTCACAACCATTATTATTTGATATCCGGTTTCTAACGAAACAGATTATGTCCATTTCACAGAACTTAATTTGTTTACATATTTTGATGATCCAAATTTTACCAAATTCATTTGAAATATTTCAGACAATTTTTCAAATACACTTTGGGGCAAAATTGACGCAGAATTACTTTTTGAATTAAACCTCAAACATAACGTGTTTCTATTTGCATATTTTCCTGAATACTTATAGAACAAATTTAATATGAATGACAAAACAGTAGAATGTAATTTTTAGATGAATAAGCATTAGTCGTTTAAATTCTGATTGTTATTCTTTTCGGATAAAATGTCAGAAAAACGATATGTATAAAAATTAATAAATTAAAACACGAGATATTTTGAATGCTTATCAAACGGGACAACGTGCATATAAATTAATTATCGTATTGCTTGAAATATTCATAACAAGGGATGCATTTAATATTAAAGATAGTCGTTAATAATATTATCCAAATGGTGGAAAAAGTACGAATAACTGGTTCTACTATATCTGGATAACGCGGTGGCTATCTGGAGAATTTTGTCGTGGAGAATTCAAAGAATTCTTGACATTGATCAGCTATATTTCATTGGTTGTTGCTAGTCCTTGTAGTGATTCAGAAATGTATCAAAATTTAGCATCATGTACATTTCAAAAGAGCATGCAAATGACACGGTCGTTCAAGTAATTGCTTGTATAATGCCGTGTTTATCCGCTTGGGAATTTATGTAACATATTTACAAATTCAATAACTTCTTTTTCACATGATGTACCAACACAGTGCGAAGCTATAAAGTTATTCATATTAAACACTCGTGCATTGTTTTGTAATAATTTGACATTATATATTCTTATATTACTACATGTCGTTATGATCAAAATTCAAATGATATGATACACAATCTGGAAGCTAAAAATTAGCAACGAAAATTTCTAAAATAACAGCACTGACTTCGTTAGGATCGTTGGTGAAACGAATGAGCCGTGGTCGTGAATAGACTCGCCCGTTCTGAATATTAGTAATGTCAAAATAACAAATTAAAATATTGACAGTTTCACTCTAAACAATGACTTTCTAACGGGTTTTGAAACAACTATTATTATCATATTATATGCATCAAAGATATTACACCTGTGTGAATAACAAACTGCCCTCGAGCTATTGTATGTATGAAATGCATAACGCTGTTCACCGAAATAGAAAATAATATTTCAAATTAGACGGAGTAATAAATGAGAAACATAAATGGATGTAAAAGATTGATGAACGAAAGCACATGATTATTAGTGATAATAAATCAAATAAAGATGTTAATTGCATTAAATCTAAATACAAAAGGTATTCATTTTAGTATTCCTGGGCATTTCTTGAGCAGGTGCTGAAGCGTGTGCGCGCGCGTGTGTGTGTATGTGTGTGTTTTCGAACCGCTCGGTGTGACTAGGCAAGCGTATGAAGTACAGACAAGCCTGTAGAAGATTGCTCCAATATCTAACCCAATCATGCGATGCCCCTGGAAATGTTGGTTACCATGGTGATGATATTGAACATACTTTATTAACCCTCAGAAACGAACAGTGTTGCGTGACGTCACTAGCTCGGTTCAACAGGGTAAATACAGTATGAACTAACAGAGCGCGAGCATCGTGCAGCTTCCTCAGGTAAAACGTAAACATGTCTGAAATATATGCATGTCAATTTCAGAGCAACATGGCAAATGCATCTTAAGCGTGGCTAAAGGGACAAGTAAAGGTAAATTTCACTGAAACAGAGGTATGTCAATTTCAATGTAATCGTAATGCATTTCAATGTCAGTTTTAAATACCACTATTGACATGAACAAATATATCATGAATTTAATTAAAGTAAAATTTATCAGAACTTTGAAACTATTTCATGATACATCTAGGAAATAATTCTAAATATAGATGTATTTATCTGTGTTTGTAATTCTTGTTCAACACAAAGCACTAATAATACAACCTGTATTCTTAGTTCTTAGAGTAATTCATATATTAGCAATTAGCTGAAATGTACAAGCATGAATATGTTTATGATTTCTCATGGCAAATGTTGTTCAGCGATCAGTTCCCGTGGTGTTAGCTCGTGTCTCTTTCATCACAACACTCAGTCTCATTTCCGAACAAAAATGATTTCCACAGTATGTTTTATTTGGGGTATGTATCGCTGTTTACATTTTGCATTAAATTATTAAATTATATTCTTCTTTTGAGACGTTTTCTCTGAAACTAAGCGGCAGAGTGCATTTCATTTTAGTGATACAAAAAGCCTCAAATTAAAAACTACTGATTACTAATATATGATTGATTTTCTTTGGAGCATAAGCGTGTCTAATTGCATACAACATGCCATGGAGATCGTATGATGAAAAATCATGAAATACGTCGGAATTCTGGAAGAATAGTGGTATTCATTTTGTGATTCTTTTGTCTATTTTCCAAAGCTGTTGACAGACCTTGATGGCTGATTGGCAGTTTAATATTGTTGTTGATATTAACATTGTATTGAAATTGAGTAAAAAACTGACTTTATCGGGAGGGGGGTTGTATGATAGAATATATTACACTGATATTGAAATAGATGTAATTCTGGGAATGTAAATTATACAAATACAGTATGAAACCATTTGGTGACTAACGTGAACGCTTTCTATGTGATTGAATACAGAAAGTCTAGCATAGATTTTCATTAAAAAAATAACATAGATTAAATAAGTAGGCATTCTGTACAGAGGCATGTGGCTGCATGTGTCAACTTGACAAACTTTTTTCTTGTATCTTTGACGAAAACTTTATATTTCATCAAATCTGGTAAAAAAACACCGTTCGCTGTTTAATTCTGGTATTCCACTCGAATCACCACATAATAAATTATATTTCTGAATCAAAGCATATAATGTGATGCAATTAATGTGCTGGAAGTAATCTGTTTGTGTTACTGTCGACGATATCGTCTTTCTGTTAATGAAATTCCCATGTGCTCTGTTTATAGGTATGCCTACAGAAACGGTCTTTCGGGCTTTCTACAGCTGTTTCGGAGCAATAACAGAAACAGCAAAAAATCCATATACAAGTATTCGATTTTTATTGCGGACAAACTCACCATATTTTATGTTCGTTCTGACATAAGCGCCCTGGCATCAAACTAGACGTATAAAAAGCTGTAAACGTTTGAATAAAACTGATCATCGTGTCTCGAAACTGACGACGTATATATATTAAAAAATAGCACAGGAATACATTTTCTGTTGTAGATACCAGAAAATTACTGCTGGGCTCAAGAGAGAAATGCCGCACATCAAAGTACCGTTTTAGACCCGAGTTCGTTTTACGACCAACGTGTGTGCTGCAGCATTTCCCCGACAGCGGGCCGGTTGGCCTCGTACAGCTGGCGCACATATGTGCATGTGGATATTTTTTTAACGAAATTTTGATATTTTAAATTGAAAATTTTACGGCAAATGCACCAAAGATTCTGGTACTGTGTCATAAATACGCTTCCCATTTTGCTGTGTCGGGAAACGCCGCATAATGAGTAAAAGAAATTTTGGGCATTTCTGTTATTCGGACTACAGTTACTTTGGTCCTTTGAAGTGACAGTTGGAAAATGTAACACACATGATAAGGCTCTCGAACAACAGAGCTGAGATCGAAAAAACAGACTACAACTTCTCACGAACTGTATAGTCAATCAGCGACGTTTTGTGTACAGACCGAGAGGCTGTTCAGGGAAAATTCTTCTCGAAAACTTAAACGACTGACGGTACAAAAACTATCAACAATCTCTCAGAAGTTTTAAGGATATTTCCGAAGAGACATAAAAGTGGAAAAAGAGACAGGCTTTATATCCATTCTCGCCTGAAAAGGGTGAAAGTATCGACGAAAATTGAATCGCTCAGCAAAATGATTTATGGTTCGAAAAGTTCCAACTTTACAGTTTAAAGCAATTATTTTTCACCCAAACCCAGCGCAGAAGCTGCCACAAATTTCCCATTGGAAAAAGTTGCATTAATCTTATCGAAATATGTCGTTGAAAACAAATCGCTTGAAAAGTAGTGAGACAGTAGCTTCGAATTTGAATTTCTTTGGAGAAAAGTGTTCTTGCTTAATTTCTTTGATGAAATTGAAATGTCAATTTCTCCGAAGTAATGAAGTGCTGCCTGCCTTTCAAGGAACTAGTTGAAATAGATTAGGTTTTGACTTTTTGTTGACATTTTTTCTTGAAACTAATACATTTCAATTTCTGGTACCAGAACCTATCGAGAAGGATTTGCGGAAGAAATTACCGACCAGAAGAATTCTCAAGAAAACGAAAAGTTTCTAATTTTAGATTAAATGTTAACCTTTAAAACGAAATTTATCACTAGTATTACGACGAAGATTGTAATCACAAAATAAAATGTTAGAAACATGGTTCTTGATACTGACTAAATTGAACTGATGTTTTACAGATATTTGAATGAAGCACAAATTAAAATTGTCATATCAAAACCAGACCATTATAAATATCCCTGCGAGAAAAGTTACACACGTATTTTGGAAACTGCAGATGACTAGTATACTTTCTTCTTTTTTTAAAAGATGCTAAAATACATGCATCAGTTGTGTTAGTTATGATAAATGATTATGATATAGTCTGAATGAATCCCACACACCTCGCCGTCATTTCAAATAAATTCTCGCACAAAACACATCTAAAACTGCACGATAAAATCGCCCAAATGTCATAGCAGTTAAGTGCCACTAAAATATAAGCTCGCTAATGAAATATTTCAAAATATCTTTGAGGTGTCACTGTACAGAAACCCCCGTGCCCCATCAGTAGAAATATAGCAAAAGAATTTATCATCCTCTGGATTAAATAAATTGCCATACCCTGCGAAGCACATAGTTATAAAAAGTCCATCCATTTGAATCTCGTTCGCCTCACACAAAGTGAAGATTTGCATTTAGATATGAGCAGACCCTATCCTTGCGATAATGCTGGTATCAGAGCCTTCGTGTGAGGGGGTATTTCCCATGTAGAAACAGGAATCGCTTCAACGATTAAAATCAAATTAAAAACGTTTACAAATTTAAATCAAATTGAAGTCTAATTACTCCAGAAATTGATATTTTGCAAAGATATTATTCCGATACATATTGTTTTAAAAAAAAGCTAATATTTTTATGATAATAAAAATGCAATTGGATATCATTATACTAATAATACTAGCAAGAAGAAACGTTAGCATGTGAATGAATGAACGGACTGTGGGGTTAATCTCGCACCCGCTAATGTTCTGTTGCATTTAAACACATCAGCTGTACATACGCGTTGAAATATTGGGTGTTAAGTGCTAAAAGATTCAATTGTATCACATCCTACTAACACATACAATCAAATATAGATAAATGAACCGTTTGGCGCTGATTTCGACCCTCGGCTCGAATCGTTAATTATTTATTAACAAAAATCGTTTGAAAAACTTACATAGACTCAGATCAGCCCATCCCATCTCAGATTGTGAGATCGCTAGTTAGCAAGGAAGCCCTTTACTGGCAACGAACGCTATTCATTGGCGAAGCTACCCTCCCTTTGATGTTATAAGCCTATTTCATAAATCAGTCACCATGTGTGATAACAATGAGGACATCTGAATTCAAGCCGATCGCGGATTAAGTATGAAAAGGAGCTTTAATTCATATTTGTCGTACAAATACAACGCCTAAAGATTGGTAAATAGACGCACACAATGCACTGTGGGGGCCGGGCGAGATACAACCGCGGTAATATACTGCAAAACCCCTTCACTGAGAGGCCTACTTTGTAACAGTGACGTCACGCTAGACGATCCAATATGGCGGTGTATTGTGTCTCACAGTTCGGCAAATAGCTTCGCTTCACCCGCGTGGCTCCTCGTGCTAGCGTTCGTCTATATTCATTAGGGCCAATGACAACACTCATCGGGCTATCTTTTTGTATAGCGCTCCACTTTCGATAAGAACTGTTATTACACGAAAAATACATTTTTCAAAGAGTGTTATTTCGCCGAAGCGTGCCTGGTGCTCGGGCCAAACCCTCTACCGAACGAGTGAAATGTCGGCTAATCAACGAACGCGCCGACGTGCCATCAATCTATTTGGCCAGAATGACCAATGCAAAATTGTTCTTCTAACCAAACGAAATAGCTTGTGGTATCGGATACTTGTGTTAATGTAAAAACTGTAGTGGTTTCTTTTAGCGGGCTCTTTTAATTCGAGACCCCTGACCTCGGTTATTGGAGTGGGCGAATCCTGATGAAAAAAATGTCGCCCCTTGTACGGGAATTGATAGATTCTTTCAGAGTACCCTAACAGCGACTCTCCGAGAGTATTGATAATTTGGACGCCTTTGTAATTCTGATGACAGAGGCGTCAATATAGAAGTATTTACACTAATTAGATTTTTTTTTCATTTTAACATTTGACCTCAGAGTGATTAATGCATTAGAAACATCCAACCCATTTCTCATACCTTGGGGGGTCAAATCACGTTATAAAACCGAGAATAAACTTTTTATAACTTTTACACTGCTTTTTAGAACAAAATCAGATAGAAGAAGCGTACATTTATTATCTGTAGAAATTTTCGAACTTTTAATACAAACTCCCATAAAGTTTCGTTCACTTTAGACTTTAAAATCGTACAGATTATTGGCGTGTACATTGCGTTAAAGAGACATCGCGTCTTGCAAAATGATGTTATGTCTCGTGTATTGTTGTATCACTTATGGCGATAAGTCAAACCAGTAGAAAAGGCAGAGATATTTCACGCATGAGCAACCAAAGGGATTCTAGCGCAGCCTGGAGTTATTTATGACGAGTCTTCCTACTGCCATGGAAATCGCTACTACCAGATTCAACATTAAAGAACCGCTCTTATACACCGCTGTTCCTTCCCTGTGTTTGAAATACTTTGCTTGGTTGCCGTTCCGGCTCTGAGAATTTCGCTTTGATGAAAAAGAAGTTAGACGGTAGAGTCCACGGTTGGGGGTTTCAATATTGCAAACACCCCAAATGAATATGTTTGTTCGCTTGCTGCTAGAGTAGGTTATTTTGATTTGTGTATTTTGTGTATTTGTGTAACATTGAAGGTAAGATATGCTCTGAAATTCGGGGTAACTTTTTGTTATGGGTTAAATCTCCTTTTGAGATCTTTATGGTTGTTGTGCACTGAACTTTTTAAACTTTTTGTCAAAAAGTTGTCATGAATATTTTATTCGATAAAATTCGTTGGTAAAAGGAAAACTGATTTAATTTGCATTTGGTGAATATTTCATATATTTTGATGCACATTTATTTTGTCCTCACAAACCTTCACAGCCGTCACCGTGTGTGGTCTCATCAGCTGTTACCTCTGTCATAGACAAAGTATTGTTGTTGTTTTTTAAGACGCAATGAGAAAATAAAATTGTGAAGAATAACGAAATAATTAACTGAACACCATTACTGAAGAAATTGACGTACACGCGGTGTAGTATTTCAAGGAGTATAATCCTTTGAAAAAAGGTTCTGAACATAAAACAAATCTTATTTCCTAAATTATAAGCTATTAACACCATTTAAAGTGGTATTTACCTTTCATTTTTCCTTCCCTTCTGTTTTAACTTTATATAGAAAAACTATTAGGAAGACACTAAATTTTCAAACATTTGTTTCTTTAAATAATGTGTTTTAGGAAGCGTCTAGGTGGTATTGTAAAATCAAGCTGTTTTCGTAAATTTCAAAGAATGAACAAACCGTCAGTGATTTCACGTTGAAATATTTTTCATGTCTCAATACCTTTTCAATACATAAACTCTTCAATACAAAACAACTGAAAAAGGAACCTATGTAATTTCCTATTTATGAAATAGATTTGAATTATCAAAATTAAAATGGTTTATGGGTGTAATACATGAATATTATACATTTTTGTTTTTATATGTGTGAACACTTTAAAAAAAGAAAGCTCATCTTTAGAATTTGTATGACATAAAACTTAACAAAACATAATTCAAAACCAAATTTCTGCCTAGGTGGTCGAAGCCAGCCTCCAAAATACAGTTATATATCTTTTGCTATTCACCGTGTTTCTGTCTTCTATGAAATTGTAACTGAGTTTTAAACGGAACAAGAATTACTTTAACAGCAGGCAAAAATCCCAGAACGGTTCATAGAGATTCCAGAGGCGTCTGTATATGTAAAATCCTCTCAGCGTGCTCTGCAGTCTATTAAGACGGGCCCCCAAGTGTATGATGATGAAAAAGATCACGAGTGGTCATTTTCACATCAGACGCATTCGTAGCCCACATGATTCGCTAACTGGGTGTCCTAACCCCACGCTTCTTCGTAAAGTAAGGGATATGATTAATGCTTTTTCCAACTCTCTTAGATTTTCCGATACCTCTTAGCTTTAAGTTGATAGATGCTGGTTGAAAAATTATCATATTTTTAGGATGATAAATGACAATTTTGCCTACAGTAGATAGAGCAATCTGGAGATATTTCTCCTTATTGTTTGTCATGTTGAAGGCATATTAGCGTTGAAAATGGCAATTTTCTCCACGCGTGGGGCAGAGTGTTGCACTGAGACGTCGGGTTATGTTTTGGGAATCCTGGGTTCCTCACAAAAGTTTTCAGAATGTGCATCCATGCTCGTTTTTCGTTCAGTACAAAAATTTGTTCTTTCGGTGAAAGCCCTCCTCGTTGAGTTAATTTGTAAAATGATCATATACTTTTTAATTCGTATTTTTTAACAAAGAGTCAGCCTATGAGATTTTCTTGAAAGAACCATTTTCCTTTCATTGTAATACTCTAATGTTTAAGGGAAACGAACTCCAAGATTATAGAGGCCCAAAATAGTCTGACTTTTCTATGAAACCTGTATAAGGTATGGTCATTCGTATGAATTATTTTTTACCTTAGACCTTAAAGTTTGAAAGATGTTGTTAAAGCACCATTTTTCATTTAAATAAGGAAACATCTAAAAAGAAAGCATCAACGCTATGGAAAAATAATGGTGACAAATTTCTGACGCTAATACTCCTTTTAATATCGTTCATTATTTCCAAAGATGCGTAACAAAATGAAAGCCAAAGTAATTACAGAGGGTTAGGTCCGTTCTTAATACACGCACGTACGTGTGTCCATCTAAGCAACTTGGCGGTATCTCTCATTAAGGCGACTTTCCCTGCTGATCGCCTTTGAATCCAGGAATATCATAGAAACTTTGCAGGACTCTGCCCTCAGATGTACGGGATTGCATTTGCAAAATTATTCCCCGAGTGATATATTGCAATCAATATCTCGATGTAATTTACATGGGGAACGCAACTGCGATTGGATGATATAATTGCTCGTATTTCTCAAGAAATTGCAAGGGGCGGATAGCGCCTCTTGCGATACCAGGAATGCAAACGAATTATCGCAGATTTGGAAGCAATTCTACAGTAGTATAATTTCATTTCTTGTATCAATAAAGTAGAATTTGGTATAAACAACGTGGCCGTTGTTCGTGTGACAAGATATCTCTGCTTAATTCCTAAAACGCCAGGAAAATAAGGGATTCGCACAATAGATTTCTTGGTGTGGTCGACCGAGAGATTTCTGATCACAATTTGACCTCGGGCTTGCCCTTATTCAGATAACGGATTGAGAAGATTTAGAAGAAAGATGTATTGTGTTTTATCAAATAAAGCAATCCTACCATACGGCCATTCGGTATAGAAACAAAGATACAATCATTTAAACTTCCTGTGTTTTCTAATAAAACAAAATTTAGTATTATTTTTTAAAGAAATAAATTATCGTTTTAAGTGAAGTGTGTTTAAAATAAAAAGAATGTCACCTCCCAGCGGTTGAATACAGACTAAAATTAATCGAGTTTTCAGGACAAAATAAAACATCTTCACTTAAATGTGTTCAGCTAAACTGTTATTTGTTCATTTTCGTTAAAAAATCTTTTCTTTTTGTGATTTTTAAAATAGTTTAAAAGAAAGAAGGATTCAGGGCCATATGTCAGCTTTACAGTTTTAAAAGTGAAACGATAAATAATATCTGGCCATTGGTTATGTTGATGCCCCTGTGAAATTTAATGGCACAAGTGTCACATATAACAGACTAATGACTATCACCGTTGATGAAGCATTGTAATTCGTGGAGATGAAAGTTCACAATGGAAAACCGGTACATTTCATATCAACAAAATGCTTTTGAGTTTCGCCGAATAAGTGAAAAGGATCCAATTCACCAGGAGCACGTGCGAAATGTACCATCAAAGTACCCTGAATTTTTTAACAAGGTTCGTGCTCTCATTGCAAACCACCAATTTAGGGGCAACGGCGAGAATCAATACACGCTTTGGCATACGCACGTGTGTAATACGCTCGGTGTATTACTCCGCGGGGTCAGGTTTAATGTAGTCCCTATCAGTCATAAAGCTCTCTCAACTCACATTTTTCCATGCATTTAAAACACTAAATAGCCCTAAAGCATATTTCGATATAAAAAGTGCAATGCGGGTTAGAGTTTTTAAAAATTCGTTAAATTAAATGTTAATGTGCATTTCTGACTAACGAGGCTGAAAACAACGAAGCTAACGCTTAACGAATATTTCGCAATGGAGACGATTTTCTTTAGATTTTGGGCCAAGAGTCACTCATACACTACTAACAAATTTATAGCCACCCCAAGTAAAGTTCCCTTTTCAGTGAAACTGGATAGAGCTCTCCTCAACGTGCCGAACATTAATTGCTATGCGGGTCACAGGAACGAAAGTTGGTTTCTGTGCTTTATGTGGTAAAGCCCCGCTTTTCTTCTTTGAAACTGGCCTCCGTTTTATGGCTTCTAACAGTGTGCGATAAGTTTAATGTGTCATGGTTTGGTTCAAGACCGGCATAAAGGGATGGTTTCTCAAGGTTAACTATTGACACAGAACCTCGGGCTTGCCCTTCTTATTCAGATAACGGATTGAGAAGATTTAGAAGAAAGATGTATTGTGTTTTATCAAATAAAGCAATCCTACCATACGGCCATTCGGTATAGAAACAAAGATACAATCATTTAAACTTCCTGTGTTTTCTAATAAAACAAAATTTAGTATTATTTTTTAAAGAAATAAATTATCGTTTTTAAGTGAAGTGTGTTTAAAATAAAAAGAATGTCACCTCCCAGCGGTTGAATACAGACTAAAATTAATCGAGTTTTCAGGACAAAATAAAACATCTTCACTTAAATGTGTTCAGCTAAACTGTTATTTGTTCATTTTCGTTAAAAAAATCTTTTCTTTTGTGATTTTTTAAAATAGTTTAAAAAGAAAGAAGGATTCAGGGCCATATGTCAGCTTTACAGTTTTAAAAGTGAAACGATAAATAATATCTGGCCATTGGTTATGTTGATGCCCCTGTGAAATTTAATGGCACAAGTGTCACATATAACAGACTAATGACTATCACCGTTGATGAAGCATTGTAATTCGTGGAGATGAAAGTTCACAATGGAAAACCGGTACATTTCATATCAACAAAATGCTTTTGAGTTTCGCCGAATAAGTGAAAAGGATCCAATTCACCAGGAGCACGTGCGAAATGTACCATCAAAGTACCCTGAATTTTTTAACAAGGTTCGTGCTCTCATTGCAAACCACCAATTTAGGGGCAACGGCGAGAATCAATACACGCTTTGGCATACGCACGTGTGTAATACGCTCGGTGTATTACTCCGCGGGGTCAGGTTTAATGTAGTCCCTATCAGTCATAAAGCTCTCTCAACTCACATTTTTCCATGCATTTAAAACACTAAATAGCCCTAAAGCATATTTCGATATAAAAAGTGCAATGCGGGTTAGAGTTTTAAAATTCGTTAAATTAAATGTTAATGTGCATTTCTGACTAACGAGGCTGAAAACAACGAAGCTAACGCTTAACGAATATTTCGCAATGGAGACGATTTTCTTTAGATTTTGGGCCAAGAGTCACTCATACACTACTAACAAATTTATAGCCACCCCAAGTAAAGTTCCCTTTTCAGTGAAACTGGATAGAGCTCTCCTCAACGTGCCGAACATTAATTGCTATGCGGGTCACAGGAACGAAAGTTGGTTTCTGTGCTTTATGTGGTAAAGCCCCGCTTTTCTTCTTTGAAACTGGCCTCCGTTTTATGGCTTCTAACAGTGTGCGATAAGTTTAATGTGTCATGGTTTGGTTCAAGACCGGCATAAAGGGATGGTTTCTCAAGGTTAACTATTGACACAGACATATTATAGACCAAACACATGGTCCGTGAACGTTGCGTTAAAAGACCAGATATTCGCCAGTTAGTGCGTTCTTTATGCGAAAACAGCATCCTAACAAAATAACTTTTTACACAAATTATGAATATTAGATTAGCTTGCACATCAATCATGAGATTCGTGAATATGGATGATTTATAGCGGAACCTGCCTGTATGGCTGATGTATATAGTCAGCGTTTTTTTCTGTCAGAAAAATTAATGACAGAAAACACGATACAGGATACACCCCGCTCTCTAAGAGCACATATCACAGTATTTAGTTCACGTCCGTTCAATTAAAATACTGCTTTGTCACCGAGACTTCGAATGTCAAGATAACCCTATCGGACTTCTTAATTCATCCTTGAAGACATACTACACTACAACCGTAACATAAACACGTTTTTAAAGAATAAACACAAAATTCCTTGTAATCTAGGGAAACACTGGAGACTGAACACGTGCAAACCCGAGACAACGCTTCGTTCCAAGTAACGCACACGTGCATGGAACTATCGCACTTAATAATAGTCTACTGGCCCATAAAACTTCCTTGGTTTGTAACGTATACAGAATGGGCTTAATGCTGAAGCAGGATGATACGAGCGGACGTGGTGTGGGTGGGAGGGCGTTGGTGGGGGTCAGGAGTGCTGCTGGGAGGGGGATGGGGGTAAGGTGTGGAGAGGAAGTTAGGAGTGGGTTGGTGGGGGTGAGGTGTGGTGTGTGATTAGGGGTGTTGGATGACAGGGTTTGGTGGTGGAGAGGGTGTCAGGCGTGGGGTGGTGGGGGTGAGGTGTGGTGGATGGTTAGGGGTGTTGGATGACAGTGGTGGGGGTGTCAGGGTTGACAGGGTATGGTGGTGGTGAATGTGTCAGGCGTGGGTTGGTGGGGGTGATGTGTGGTGGGTGGGTTAGTGGTGTTGGGTGACAGGTGTGCTGGTTGAAAGGGCGTTTGGAGTGGGTTTGTGGGGGTGATGTGTGGTGGGTGGTTTGGGGTGTTGGGTGACAGGTATACTGGTTGAGAGGGTATCAGGCGTGAGTTGGTGGGGGTAAGGTGTGGTGGGTGGTTAGTTGTGGGTGGTTAGGAGTGTTGGTGACAGGGTTTGGTGGATTGAGATGATGTTTGGAGTGGGTTGGTGGGGCTGATGGGGTCGGAAGGGTTGGGTGGGAGGTGTTGGTTGGGGTAAGGAATAAGGTGGCAGGGGATTGTGTGCGGTGGTTTGTAGAGATGAGGAGTTGGGTGCGCTAGGGTTGATGAGGGTGAGGCATTTCGGATGGTGGCGTTGAGGAGATGAAGAGGAAGTCAGTGGTAGTTATAATATGGTGGAAGTGGATTGACGTGGCTGAGAAGTGGTGCTTGGCTGAAGTGGTGGGTGGGGGTAGCAGGTCCTTGGGATGGAAGTTGATTCGTTAGGGTGAGATGTGGATGGAGGGTTGATTAGAGGGTATATGAAGAAGGTGAGATGTGTGGTGGAAGGGGATTCGGATGGATGGGAGTGGATTGATTAGAGGGAGTTAGGGGTATTATGTGTGTTGGAGACACAGGTGATATGTGTGGTGGGGTTGATTAGTGGGTGAGAAGGTGAGTTGGGGTATTATATGTGGTGGAAGGGAGAAGGGAATGTGGGGGATTCGAGTGGATTAGTGGGTATGTGGAGAGGAATGAGTTGGTGGTATTATGTGTGGTGGGGAAGATGTGGGTGAGATGTGGGGGATGGTGAGGTGGATTAGTGGGTATATGAAGAGGGGAGTTGGGGTATTATGTGTGTTGGAAGGGGATTCACGAGGTGAGATGTGTGTGTGGTGGGGTTGATTAGTGGGTATTTGAAGAGGTGAGTTGGGGTATTGTGTGTGGTGGAAGGAGATTCATGAAGCTGTGGTGTAGTGGTTGGCTGGGGTGGGAGGTGGTGAAATCAGGAGAATGAAGGTGATGGATCTGGAGGTGGGAATGGATTAATAATTGTGAAAAGTGGTGAGTGCTGGGGTGGTAAGTGGTGAAATCATGAGAAGGAAGGTGATGGATCTGGAGGTGGGAATGGATTAATAAGTGTGAGAAGTGGTGAGTGCTGGGGTGGTAGGAGGTGAAGAGAAGGTGATGGATCTGGAGGTGGGAATGGATTAATAAGTGTGAGAAGTGGTGAGTGCTGGGGTGGTAGGTGGTGGAAATCATGAGAAGGAAGGTGATGGATCTGGAGGTGGGAATGGATTAATAAGTGTGAGAAGTGGTGAGTGCTGGGGTGGTAGGTGGTGAAATCATGAGAAGGAAGGTGATGGATCTGGGGGTGGGAATGGATTAATAAGGGTGAGAAGTGGTGAAATCATGAGAAGGAAGGTGATGGATCTGGAGGTGGGAATGGATTAATAAGGGTGAGAAGTGGTGAAATCATGAGAAGGAAGGTGATGGATCTGGAGGTGGGAATGGATTAATAAGGTGATGGATCTGAGGGGTGGGGAATGGATTAATAAGGGTGAGAAGTGGTGAGTGCTGGGGTGGTAGGTGGTGAAATCATGAGAAGGAAGGTGATGGATCTGGAGGTGGGAATGGATTAATAAGTGTGAGAAGTGGTGAGTGCTGGGGTGGTAGGTGGTGAAATCATGAGAAGGAAGGTGATGGATCTGGAGGTGGGAATGGATTAATAAGTGTGAGAAGTGGTGAGTGCTGGGGTGGTAGGTGGTGAAATCATGAGAAGGAAGGTGATGGATCTGGAGGTGGGGATGGATTAATAAGTGTGAGAAGTGGTGAGTGCTGGGGTGGTAAGTGGTGAAATCATGAGAAGGAAGGTGATGGATCTGGAGGTTGGAATGGATTAATAAGTGTGAGAAGTGATGAGTGCTGGGGTGGTAAGTGGTGAAATCATGAGAAGGAAGGTGATGGATCTGGAGGTTGGAATGGATTAATAAGTGTGAGAAGTGATGAGTGCTGGGGTGGTAAGTGGTGAAATCATGAGAAGTAAGGTGATGGATCTGGAGGTGGGAATGGATTAATAAGTGTGAGAAGTGGTGAGTGCTGGGGTTGACAAGTCGGACGGGAGAGGATTGCTGTGGGTTGATTGTGACTTGGAATTAGTAACAAGTTGATGTTATCAGAAAACGTTCTAAAGCTGTAGTGGAAGGTACAGTGTACGTGGTTGTTTAATATATGGTGGAGGTCATTGCATCCACAATTATCAGTTATTAATGCCAAATTTAGTCATTTCAAGCCTGGATGGGTGTTCATTGATATCGGTAAAACTATCATCGAAGCCAGAATGTGTGGTTATTAAATCAGGATGGATGGTTATTGAAGCAAGGATGATGGTTGAAGCATGGACAGGTGGTAACTGAAGCGAGAATGGATGCTAATGCATTCAGGATGGAAGTCTGGATGGTTCCTAAAACCAGGATGGGTGGTTATTGTATCCAAGATGGTCTTTGTTGGTTGCAGGATTATTGTTCTTGAATTGAGGCTCCTAAACTCAGATGAATGCTAATTACAACAAATAGATGTTTTTTAGACCTGGCTGGAAGGTAATTGAAGTCCGATAAAAACAAATTGAAGGTAGAAATAATTCAAAAGTGAGAAAGTGTGATTATTAGAAAATGTGAAGTCAGGATAGGTATTTATATATGAAAGGTTGGTATTACATACATGATGGTTATTATTTAATCACGGATCTGTAGTAATGGACGGATCTGTAGTAATTTCAATGTGTGGACATTGAAATCAGGATGGGTGGCCACTGAAGCCAGAAAAAGTGGTTATTCAGGGTGGGAACTAATCTATCATACCCTGAAACAAATGTATCCAAGAAAGCCCATGTGAGTCTAGAATATGTGGATTTCCACTGTTTCAGGAAAATGAAGAAAGTTTCGGGGCTCCTTTTCAGTATAGTTTATGATTATTATTTATGAACCGTTATTCTGTAAAATAGGTCCATTTCAGAGACTTGATGTTAGTCTGGATGGGACTTGTTGTAAATAGGATGGGTGGTTATTAATGCCACGGTAAATGAATATAAGAGCTGGGGTGTGTTTGACTTAGGTGATGATGATTGTTATTTTAACTGAGATATTTAGATTTTGAAGCTAGGATAAGATTTTTTTAGTGGTTATTATCCAAGATGGAATGAAATCAAGATGAGTTACTTAAATCAGAAGGAATGATCATAGAAGACAAAGTTGTCTGTTTTTGAAGCCAAGATGTGTGATTACTAAAACTGACGGTTATTAAGGCCAAGATTTGTGGTTATTGAAGCCACGATACGTTGATATTGAAGCTGGGAAGTTTGGATACTGACGCAATGATGGTGGTTATTAAAGCCATGATGCGCTGATATTGAAGCCAGGAGCTTTGGATATTGAAGCAAGGATGGTGGTAATTGAAGCCATGTTGTGCTGACATTGAAGCCAGGATGGCGGGTATTGAAGCCACGATGCGTTGATATTGAAGCCATGGTGTGTTGATATTGAAGCTAGGAGGTTTGAATATTGAAGCCAGGTTGATGGAAATCGAAGCAAAGTTTAATGAACTTTATATCAGCCGAGACTGGCACAAGAGAGCAAAATTATTTACCCAACCCTTGAAAAATCGGACACCATGGATACAGCGCTGCTCACTACATGCGAATCATGTGACACACAATATTGCAACAACAGTAGCGTGCAAAAGGCAACATCTGAAATCGACGGTTGTTTAACCGTATATAAAAGGGTTAATATCTTGTCACAAAGAGGGTAGAGTTCTAGGGGTGTGGTGGGCTAAAGGGTAGAGATAAAGTAAGAAGACAACCGTAACATCGGGGTTAACTTCAAAGAGCCTGGGGCTGAACTGTGGTTGAAATGTCATTCCTACCACAAAAGTCGCTTGGCTATTTTCAACATAACCTACTGTCTCTATTGACCACGTAGCTCAAAGTCTATTGACTGCGTGCCTCTAATCGCCCGACCTCCACCCCAATAAAACTGTCCCATTTGTTAAAGATAGCCTCTATACTCAAGGTGTTGTATAAGACCAGTGCTCCTATCATGTGTCTATTATGAATCGGAGCAACCCACCCAAAAACTTTAAAGGGCACCAAGGTCATAGATTCTAGTGGCAGTAAAGAATGCGCTTATACAGCGGACACCAGACCGCTTTCTTAAAGACATCTGGTAAAATGTTAAAACATGCTCCGTTTCATCTTAACGAATCCTGCTTTGTTCTCATTTGTTTTATTTATTTATTTACATGTAATTGAATTATTCGTTTCGTTTGCCTGATACGTTAAGTTTTTCACATTATTTCCACATCCACAATGGTTCTCATGAATCCATCAGAAACTGAGCTTAGTTCAAAAATGGATCCATCAGGAACTGAGCTTAGTTCAAAATCGGGTTAATTTCATTCCCCGGAATAAAAATGATTTAAACAAACGACATTTCTGCTTTTTCTTCTGCTGAAAGACGCTACAGAAGTGGAGAGCTGGAGACATTGAGAAATTATGTAAATATTGTTTAAATCAAATTAAAAATGCGTTCGTGTTCTGTTATGAAATTTTTCAGCCTTCCAATTTTGACAAGGATTTCGTTTTAAATAATTAAAAGAGATAACATTCTATCCGAATGTATTTCTTTATTTTACCTAATCAAATTACTCCCATAAAGAACTACTTTCTCAGGGACATTAAGCTGTGAGTCAGTCGCGTATTAATACAGGCACACCGTTATTGCGTGTGGCTGCAAACAGGGGACGTAACTGTTCCCATACTAATTGGAAGAAGAGCGTGATTGGCGCTCCCAGCTGATGAGGCATGGGCCGACAACGCAATGATGGAATCGGAATGGGAAACAGGATGACGGAAAATGGAATGTTGAGAAGCTCATGGGAAAGAATGGGAGATAGAGAGGGTAAAATACAAGTTGATTTTTTTGCAATTGAAAAGCATTGAATTCAGAGTGCGTGTTTTAAATTTATTGTTTCAGGCAGTAATGTGCTGAATGTTATATAGTGACTATTTTCACTGTATTGGGAGTGAAAGTTAATTCGTTATTATGCGTTTAAAAAAGTGGTTCATTACTTGTATTTGGGGCCGAGTTTTTTATGTCACCTTTAGGAAATGTCTATATTTACAAACGCGTAAAAAATTCCCTTATCGCATAAAACCACCATTGAACACAGAATCAATCAATGCTCGCATACTAAGGGACTATTAAGGACTGAAACATGAAAAAACCAAATTTCACAGAAAGGAATTTTGTTTGAATATGAGGGCCTAAAAATCGATAGTCTTGAGGGGAAGGGCGGGGGAAGGGGGTATTGGACACGAGGGGAGGGGGACTCTTTCATTATTATTCGGCTTGAGTCACAGTGTGTTGGTTAATCTTGACATTTTACTGCCTGAACGTCAACTTAGGTGGGGGTCGGCTCTTAAAACGCGTGGCCTTTTCGATTGGATCGAACACTTAATTGAATAACACCACTGACTAGTCAGAACCCCTGTGTAATGGTCGTTTGATTACGAGCGGTCATTTTTCTAAACTTGAGTCAATTTTCCAGACTTCTGCTTTTGAACTTTAGAAAATACATCGATATTGGCGATGCGAACGAAATTAAGATCTTGGGTAATGTGTTAACATGGATGCTTTTAATTCATTCTACCAGGCACAAGTTGGTGTCACTTCTAATATAGAATTTGGCATCAAATTTTCATCCATTTGAATATTTCTGTTTGAAATCTGACCTTGATTGGGAGTGTTAAATGTCATATTTGATTTAAGTGCTTAATATTGAGTTCTTTTCTGAATCAAGGTCATGTAGTGTTGGACGCGTGTAATGGGAAGGAATCGGCCCCGAAGAGGAAGCTAGTCTGTCTTTGTCTACAAGGATGGACTTGCGTAACGATTTTTATAAAAACAAAATTAGTTTCTTGTCTGGTTCGCGCTATAACAATGAGTGTATATTTTTTTCACTTTGCCTTTGATTAAGATCTTTTCAAACGAACAACAAAAGAAACACGTATTGCTCATATGGAAAATTTATAGTTTCAAATATTTGACAACTAGATCTAGTTTCTAGCTTCTTCCACAAATCTTCGATCTGGAAAAAGACGTTTGAAAAACGACACTCCTTTTCCAGATAATAATGGAAATTATTTTGACATAAACAAGAAAATACTATCAGAGGAAAGGGGTCATTTGAAAATTTGAAACAAGCTTTATTTAAGGATAAAAGGTAATTCCTTACAAAATACCAACAAGGATAAACCAACAAATGAAATACAATCGACCGAGTCCTTTTTTCATTTAATGTTACATAAGGAAAAAGAGTCTTAATTAAATATAAATCAAAGGATATTGAAGATTTGCTTTGATGTGTCTGTAATAAATGCACTCGTGGCCATATCTCTTGCTAAGATTGGTCAGGAGGCTTTTGCAACCTCTGGCTTTTTACCCTTTCTATCTAAAAATCCACCGAGACTGGGTATTTGCAAAACAAAATTGACAAAACGGGGAACCTGAAACAAAGACAATCCTTTGAAAAAGAGGATAAAACACGCAAAAGCTTTAGCGAGAAAACTGAGAGAGAAATGGGCCTAGAAAAGCCGGAATACTAAGAACGGTTTGTGACTGTCGTAAGATTTACGACATCACTGCTGTCGTGATTACTCCACTTTGCGGCAGTGGATAAGATGGCTACCACCGGGGCATATCCATTAGCAGGGGAAAGGGACAGAAATCTTCTTGTGACGCAACCAGGTTTAAATTCACGTGTGTGATACTTTAGGGACCCTGCTGTCAAAGATTTAAAGACCTTCTTAAATCTTCTAAATTTGACTGAAACTGAAGATTTGGGCCTTGAAGCCGTCGTAACGATAGGCCTTACGTAATTTTTCCGTTATGCCACCTTGAGCACCGTTGAAGCCAAACGATTTGCTGACAATTTGCATCTTCGTTAGATTATAAACCATCGAGATAATGTCAAATCGTACGAATTTGTCAAATATTTATCGCCCAATTTCGAAAGTTTTCCAATTTAACAATACTACACAAATTGGCACTGATGATGGACATCACGATGTAGCTTCGAGACTGTATCGGTGAAATCGGTGTGGAATTAATTTCTTAAGCTGCAAACAATTTGTTTCTTTGTATTTCAACGATATTAATCATGTTTTCCAGTGCGAAAGAGTCCAAGAGCGTAATTGCATTAGCGTCCCCCTGTTACTGACAATATGCTTCATATGTGCAAGATCACCCCATCAACATAATGTTCTCCACCCCATTTCCTGCTTAGTGCACGACTTCCATCTAAAATTACATTGATATAAACGTGTCACTAACACAATAAAAATAGATAATCTTTATTTATACAGAAAGAGAATGACTGTTACCCTTGATTCACAATTTAGTATTTTCGCTGGATCGGCAAATTATATAAATGAGCAAAAAGTCATGTTTCAGAACCTCTTGAACTGTGTTGCTTAACGATAAATAGAGGAACAGGAGGCTTTATAAATCTAATCTATACAAATAAAACCAATATTAGCCCTACGCACTACATAGGGCCATTTATCAACCACGCTTGAGCGAAAATGAAAACAGTTGCCTGTTCCCAAACAAGAAACAAATCGCACAAACGCATTTCACTCTCTGAAAGGACAACAGTGTATTCGCTTAAATGGCTGTTTTTTCCTATGGAATATTTAATAGAAATTAATAATTTTATACAGAAAATGTGCCTTATATGTTGATTGGCCTGTATGGTCGTCAAACAACCGTTGAGGGCAAAGAAAGCACCATTTAATTGCTCCTTTACGGGTCAATACTCATAAAAGTGTACTTCAGGTTCAAAACGGCGCCAACAAGCCGTGAAACATAATATGGATTTGGAAAAGTTTAGAAGACAGAAATTGGATTCCGGTTTTAATCTTAAAGCGGGTGTTTTCTTTCGGGTAAATAGGTTTAACACACGTATTTTTTGCTTCTGAACGCGATTGAACGAAGATATGAATGTTTCGGGGAACAAGACAAACAGAGGGAGAATGTTTGTGAAAAAATACAAAATGTGCTGATGACTCGCTTAGTATGCTGGGGAAATACGCAAACACAATGGCAACCACTAATCGCATTGTTGTGTGGCACAACGTGTTAGGTTTATGAGTCTCTGAACAGGATAATGCTATGTTTCGACTTTGTACATATTTTGTATAAAGCCAAGTCATATCTGTAAGTAAATAATAATTTGAAAAAGAGTTTATCGAGCTACGTGCCGCTCTCATCAACATCAATAAAAAATAAATACATAATGAATGAAAGAATGAATGAATCAATGAATGAATACATAGGCACAAATATATGTATTGGCGCCATTATCAATACTATCACAGCAAAGGGTTAATATATTTGAACCTTGAAACCAACGAAATATTCCGTGTTATCACTGTAAGAAATAAGACTATAGGGAAAATGTTGACAATGAACAAAGCACAAAGAACAGAAACACTGCCACAAATCAGAAATAATATATTCTAAAACTTATGATACAATCATTTCTGTAAATGTTTTACTGATGCATAAATAAAATTTGTTGACAAAACTACGGAGAGAATAAAATTCGTTGCTTCCTAAAATTCTACCCCACATTCATGAACGGGTGTTCCTTGGGGATTTTTAGGCACTTCTGTTAACCTGTTGTACATTGCACTTATCGTTATCGGTAAGAGCTGTTTCACAAGCAGTGGATGTAGGGCGTTGCCTTGCTAATCAACTGCTGTTCGCACAGTTACCTCCCTTACTCCTATACCGAGCTTATCTTGATAAATATCAGTTATTGACACGAGGGTATTTGGTAAGCATTCGCGTATTGGCGACTCTTAAATATTAACTCGATGGAATGGTGATAAAACATTGAAATCAGTGTTACTTCGTTCTAGCCCTGGTTTAACTGTGCATGATAAAAATTACACATTTACTTTTTGTCCTTTTTCCATGGTGTGTGATATAAATGCTTGTGATTTAGATCTACTAACCTGTGAAATGTATCTATTTGCTATATCTTATTCTAAAATTTATGCAGTTTCAGTTCTATGAATATTCAAAAGAAATGAACGAATATTTAAAATACATGCATCCCCTGAGATGTGCATACCCAAAAAGCAGTCTGACCATAAAAAACCCTTTAGTTCAAATTTTAGAAACGCACAGTCTATTGTATACATAGTCTTGTTTGTATGTGGCGCTTATCTTAAGACACATACGGTAATAAACTACAATATACACGGCCAACACAAACATATTTCTTGTTTTAAAAGACATATGAATAATAAAAGCTGTTTGGGACGTTTACATAGCGTTTCAAAGAGCATTTCTGCCGACATTGCACGAATATTTGCCGAAAGTGCCGGAATGACAGATCGCCAGTTCACAAAGATCACAGGTAGCGATGACAGCGTATTAATTATTTAATCATAAATGACAGACAAGTCTGTAGCCCAGCGAAAGAGGTGCTGAACGTTTCGTTGTTGAAGACAAAACAACAGTATATATACGTCCCCCAGGAAAATAATAGTGACGAATTGCGGGTTTTAAGTGTTGTCCAAGCCGGGAGTTGAACTATAACTCAACGAATTTATGTTTAAACGAATACACGCGTGCTTAAATTTCTAAAAATCAATTCTTTTTGTATCAATTATTTACATAATTGATAAAACCGTTTTGTACACGAAAAACATAGTGATGCTTTGTCTGCTAGGAAAAGCCATCAACAGTGTCAGGTTGTAAGATCCTTGTAAAACGTTTGTACTTTACTGGCCATTTATCGTCAAGCTATTTATATATTAATGACCACGTTATAAACAAACTATTTCACCTTTATTATCGAAGGTTGTTAACGGAATTATTATTTTATAACAGTATGCAGCAAGATTACACCTTGTACATTAATTACATATGGTTTTACATTTAAATCAACAATCGGAGGTCGTAAACTTCCAAATTAGACTGAATAATCTAGACCATTAACCGGAAACATTGTGTTAACAAGACATTGTGTTTTGTGGTTTATTAGTACTGTTTCAGAAAAAGTGTATGTTTATATTTTTCCCGGTTTATCTCTTTTATTAACTCTCATTATTCCATTTCGCCCCCACACTCCATTTTATCTTTCACGATTTAAAACTATAAAATTGAAGTATCCAGAATTTCAAGGCGAAATCATCAATGTTTATTTTAGGATTTTGAAAACGTTTGGTTCAAAATATATATTATATTATGACTGGAATATTATATAGTGGAAGAAAGACATGATACCTAGTCTCATGGAATCATAACATAATTAATATCGTTTTACATATTCAGGTTTTGTTTATAATAGCAGAACAATAAAGGGCATTTTTAGGCTGTTTTAAATCTTCTTTGTTGTTGTGTGGAATATAGTTAGTTTCTGGAACTAAGAGAAAAATTTAAGGACGAGAAAACGCAAGAGATTCTTCAGGAAAATATGTATTCTTATATGCTAAGATAACATAAGACGAATGACTTGATAGCATACAGTACACACAACGCTGACAAGTATCTTGTATCTATGCTAAGTGGAAAGTCCTTGTCACCAGTGACATTATGTTGACGTTAGTAATATTTGGTTTAAACCGACATGATTCAACAAAATGTAAAATTCGTTTAGTATACTAACACAAAAACTTGCTAGATGCTCGTCTGTTGAATGATATATTTAGATAAGATATCTTAACATAATATTATTATATTATATTATAACTATAGAATATTGTTTTAACGGTAAAATATTTTTTTAGAACGTGAAGATAACATATAGATGCTATTCGTTAGATACAGCTGTCCGTGGTAATTCAGTTTTCTTATTTTGTGATATTAAACAAAACTGCGCTGAGCATATCAAAACAAAACAATTAGCGTTGTCTACTCTTCGCGATGTCATGTTTATACGAGACAAAGGGGTCATTAAATAATGTATACAGAACCTGTTTAAATAAAATCTCGCTTAATACAATTCTAATTCAGTCGTTTAACACTAATTGTAGACCCAGTAACATGCAATACAGTGAGAGTTTCGATGTTATGGTAGGCATAAGGTGTCTGTCTCGGCTGCTGACTCTCAGAAACAACGAAAATTTTAGAAAATTAAACGTGACTTGACTCTACAAATTCTGAACCAATTTAATTAAATTTGCATACTGGTCCTGCTCAGTCGTCAGTGGATGTTGTGTGTGGTTTTGCAACGACGACAATATCGAGCCTGGCTGTTGTTTGTAGTCGTATTGGAGAGAAAGCGATCAACGTTTTCATCAACTGGAAGAATGAAACATGATGACCTGTGTTTACTTCAAAACATCTTCGTTAATAATATTCAAAACAAGTCCATAGCTTTAGGACATCCGTGCTGGTATATCAGAAACGAAATGACAAAAGTTGAATAACCCCATTAATGTATATCTCCGATAGTACAAAACAATATGAATATAAATCCTTCAGAGGATGATTTCCGTTAATTGTAATCTTCCAAATGTTCTTGTCTTCGTCTTGTTTACAAATATAAGCCTACTTATTTTTCAACCTTTTATACACATTCGGGGAACCAACATTGACGGTAGCCTAGCAACAGATACACCGTTGTCATGGTAACCCTGATAAAACGATATCCCTTGTATCAATTTGGAGATAAACTTTGTACAGGGCACAAGAAGGATAAATTCAATATGTACATATAATGTAAGTAGATAGTAAATACAAATTACTTTTGTTTTAATGATAGAAAAATATATGTTCTAAGTTATATTTGTACAATCAAGGTTTCAGGGCTTTGAATTCCTCCAGTGAAACGTTCTCGTTAAAGCAAGGGGTCAAACTTTGATTGCCAGGGCTGGTAATATTCAGGTCTTTATCCTCATGTACTAAGACATGGTAATAATGTGTATTTTTTCATGCCCCGGGACATTCAATATATCCTTAGGCTGGGATTAGACGCGAGTTTATTGCCATGCCTTTCTATGTTAATGGCATATAAACTTTAATTGCTCGTATAAGTACATTAAAACAGGCCCTGCATTTACCGCCGTAATCCGTGCCCTTTCTGTAAGACCTCAAGAATCAACAAATCATATCAATACGATATTCATATCAATATTGCAACATTAATTGACTATGTTATGCAAATGAAGTACTGTATGCTATGAATACGTGATGGAAAGAAAATACTTTACATTGTGCAAGTTTTTTTGTTGCATTAGCAAATGTCCAGCCTGCGCTCAGAAGGAAAATGATATGAAAAGGCTCCTACGAAAGAAACGACATTTTTATGCAGTACCCCGCAAGTTTTGATATTTTCGAAATTGTCATGGTATTTCGTGGTCATAAAACCCCCTTTTAAGCACTTGTGATACGAGTTTGTCTTTCAAACTTTGAATTCCCGTTGGGAATCTAGTTAAGGAATTTTACCACAGCTCAGGTCAAATTCCACATTTGGATATTTAAACTAAATGGGCCTAAAGATATGAACGGGTTCAATTGAACATTCTGGTAGGGTTTATTACTGAACAGACATCGTCCTCTTGCAGAGCTAACGGCCACTCTCTATCAGATAACCCAATGAGCTGCAATCCGCTTGTGAGACCCGCGCGTGAGGGCTCTTAGATTTTACAGCAGCTGCAAAACCGTCTCTCCACTTGAGAAATTTTATGGTTATATACGGTAAGCTGTGACACTTTTATTTGTGTTGAGCTTGGGTCTTGTGGCGTCTTTCCTTCGCGTTTAAGTATAGGGTTAGAACTGGGGAAAAGGGCAATACTAAATCATGACCGGCCTGATAGTTTTATAGCCACTCCTGATCGTATATGGAAATAAGACGGCCTTATCGAGCAGGTCATCTTTGAATTTCTTTCATCAAAATTTTGCAGTTTTCGCTGGTGAAAAATGTAACGAAATTCATATGAATTTAAACATAATTCCCTTATTTTACCATCACAAAATACACGTAGTTGTTGTACTGTGTTAACCCGCTAACTGGTGAGTTGACCTGTTTTGATTAATTGGGTGACATTTCTTTGCCTTGCAGAGAAACGTACGTGTTTAAAACGACATAAATCATATTAAAAAAATGAAAGCTTCGTCTTTTTCTATTCATGCATGTTATTTTCAAAGAGATTCCTTTTGACGCAACAGTGAGACTGTGACAAGGGGGGGTTTGAAGTAAGTGTTATTTATTTGAGGAAAATTGGAATATACTTAGACATTGAGGATCAAAACAAACACATTACAAAAGGAGCCACTAAAACGAGATAAATCACGGTATCTGATGTATCAAGAGGAGACAAATACACATCCATCGTTGTGCAGTTCTTTCCTGTCTGAAGATTGTCTTTTGATGATACCGACGTCAACAAGATATTATCGCTCTGGACAAATGGTTAAATAAGTATTCTCTTGTGTAATAATTTTAATAAAATTAAACAATAATAACGTTGATTCAGGAATAATAATATCGCTTTTAGGGTTAGTATCTCTAAGTGATTGCAAACCTCAAGCCGAATTACTCTCAGACTACTTATGAAACAGTCGAGCATTGCTTTAAGTTTCACTTTTATCTGTCTATTATGTTAATAATTAATAACATCAGGTTTACCCTCTCAGGAAAATAACTTTCGTCGCAGAATGTCAAAACTTAACGGCTGGTCAAGACATAAGATTAAGCCACGTGACGTCATGACGTCATTATTGAAACGTCACCCTTTGGTATTTCTAAATTAACACAATAAAGGCTTACATCTGAAAATGAGATTGCTCTATTATTAAACTTATTTATTCACACACTGTCTATTTCCTTTTTATTAACCACACGGTTGCATCTGAAATTTAAGACACAAGAGTTGAATGTTCCAAACAAGCATTAACATAGTCAATGGGCATCTAATTTGTCAATATGACGAAGAACAATATCTTTACATGTATTGATATTTAATAAGACTGAATATAAAATATTTTTGTTAATTTTGTTTGTAAATTTAAGAAGTATCAATGTGTTAAATTACAAATATTTATTAACTCTAATATATACATTGATGCAACATATATCCGATAATTCAGTGAAAAATATTTCTAGGAACCTTTCACAACAACGCAGATAATGTAAAAGAAGAATGTTCGTTATATTTTAATACTGTGCCCTATTTTGTTACATTAGTATCAAGAGTGATATGTCTCATAGAAGTGATAGACACTAGCGTTGATTAACACTTAGAGGTGGTATCAAATATATTTCATCATAAACAACCGTCTACACTCTTCGTTGATAAAAAGTATGTCAAATCCCTGTTATATCAGTAACAATAAACATCTGTTGATTTATTGGACTAATTTCTGTGTTTATCTTGCAATTAGCGCTGACGGAAACATCTCGTAACAGGTGTAACACGGAGTTATTGAGTGCAAAGTAATCATCAAAATGTCAATCACATTTGTAGATTCCAAGAGAAAGCAGTAACAAGAAATGCAAACCGTCATTTATACGCGGGGATCTCTGAAGAGATTATCATTAGCAGCGATGAGAAATCAGCATGAATATTCGGTGGTCTGGACCACCCACGGCGAGGAATACATTGCTTACCTGAACGTCAAACACTAAACCTAGGCATTAATAATTAAATACTGTCTCGAATTAATCATGGCAATAGGGTAAATACACACGCTTCCTGTTATGGTGGAACATACGATTAGGTAGAATACACCAGACGCTTGTCATCTGGCTGGGACTGAAATAAACACGTTGAAATCGACATTGAAATTGACAAGACCGAGATTAAAGAGGATGGCAATTGACCAGACATGGCGATCGATTGCCCAATGAAACAGGTGTAAGCTTGTATCTTTCCTAATGTTGATCGATAACTGTACAGTCTGACCCAGTAGGAGCCCGTATTAGGCGAGAGGGGAATATTCAGTCTGGAACACGAGTATCAGCTATTATATTGAGACTTATTGAAATCCGTGCCATTGCTACCCGGGACATTCACCGCTAACAAAAGACCGTCTGTGAAATGTCGCCGAGGGCTTGGCAAAAATCACCGGGCGTTTTGCTTGTCAAGAGTTGATTTGCCGTACAAAAAGCCTACATCAGAGATAGAATAGCGGTGTTGATAGCACTTAGATAGGTCACAGAACTGGGGGTAGCAGTAGTGGATAGCTGTCAACTGTGACAATGAAACTAACATGATCAGTTCTGAAATGAACATGGATACAAAGCAAAGCATCTTGAAGCACTTACCACACGTGCCTGTGTTAATTTGTCATTAGCAGCTCGTGCGCTCGTGACTCGTGCCGACTGCTTGTGTACGTTTCGCTGTTGTGTTGGTACTCCAAGTGAATAACAGATTATCGATGGGCACCGAAAACAAATGATTTCAAATACCTCGAAAACTGTTCACCTTAAATGAATGTAAATACGTTCAATGATCCGACACACATTTCCAAGTAGATGACAGACCCGTGTTTGTTTTGTGTTGAACTCTGACATTTCAGGTCATGTGACGGCGTTTTAGCCAATGAGGATCTGCTTTTTCGATGTGCCTAACTCAAACCATTAAACCCAGTGGGACAGGAGGTAGGAAGAAACTCAATGTCTCCTGTGCAATTAACCTGGCAGTTTAAGACAAGAGCCGTTCCTAAGGCCGATTGATAAGTCATAAATGGCCACGTTGAACCCTTTGAAACGTGCAAATTTGGCTTTATAAGCCTATGAAGTGATTGTGAGTTATTACACATGCGTCAGGTTAGCGAATCGGTTCCTTCGTCACCGGAGCTATTATCGCGTCCTGTAAAAATTTATGTCGTTCATAAAACTGTGTCGAACACTTATCCCTCTACTAAACGACTCCCGGCGCGATTCGTGTGGTCATTCGCTTTCAGATAACATCGTCTAGCATGTCAATTGCGGCCCTCCGCGAAAAAACACACCACCCCCGACCAAACTGAAAAGAACTCCCTAAAAGCCCGAAAAACACGCCTGTCATTAGCCCTGTAATAGACAAGTAGAGATTGAAATCAAAACCTCTTGATGGGGTAACAGTGATTTCACATTTGGGTGGCTTCGAGACCCGTCCTGTGGTAATTCCCACCCGAAAGTCGAAAGACTGCTACAAAGTTATCAGATGGGAATACTAGATAGAGCCCCTGGGTACCTAGTAATCTTGGGCCCGAATCACAGGGCCCGCACGAGTTCTATTCAAACTCGAAAGGTTTTAGGCAGCTGAAATCTGCATTTGTCAATTTCACCTTTTCTCCGGTTACCATTGATACATGGAGTTCAAAGAGAAGGAAACCACAGTCAAATTGGAAAGCAAATTATTAAATTGAACTTTAATCACAGTGAACGGGGACAACGTGAAGAAACCACTAATTTCGATCGAGACAAGCCGTTTGAGCAGTGTCCCCGCAAGATATCTTCATATTTCCTAATTGAAGGAAATACATAGTTTTGCTAAAACTCTCCACTTTTGATTCCTATCAGAACCATAAATCAATGACATTGTGTCGATTCGAGAAGAAAATATAAAGACAGGACCACTTAGAAGCCCCTAGGCTTTCAGACTACGACAAAGAGACATGCCTTTGGAATGTAAGTTGCCCACACCCTTTATTAATAAAATATTAATAAACGAGTGTGACATAATTTCTGTGACAAAATAGTTTTTGAATATTGAAATAATGAACACTCTTTCTCTTTTGTAATACAGGATTTGGATTATTTTTTTAAACATCCATAAAAATACAAATATATTTTGTAAATGTTACAAAATATCAATTCTTCGTGTTAACTCCCTAATTTCTGAAAGTGAAATAATATATTTTATTATTTTAATTCAAAGGTATTCGACATGAGATTAAATGAACAAAAGTGTCATATTTTCGAATGACTTATTATGCAATCATATGACCTGGCCCTATCAACGCATACCACGTAGATATTGTGACTAAACCTATTGCCAGATTTCTCACCTCGCCCAAGTACTGATAACAAGTGCAATAAATGCTTGGGGAAGTAATAAACTATTGACTATGTCCATATACAAACATTATCCACTGTTTGCCTTGGGCTGGTATCAGTAAATATGGTTTAGGTGGAGTTTAACTACTCTCGTTAGATTTATTAAGCTCACCTCTTGTGATGACAGGGAGTCATGGGTTGTCACTTTGTCACCAATGTCATTAACACATATTTCTTACTTCACATGACAAGTATCAAAATGATGGCAGCATTTGTGATTTCCTAAAATCGAAATTGTGATGCACAAAACTAATTTTCAAATTATCTAACTTTTATGTACAGATAAACTTTACATAAAGTTGTCTGATTTCGTAAACCAACGATATTAAATAGGATATATCGGTAAGAAAATATCAACAATATCAATATGTAAGAATTGACAGTTACGTCTATATGGGATTTATTATTTTGCCTTGAATTGCTTACTCTCGTTTCAACATTGAAATCTGCGTAAAATGAATATTCAAGTCGTGTTCTTATTAATAAGACCACCAGTTATATCAATGTCTTAAATGAAGGGAAAAGACATTACACGTGAATATTCATAAGCGTGTCAGTGACGTAACTCGTCGATTCATCCCAGTTGTTTTAAGTTCCCATTTTACTCTTCTAAGACAATAAACACAAAAGTTCAAAGAACATATGAAAATTTGAATTTGCATTTAACCGGTATCGTGATTATATACCCAGATTCCTGCAAACAGGAAGTTCTGAGAAATTAAAGTTCTATTTCCAAGATCATTAAATTAAAACTTGAAAGAAACGTTTCATGATATATGTGACGTATGCAATCCCAGCAGGTAATACCTGAGATCTCCATGCAACGTATGCGTACGGGCATAATTTAAGGTGACGTATTTAAAAAAAATTCAGACAATTGCGTCTTTACACAAAACCGCACCTCTATTGTCAACAAGATAAGATTTCCGTCTTGTGAACACGGTCGTCATGTTTTAACCTCAGATCCAAGACAGATTCATGTACACTTTTTCAAATATCCGATTTGTAAGGTTTGATCCCGCCTTCTATAGTCTTTTCGGTTCGCCATTGGTTGAAGTGGAATCACGTGGTATGCTCACGTGACATGTGAGGCGCGGCCGGAAGGCGGTGGTATGGTTGCACAGCTTTTTTATATAACTGTTGGATAAAAGTATACACCCATGTCGATAAAACAAATGAACATGAATTTGTCAATTTAATTGATCAATGTTACATTTTTGATATCATATACTTGAACATCATTGCTGTGTTTTGGCCCTTTGCAATTTGTAATTCTGTAGCGACTGTTGTCAGTCAAGTAACGATTAGGTAACATTTACATTTCTAATTGAACACTTTTCTTTGATCGTAGTTAATATTTAGTTATCTGGCGAGAAACTGTGTTTTTAATTTGGAGCAAGGTCTTCAGTGGATTTAGAACCGTGGATTAGAATTGGTACTTAGCAACCCATGAAGGTCGAAAATTGCAAATAACAGAATCGTGTCGTCAGATTCGCATGGTTGATACACGTCATCGTATCCACATGACGTTGATCAACGCTCAGGATACTAATCACTGGAGTTTCTGGTTTTGAACTGACCGCCGTCGTATAGCTAGAATATTGCAGATTGCGGCAGAAAAAAACAAGTAACAAACACAGCCGCGCTAAATAGAATTTGGAACCAAAAATATATTCCAAGACAGATTTCTTTGAAATAGATGTGTGAAAACGCAGGCTATGGTAGTTGTAGCTATAAGTAACGCTCACGATTGTAGTGCACCTTGATTTTACTCTTAATGGTAAATTTTCAAATCAAGACAATTTTAATATATAGTATGTATTCAATAACTTTGATGGGTATTTTTCAATTCAACTGATAGAGTGAGTCAAAATTTAATATTTCAGCCATATGGTGACTATTTTCAATTCAAGACTTTAACTTATGCATTTAACAACCAGCTTGTTCTGAGGCATAAATATACTTATTCTTTTGACAAAACATAAAAGTAAATTAAGATTTAAAAATCAAAAAGAGATATTTTAGGTTGATAAAAACGAAAGATGAAATCAACACCAAAATCTACGTTGAAATTAACACGAAGGGTGTCACCTATAACCTTCTGATGTACATTTCGATTCCTGACAATCAAACTTTTATGTTTTAAGTCTGTAATATACACGGTGTGAAATATACACACGGAAAGTCGAAATGTACATACCTGTGTTATCCAAACCACTTTCTGTAATGGTTTGAGGCCCCAACATTCACGTTAAACCAGACAATTCAAAATGGCGTTACCACGTCTTCCAACTTCGAGGTCGAGCTCTGCAATGAAGTCCGCGCCAACATTCCCCGGCTATATTTGGGGTTTTACAACCATATCCGAGTCAATGTGCAATTAATGGAAATGATTTACAATTCATTCTCCGGCCAAACCACTCGAGATTATTTGTTCAAAATTTACAACCACGGAATGAAAAAACGAAACAAGCACGATTTTCTTTTCTCCATGCTCGCCCTAACACCGGTAGAGACGCGGTGGCAAACGCAGCAACCACTTTAAGCCATTTTGGGAGTTTTATTTCCAGTGCGAAAAATTAAATTTTGTCGAAATAACAAAATAAAGGGCTACGAGCGCTGACCTAAATTCAACACCCTTGTACAACTGTGTTTGAGCATGTCGAAACCCTCCTCTCAGGCGTACAATAAAAACATAAATCTTTCACGTAAACTTGAAAAATCAATATTTTCCCGGCGTGGCAACCACTTGTTGTACAGCGAGTGTTGATACCTGCCCCCCTTAACAAGAGGGCCGATGCAGGTGAGGCTGTCTCATGTATATTACCTGAGGACAATCACAGGTGGAATAAGTGTACACGTTACAAGGCCAAGCTTTACTGTTCAACCACACCAAGAAGGCGGCAAATCGTAGTAGGCTCTCGCCGATCTTAAATAACCTTCATTTGCGGTGGTAGTATATTTATTTAAGTCAATGGTGAATTAACTTGTTGTCTCAAATGCATTTGCTTTCAAATTCGAAAGAAACTAGGATCGTCATGCTTTGGCATTTTACTGATGAAGGAAGGGTGTGTTGATTGATTTATTTGGAGTTATTTTAAACTGTTATTCTTCAAATTAATTTGAAAAGTTCGTTTCTAAATTTAATCAAAATTCTACTAACGTTTTTTCTTATATATTCAGATATATTTCTAAACACAACATTTTGAGTTGCGGTTTGAAAGCGTATTCATTTGAGCGTGTACTTGTAACTGCAGATCTGGGTTCGATTTCCGATTGGATTCAACATGAGACACAAACTTACGGTATTTCCTGCCCAGTGTTCTAATGATAAAAGGTGCGTGAAAGCACTTGCCCTCCCTACATCATACGTTTATGAGATGTGATCCATGTATCCCAATTGAAGCTCATGAGGTCAATCACTGGACTGTCTGGTCCAGATTCGATGATTTACAGACCGCGTTCGTGTAACTTGAAGGTTGCTGAGTGCGGCGTTAAACAACTCATACATTCACGCACGCATGTACGCACACGCACGCACGCGCGCACACAAAATATTTATCACCAGTATTTCAGATTTTCACAAGGAATAGTACCAGACTAATTCTGTTTCTCTGAATCACAACACCGATTTGATGCATAAGGTTAATTTTGGCATGTAACATTAGGTATTACAGAATGACAGATGTTGATGTATTTCTGACCCCTGAATTACCTGCGAACGCGTCGGAAGTGCATAAGAAGCGAAGTGCGTTCGCAGGTAAATCACGGGTCAGAAACATGTCAACCGAGGTCATACTCTACCTCACACTCTTGCAGGTACCCTATGGCCAAAAGGAGGTTCCAGGAAACCGAAATGCAGAAATGTTAAATGTGCTCCCTTTATCCCCCGCCTCCGTGTAAGAAGTGTTGATATTGCAACGTCTCGTATTAGTACTACAGAGCTGACGACGGTTGTAGGGAATAATAAGCTGCACCGATTCTTTGTAAAATAGAACGAAAAATAGTTATATTTGATATCTGGGCTAAACATATTATGTGCTAGACTAACGCTTAGTCTAGATCTCTGAATATATATTTTTGATTGTAAGAAATAAACCCATTTAAATTGAAAAGAGCCCAGGGCAGACCAGAGATTCAGATTCCTGAACCTGAGGAAATCTAGACTTGCTTTATTCTAGGGCTTTAGCACTGCAGGGAGGGCTAGGCTGTAGGGAAAATAATATGGTTCAGGGACTGTGAGACAGACTAAGTGCGGCTTTCAGTTTGTTTGTGATAATCATGAGACAAGCATTTAGTGTATTGATATTGTGGTGTAATGTGCATGGTTTCATGTTTATTCGGAGCGGTGGGGTAGCCTTGTGGTTAAAGCGTTCGCTCATCACGCCGAGGACCTGGGTTCGATTCCTTACATGGGTACAATGTGTGAAGCCCATTTCTGGTGTCCCCCACCGTGATATTGCTGGAGTTTTGCTAAAAGCGACGTAAATCCCAACTCACTCACTCATTCATTTCTATTCTGCATGGATATAGGTCAATACGAGCAATTCCTTAATCATAAGAACATCCGTGTCCGTTGTTCGATTCCGTCTCTGTGACTCAAAGTCTATAACGGATGGCATCATATATTCGCGACAATATTCGTCACAAACACATGCAAAGGTAAGGCAATTGCGCACGTGAACAAACACCAGAACATATGAAACAAGTTGAAATTGTTAATTTCATCGGACCTTGGTTTGCTTCAAAATTTGAAAGTTGTGACACTGATTTGACTGATGTGACACTTTTGAGCAAGAGTAGTATGGTGTTCTTTGCAGTCTCAGAAAGCACAACTGTATCTTTTTTAGTTTACTGCAGTTGTACAAAAGTTGTGTACATGAAGTTTTCGCCTGCGGCCAATGTTATATAACATTGCACAAACGCAACCGTTTCTGGCTTGCACTAAAGTGCACGGATGTTATATAAGGATCTATATATAGTGAACTAAAATAGTCAATATATGTGTTCTGTAATTGCCATGCCTTTGCATGTGTGTTTGTGACGGTTGTTCTGAACAGACACGAACATCTGTTTCAAAGTGATTCATAAACACCTGCTCATCTCGTAAATCCGTCTCGTACCATCAAGAACACTCATCAAAATTAAAATTCGTTTGTCACTTATATTGCAGACTCATCGATCAGATACAAAAAATAATATTTCAGCAGGGCCTCCCATGTTTCCTTTCCTCAAGCCTGGAGGAAACCTTTCTCCTTGTATTCTCAAACCTAATATTTGATAATATCAATAATAATTCAAAACCGATAAAATAATTCAGCTTATCTTTACAAATACATTTTAAAAACGTGACCTTATGGAGTATAGCAGGTAATTAGCTGAAACCGGTGGATATAATTTACCACTGTCCAAGGTTATACACGTACAATATCATCGGACCGCCTCCGTGGTGTAGTGATTAAAGCGTCCGCCCGGAGAGCGGAAGGTCGCGGGTTCGATCCCCGACCGCGTCATACCAAAAGACGTTAAAATATGGTACTTGTTGGTCCCTGCCTGGCGCTCGGCATTAATGGGTACAACAAGGACTGGTCGGCTCGGAGTCAGTATAATGTGTCTGAGTTGGGTATTCATGCTTCACTGCGGCATGGTATCTCAGTGGGCTAGCACTATAAAACCAGCTTCAGTCTGGGCTAGTACAAGCAGCCGCACATACACATACAAACGCATGCACGTCGTCATATGAGCGAAATATTCTCAAGCACGACGTAAAACCCAATTTCACTTCACTTCACTTACATACATCCATGAGCATAGGTAACACATACGTACACGTAAATGCTAGACGCACCAAGGCTGTTCTGAATGCTAAGCAAGGGGTGTATAGTAATTCTTAGTAAACAGGCAACTCTACAGTAATCTGACAACTCTACATAATCTGATATATATATATATATATATATAGACATTATCACTTAAACTATTAAGTAGAGACTTGTGCAAGTACATAGATAGGCTTGCACTGCCCGTTGCACACGGAGATGACGTCATGCCACCTTGACCGAAATCAGATGTTCCAACCTCAAAAGAAACGTCTTATTTTCCCCTTCAGTATATAGTCCTAACGACGTTTTGTACAGATCAACACCACCGGTAACAGTCAGGTATACAACACAATGGCCTTGTGTTAAATACTAAATATACTTTCAGAACAAACGTCTCTGTTTTTTCACATTTAAAGACATTATTTACACTTTCTTTACCACTGAGAAAGGAGAGTAAAGTCTTGCACCTCGGAAATTAGTTGAAGTAGGCGAAATGAATATGCAATGCTTTCTCTCAAACAAATTATAATATTTTAGTTATTTCACAAACTTGTTTTGTAGATTTTAGTGCAGATATAAATGTGAAACTTGAAACAAACAACCCAAGTTCGATTTCCTCAATCGGCAAAACATTTGCAGTTGCTTATGATGTGTCATGGTATAGAAAATTCCCTGTCACTATGCACGTGCTAAGGTTACTCAGTAACCTCAAGGGGCGGTGGGGTAGCCTAATGGTTAAAGCGTTGGCTCGTCAAGCCGAAGACCCGGGTTCGAATCCCGACATGGGCACAATGTGTGAAGCCCATTTCTGGTGTCCCCCGCCGTGATGTTGCTGGAATATTGCTAAAAGCGGCGTAAAACCAAACTCAGTCAGTCAGTAACCTCAACGTTGCCAAAATCACCGCTAGAGTGAGTGAGTATGGTTTTACGCCGCTTTTAACAATATTCCAGTAATATTACAGCGGGGGACACAAGAAATGGGCCTCACATATTGCACCCATGTGGGGAATCGAACCCGAGTCTTCGGCGTGACGAGCGGACGCTTTAACCACAAGGCTACCCCACCGCCCCTCCCCGACAATATGTAGTCAATAGAGTAACAATTATATTTTTTTAAATTTCTGATTACAGTTTTTGTAAAACTTCACTTCATGACTGAGTATGTTTCAAGTTTTTAATAGCAAGGTCACACCCAACTGTAAGTGTGTATAACAATCACAGGTACGTACGTGCGAATACCCCGCACTTTAATGGGCCGTAGAAAAATATATTATCATTAATTTCAAGTGCAGTCATGTATTGAATCTAATGTGAGTCAATTAGTTTTCTAATTATAGTTTTAAAGCTCCTTATGATGACTCGGCATGTTTTATGTGTCCAGGTCACATCCAAGTGTACGATTTTATTATAGTCACGTGTACTTTATTCAATTGACGGAAAAAATATTCGGCTATTAAGAATTGGAATTGGTGATGATTTCCTAAAGAACATTTTGATCGTTTATATAAATGTATGTTTAATAGGTTTGTACTCTTGCTCATCCACTATTAAATTTATATTATGAAATTGGTTGAATTCTCCTCTCCATGTCACCTGCAACGAGACATTAAGTAATAAACATGTCATGTTTACGGGTCAAGTTTCCCTGCTCCAAGCAACAATTATCCGGCTCACCCGATTTGTCACCCGAAAACTATTTTTATTACGCAACGTGCATGCGCGATTAAGTTAATCGAAGACGCACACTTTAAACATCACGAAGAGATTATGTTGAATTTCGTCATCAAATTGCTAGCTTAATAGTCATCATCAAAAATTTCATCCTTATCTAAACGTATCATGTCTACAGCAGTTGGGTTTAAAAGCTTTCAACGTTTTCTGAAATCGACATGCCTTGTACATTACAATACGCTTTGCAACAGCTGATATCTACATCCGTGTGTTTGAATACACAAAAGAGCTAACGAAGAGGCGTCGCTTCATCCTCTGACATCATTGAGCAGTGTGGGAAGTTTAGACATCAAAATGAAGTATCTGACTCGTACAGTAAGGGGTTGTCGAGGTAGCCTAATGGTTAAAGCGCCTGCTCGTTACGCTGAAGACCCGAACTCTATTCCCCGCACGGGTACAATGTGTGAAGCCTATTTCTGGTGTTCCCCGCCGTGATATTGCTGGAATATTGCTAAAAGCGGCGTAAGACCATACTCACTCAAATACTCGTATACTGTAAGAGTGAGTGAGTGAGTTAGAATATAACGTCACCTCGGCAATATTTCAGCCATATAGTGACGAGTATACTGTAAGAGACAAAGATTAACACACACTATGATCATTATAATGTCTATCAGTCAATGTCAGTTTCAGAAATTCTGACCTATAATCGATATAGGAGCATGACACGGGTATTTCCAATATGTATATTTCATTAGGTAACTTTATGAAAACAAATAATAATCCTAAACATGAACAACATATCCATGTCTTTCGTTACAAATAGGGGCAGTGGGGTAGCCTAGTGGTTAAAGCGTTGGCTCGTCACGCCGAAGACCCGGGTTCGAATCCCCACATGGGTACAATGTGTGAAGCCCATTTCTGGTGTCCCCCGCCGTGATGTTGCTGGAATATTGCTAAAAGCGGCGTAAAACCAAACTCAGTCAGTCAGTCGTTACAAATAGTGATGTCAAACAATGAATATGCTTTTTAGATAGTGTGGTTATGCTCTATAAAGGGCAAAGATAACTATTACAATTTTCACCTTCAGATAACGATATGTACACTACAATGTACGTTCTGCTTCTACATCTCCAATACAATCTTCTTCCAACATTCTGGGACCGCCTCCGTGGTGTATTCCAACACCTGATACATACCGTTAAAATATGCTTCCCTGAACATTGACTGAGATCATTCGTAGTATTCGAGTGCAGTGCCAATATACATCTGCACATAAATGTTTGAATACACACGCATGCACGTCGTCATATGAGCGAAATATTCTCAAGCACGACGTTAAGTAACACCTGATACTCCAAAGCTTTGACCATTGACACCTTGTAGTATTCACGCAGTTAGACATGTGAATACACGTGACAGTAAAGAAAGTTAGACAAGTTTCTGTCAAAAAGCGTTGCATGTCATTGATAATGTTTTTGACTTTCTGTTTGAAAATATTCAAAACTAAAGCTGTATATCCACATATTTGCAAGATCAAGACAGTATATAAAATATGCAAGTATATGTTAAATGTCTATCCAGGTGTAATGCTAATAAACATTAACCTTAGTAGTACTATTTCATTAATTTCATAAGGAAAAGACATCGAAACATCGAACTCTTTCTTTCCACCGATATATCGGTTTCGATTATGTGAAGGGAAATTCACTGCTTGTTTGCTTCTTTGCTTGTTGTTTTACACCGCATTCAACAATATTCCATCTATATGGAGGTGGTCTGTACATAATCGAGTCTGGACCAGACAATCCAGTGATCAAAAGCACGAACATCGATCTACGCAATTGGGATACGATGACATGTGTCAACCAAGCCAGCGAGCCTGACCACCCAATCCCGTTAGTCACTTCTTACGACAAGCATGGGTTGCTGAAGATCAATTCTAACCGGGATCTTCACGAGTATCACAGTTTAGAAGTCATTGCTTGTAGCTTCGTGTAAAAAATCGCCGATATGATTGCCAATCATCTGTTCATTCGAGACAAACATCGATCGTTGGAACAATAGAATGAAGCAACATATATTTTTAGCAACGTTATGACCTTGATAGAAACGTCATCAGCAATTCAATATATTTCCCAAGGTCTTCAAAGCTCATGTAAATAAACTGCCACTACATCTTTGCATTTTCAAGTAAATACATAAAATGCACTGCAAGAGGTTTTATTAGAAATCCATACTTCCTGAGGCGATATTGTGCTGTTAATCTTTCACTGTCATTACATGCTTTAAACTACAGGTGAAAAAGAACATAAACTCTTGAAAATGGTATCTTATAAAACAAATCTCCTACGAACAAACACATGTCACCAAAACGTTACCAGGTTAAAACAATCGCCAAAACTTAAGGCCCCAAAACAAGTATCAAATAAATGCCTCATCATCTACTATCCATTTGTTTGTATATTTTTAGCAATCAGGAAACATGGGCGTATAATTACATTTTGCAATTTTCAATTGTAATTTAAAACATTCAAAGATATCTCAGATCCAATTATAAATAATGAAATAAATAAATTACATGATAATCACTAATTGTAGCATAATAATAACAATAGACTTGTAGAGAACTAGGATCCAGTAAACTGCTGCTCAAGAGCGCTTTGAGAGTGACGTCACAACGATCTAAGTGAACAAGTCTCTTCTTCAAAAGACTGCTAAAAATATCTGATGTCAGTTTGTTGCTAAACTTTGCAAGTTCCTGGACCGAAAGAACTAAAAAGGAAAAAAAAACATACTGAGTCAGGGACCTGCAGTTTGAAACGTATGACATTGTTCATCGTCTAAGTGCATGGACTTAAAAGCGACAAAACCCTTTCCACATGAAGATACTATAAAGGAACCCCGATAATTAGTACACTTTCTTCACGATATGGCGATCATAATTAATGTTTTGAAAGATGAACTCCAACGTAACCATACCTTGTCGATTTGATTGGTTACATGCGATACAATTAGTGAGGTTCAACTGTAGAAAGGATATACTATGTATACTGAACGAAGACATTTGGGATCATGAATATTTGTGAGGACTTTTTCATGAAGTCATGTGATCAATTATTACCACAAAACAAGCCATCACAATATTCATGATTCGTATTTTTTAAATTGATTTGTAGAATTATGAATTTATTTTAGTAAAGATGCTTACATCTCGAACAAGTGTATAGTGAAGCGAGTCGATCAATTCATATTGTTTGGTAGTGAAAATGAGATATTTTTCAAAATTTTAAAAACATTCTCTATATCTATTCTTCCCATCAGAAGTTTAGACTCACGTAAGACACTCACTATATGTTATGTATGTATATATGGTTACATCGAAGAATGATTTCTCCACTAGCTTGGGGGAACCAACTGCAAACCTTATGCAGATGAATTGCACGAGGATCATGCATCAAATTGCTGAAAAGCATGTGCAAATATCGTGCATGTGAACAGCTGCGTTTTGGTGTAAAGTTTTGTTAAGAATTCGCCTATTTTCACTGATTTTTTTCATTTACTCATGACAATAATCTTTTCAACATTGTGAATTGTTTTGACAATACACCAGTTCATGTGTAAACAGTACCTTCAAACAGTATGGAATATTTTGCAAGAGTTAGTAAGTGGCTATATTTACGCCAGTGAGTCTAAACGTTTGATGGGAAGTATATGTTGAATGTATTTTATGACTCATGGTTTTACTGAAACCGGGCGTTATAACGCTGATCTATTTTTTACTTATAAAACAATCTCAAAATCTATGTTGAATGTCTTTCTGATTCAGTGTAATGATTGTACTGAAACCTGGTGTCATAACGCTGATATAGCCTTTTCTGATTGTCTAATGATGAAACATCGAAAAAAAATTGACAGTGTGTCATTTTACCTGCAACTAAACCCAACTTCACATACATGTGAGAAGCATATTTTGATGCTCCACTGGAGCGATGCATTACAATACATGGTTTATGATCTGCAGTAATCCCCACATAGCAGATACAATCTTTCACACATTTGTGAATATAGTAATAAAAATAAACACAAATGAACGCGCAAATTTGCGACCTATCTGTATCAACAGTGTTAATCTACGGCTTGTACGGTGATGCACGGATATCTTTAACAGGATGTGGAGCATGGGGTTATTCGTCATATTTCTTGTAGTATTTTCAAGGGGTTAAGCACTTTGAGGTCTATGTCAAAGCCGCCAGCGTCCATGAGATCCCTAACGCGTTGACAATGGATCTTGATGCAATAGTAATATGAATGTTCTTGGCAAAAATGTGCTTGAACATTTTTCACCATGAAGGGGAGTCGGTGCGTTGCGTTTTTAATATACCGATGTCACCCCTTCTGTTTTGTCATTCTGGAACAATGGGGTCTTCGAGAGTGTGTGTCCTTCACGTTTACTTGTTTTTCCCTGTGAGGTTTATTTTCTTCGTTTTATGTTACAGTCTTCGTCTTGGGTATATCTTTACTAGCGGAGTGCCGGAGTCGTTTTGACGCATCCTTGTCCATCGGGAGTACTAGTAGTTAGTGTTCCTTTGAAGTGTCAGTGACATCTAGGCGTACCGGGGTCCTCTTGACATATACCAGGGTCCTTCAGGCATGTGCTCTTGATGCATACCAATATCCTTAAATCGTATCACTGTCTCGGCGTATACCAAAGTCCTTAAAGCGTACTACTATCTTGGCTTATACCAATGTCCTTAAGGCGTACCAATGTCATGGCGTTTATCTATGTCCTTAACACGTCCTACTGCCTTGGCGTATACCAAGGTCCTTAAGGCGTACTACTATCTTGGCTTATACCAATGTCCTTAAGGCGTACCAATGTCATGGTGTATATCAATGTTCTTAAGGCGTACTACTGTCTTGGCTTATACATACCGATGTCCTTAAATGTTCTTAAGGCGTACCGGCGCATTTCATGGCGTATATGTATGTCCTTAAGGCGTACCACTGTCTTGGCGTATATCAATGTCCTTAAGGTGTACCAATGTCATGGCGTATATCAATGTCCTTAAGGTGTACCAATGTCATGGCGTATATATATGTCCTTAAGGCGTAATACTGTCTTGGCGTATATCAATGTCCTTAAGGTGTACCAATGTCATGGCGTATATCAATGTCCTTAAGGTGTACCAATGTCATGGCGTATATCAATGTCCTTAAGGCGTACCAATGTCATGGCGTATATATATGTCCTTAAGGCGTACTACTATCTTGGCGTATATCAATGTCCTTAAGGTGTACCAATGTCAAGGCGTATATCTATTCCCTTAGGGTGTACTACTATCTTGGCGTATACCAATGTCATTTTAGAAGCAGCGGAAACCTTGAATGCCGTATATTCATAGATTTCAACTTCTTAGATTCTGTTCAGATACAGATGGTAATACCTATATCAAACAAGTGATCACTACTTGACTAAGAAATGGTACGATATAGAGATATGTGGTTTTCGTCAGTCATACCCGTGTCCCCTCAATGCAACACTCACTCACACACTCACTCACTCACTCACTCTCACATACTCACTCACTCACTCACCCACATACTCACTCACTCAACCACTCAACCACCCACCTACCCACCCACCCACCCACCCACTCACTCACTCACTCACTCACTCACTCACTCACTCACTCACCCTCACTCACTCACTCACTCACTCACTCTAAAGCCACATAACTCCATGATCTCTTGCAATGACCACACACATACATACAACCCTCAATACAACCTCTCACGAAGCGAACACACAAAGCTAGTATACGCACATCACTCTATATCTCCTAGATATGATCACACGTAACCTGTACTGTGATCACACAAACGTTTATACCACTTTACGGGCACAACTGTCTGTAACCGAGTACTATGGCATGTATCTTTCTATATGTCATTGTTCTAATGCAAACATATCTTTCTATAGCTCTATACTATGACCACATGCACATATCTCTCCCTAACTAACTGCCGTTAACACACACACATACATCTCTCTGTAGCCTATCATTATGACCACACATACACATGTATCTCTCTCTACAGCTAATTAGTATGACTACATACATATATCTCTCTATAGCTTATTACTATGACGACACACACATATATCTCTCTATATATCTCTTTATATCACACACATGTATCTCTCTCTATAGCTTATTACTATGACGACACACACATATATATCTCTATATATATATATCTTTATATCACACACATGTATCTCTCTCTATAGCTTATTACTATGACGACACACACATATATCTCTCTCTATATGTGACTTATTACTATGACGACACATTATATATATCACACACACATGTATCTCTCTATAGCTCATTACTATGACGACACACACATATATCTCTATATATAGCTCTTTTTATCGCACACATATATCTCTCTCTATAGCTCATTATGATGACCACGACACACACATATCTCTATATATATATCTCATTATATCACACACACATATCTCTCTCTATAGCTCATTACTATGACCTACACACACATATATATCTCTATAGCTCATTACTATGACACACACATATATCTCTGCTATAGCTCATTATGATCTCTCTATAGCTTACTATGACGACACACACATATATATCTCTATATATCACACACATCATTATTATGACACACACATATATATCTCTCTATAGCTCATTACTATGACCACACACACATATATCCTTTTATAGCATTATGATGACCACACACATATATCTCTATATAGCTATCTCTCTGAAGTTATTATGACACACATATATATCTCCGTATAGCTCATTACACACACATATATCTCTATAGCTTATTACTATGAGCACACACATATATCTCTCTATAGCTCATTATATGACCACACACACATATATCTCTATAGCTTATTGCTACATTATTATGACCATACTCACATATATCTCTGTATAGCTCATTATTATGACCACACACACATATATCTCTATAGCTTATTATGATGATATAGCATCACACACATATATCTCTATGATATAGCTCATTATTATGACCACACACACATATATCTCTCTATAGCTTATTACTATGACCACACACACATATATCTCTATAGCTCATTATTATGACCACACACACTCTATATCTTATGACTCTTAGCTCATTACTATGACCACACACACATATATCTCTATAGCTCATTATTATGACCCCAGCACACACATATCTCTCTTGATAGCTCATAGCTCATTATCTCTATGTAGACCACACACACATATATCTCTGCTATAGCTCATTATGCTCATTACATATATCTCATGACCATTACACACATATATCTCTCTAGTAGCTCATTATGATGACCACATACACATATATCTCTGCTATAGCTCATTATGATGACCACATACTCATTATATGACTCCACACACACATATATTCTCTATAGCTCATTATTATGACTACACACACATACCACATTATGATGACACACACACATATCTCTCTATAGGTCATTACTTATGATATCTCCATATTATCACCAGCTCTATTACTATAACTACACACACATATCTCTCTATAGCTCATTATTATGACCACACACACACATATATCTTCCCATAGCTTATAACTATAACCACACACACATCTATCTATAGCTCATTGTTTTGACCCCCACACACACACACACACACACACACACATGCATCTCTCTATAACTCATTATTATGACCACACACACATATCTTCTCTGTAGCCAATTACTATGACCCTCACACACATATCTCGCTGCAGCTATAATAAGCTATAGAGATACATGTGTGTGTGGTCATAGTAATGAGTAATAGACAGATAACAATAAGGTATGGAAAGATATGTGTGTGGCTGGCTGACTTGTGTACAATCGTACCAACACTGTTGATCACGAGATTGTGTGGTCGACTCGATTATTGACAGACCACAGTCATATAGCTGGAATGTTGATGACTGCAGCGTTAAACAACAAACAAACAAACACTTCAAGGCGTCGTAAAATCCCCCTCACTCACAATACCCTCCTGCACCCATATCCAATCCATGTGTATAGTCCTCAGGCAGTGCCTTGATTCTCGACACAACTGTTTGGGAACAGCTATATATGCAGTTGTTAGTTTCAATCCCCACTCCCAGTTTCTCATTCGGAATCGAAGGCTGCCATAGTCTCTGGTGTATCAGGATCCTATGATTGTGTCTCCGAATGTCCGATTCACCTTGAGCATGATCACTGGCTTTTCAGCCCCACGCCCCTACTGTTGGCTTTTCCGTAAGTCATAAAACATGCTCCTTTCTTATTAAAACAGAATTACTGTTCAATGCGGCGTAAAACACGACTCGCTTATTTTCTTTTTCATTCGGCATGATTTTGTTTTTGTTTGTATCACATACATCGGTTCCATTATGTATTTACCTACTTGTATGAGCGGTTCATTGGTGTAGTGATTAGAGCATCTGACAGGAGAACAGAATGTCGGTGGTTCGAATCCACAGGCCGGGGCAAACCAAAGGACGTCAAAAGCCCGACTGCCTCTAAACTTATGCTTGTCGTAAGAGACGACTAACGGGATCGGGTGGTCAGGCTCCCTGACTTGGTTGACACATTGTTATCGTATCCCAGTTGCGTAGATCGATGCTCATGATGTTGATCACTGGATTGTCTGGTCCAGACTCGATTACTGAATGCGGTGTTAAACAACAAACCAACCCACCGACCATACTACACTTGCGATATGGTATCTTGGTAGAATAGCACTGTAAAGCCAGTACAAATCCCGACTAGTATCGGCAGCTATACACACACCATAGAAGCAATAATCTTGAACACTAAACATTAATTCACTTCACCTCTTTCGTATATGTTCTTACACAACTTCTTAGCCATTTATTTTCCCTTTTACCAAAATACACAACCTGATGCGAATATTGTCATCGCGCCGTTCAGTTCTTGATTCTTAACATAAATTTACAATAACAAACTCCCAGCAATATAGAATTAGACTTAGAGTGCTTGGGCGGCTGGCATTAATGTCTCTTATCGGAATTATCAAAACTGATTAAAGTACGGACATACGATTAAGACATTTCAAAACATATTTTCGTCTTTTATTTGCATGAAATAAACCGCTATCTACAACTACATAAACAAAAGGGCAATCAGTAATAAATGCTCCTGTCATTTCTTACAGAGTGAAATATACACCACTCATCAGATAACTATACCTGACTTATCTAATTGAAACAGATATATTTTCTTATGTGTATCGCTGAAATCGGCGTCTAATTCTGCAAGATTACACCCTTCTTTTCAAGCAGTAAATTCCTTCGTTATGTGCAAGCGGAAACACGGAGTCGGACCTTCTATCCTGCTGCGAACAACCGTTATTTATTAGGCTATAAACAATAAACGGCACTATATGCTGTTAGCTCACACTGGTGTCGGTCTGATAGGCATATTTATAGCCGCTTGTCTGTAATGAGTCATTTAGATGTGTTGTGACATTTACAAGTAATTTTGTCCAACACAATTCAAATTTATTTCAGTTCGCAGTGTGGCATTAAGTACCAATGTTAAAAAAGAGGGTTCCGTCATTACTTATATCACAACAACATCCCTTCATGTTTATAAGAACAACATTTGGTAATGAGAACTTATATAAAAACGGAACGAAATAATTTGATATAGGTCATATAATAGATAAACCTGACGATAATGCTTCTGTATTACTAATAGTTCCTTGTTTTAACTACAAGGCATAATTATCCAAGATACAGTCATCCGACGCCAGATGTTATTATTGTGATAATGTGTCCTAATTCGGTCAAGGACTTTCATTCGAATGCCCTAGTATTGTAATTATGATTATTAATTAATTATATAAGAGTAAAACGTATTGTATATCAAGACACCTATGCGTATATTTCAATATCGAACATTGTTAAGTTATTACATTTCAAAGGATAATTTTTACTTGACAACGAACTCAATTAATCTCAACTTGACACTAGTGTAGAAATGTAGTTGATTTCAAAATAATTTGATCTTAAAGAGATGAAGTAATAAAAAAATCAAATAAAATTCTGATTAACTGTATTTCATGTAGTGGTATTAGAGAAAAATATTTCTGTTTTATTATTTGTGTCAAAAGTATTCACAACAGAAAACACTCATATTACTACTCGACATTTGAAAGATCAGCGAACAGGGCGAAAAGCTTTAATTTACGTGTGAAACGATGGTGAACTTTATTCTTATTAAAATTCCAGGCATTTCCATCGAAATGCGTTGGATATTCGCTGTTTATTCCCACAAGCGCGTGTGTAATGCAAAACGGCCTGTAACACCTGGGTATCTCCTGTTTGTCAAGATAAGCTGTAATCGTGCGAACCGGAAGTTGTAGATTTCACGCACAGTGACATGAATTACATTGACGCAATCGGGCTGATTCATGGAAAGTATTTCTTCATGTAGATAGACGGTCTCATGTTTAAATTTGACACCACGTGAACTATTGTCTATAGGTTAGGTTACCAACCACCTTTATGTGTCATGGGTACACTTGTCAAAACATGACTGGTGTATTTAGAAGTGAAATAGACACCGTAGTGGGGCAGGATATTTGGGGTTAAATGCAGTTGCCGTGGTCACCATTAAATAACACGTTACTAGGCAAAGGGAAGCATACATATGAACATTTGTTTGATCAGTTGTCAAGAAGTAATACGTAGACAATATTCACCATTAAATAATACTCTACCAGGCAAAGGAAAGTATGAACATGAGAATTTGTTTGATCAGTTTTCAAGAAGTAATACGTAGGCAATATTCACCATTAAATAATACTCTACCAGGCAAAGGAAAGTATGAACATGAGAATTTGTTTGATCAGTTTTCAAGAAGTAATACGTAGACAATATTCACCATTAAATAATACTCTACCAGGCAAAGGAAAGTATGAACATGAGAATTTGTTTGATCAGTTTTCAAGCTGTAATACGTAGACAATATTCACCATTAAATAATACGCTACCAGGCAAAGGAAAGTATACACATGAGAATTTGTTTGATCAGTTTTCAAGAAGTAATACGTAGACAGTATTCACCATTAAATAATACGTTACCAGGCAAGGAATTTATACACATGAGAATTTGTTTGATCAGTTTTCAAGAAGTAATACGTAGACAGTATTCACCATTAAATAATACGTTACCAGGCAAAAGAAAGTATACACATGAGAATTTGTTTGATCAGTTTTTAAGAATCAATACGTAGACAATATTGAACTTCATGAAGATGGGACAGTCATCGCATTTTCACCTTTATGATCAGCACATATACATCCCTCACTCCCCACTATGAAACCGATAGCCACGAAAATCCAGAGACTCTTCAAAGAAACAGGCCATCATAGATTAGTTATCAATAGTTATCAATAGATGGTTTTACGTAGCAATATTCAAAACACGGCACAAGAGTCACAAATTGACAAAATCCACCATCCAGCCATCAACCCACAACTATCAATAGAAACAGTGTACATGTAAAACCACCATCCACCCATCAACGTGTCATTGTGGAATACTTACATTGGTGGAACATCCATACCGAATTATAGAACATCTCAGCTCAATGTCTAATCTCTTATTTAGCTCTGTCGGACCATATCTTGTCAACAGCGACCACAGGATCAGATTGGACAAAACCAAAGCCCCCACTAACAACAATAAATAAATCTAAATCAGGAAACCCCAAGGAATCACCTAGATCAAAAGATTCAACCATCCACCAACCGTTGCCAAGGCAATTACATACCCCAGCTTACCATCAACTCATCCAAGCTTACCATCAACTCATCAAAGACTCCAGACAGACATAATCCTTCTGTATTTATCTGTTCGTTCATTCAACAGGCGACATCTGAAAGGAGTGAAATGCAATGTTTACATAACATTCTCTCTATTCTATTGTAAAAACACTACTTTATGTCTTTCCCAAGAGCAGCTGTCTTATGGCCTGCTTGGCGAATCACAGCCATATAATCATTTTCAGCCCCTTTGGGATTCCAAGTTTTTATATGATTCTGGTCGGGTATGCGATTGCGTGTCCTCATATCCTGACGGTGCCGATCACTGCTCGTAATATCAATCATTGGATTGTCCGCATCATATATGAATATTTATTAAGATGAAATATGGTTTAGCGTGGCGCACAAGAAACGAACAAGCCATCAAACAGAACAGTTCATCTGTTATTTGTTTGACTTTCCAGTAAGGAAGAAGTCCCACCATTTTTTCAAATCGTTCAGCCATAGAGTGAGTGAGTGAGTGAGTGAGTGAGTGAGTGAGTGAGTGAGTGAGTGAGTGAGTGAGTGAGTGAGTGAGTGAGTGAGTGAGTGAGTGAGTGAGTGAGTGAGTGAGTGAGTGAGTGAGTGAGTGAGTGAGTGAGTGAGTGAGTGAGTGAGTGAGTGAGTGAGTGAGTGAGCGAGCTAGCAGTATCCGGTCCATAACACAGGAAACACATGAAATGGATTCCACATATTTAATTCTTGTACGGAAACGAACGTAGGTCTTCGCAGTGACGAGTGAACGCTTAAACCGCAGGACTAACGCAATTCCCTTTACACCAATGACTCAACTTATCAGTAGATATTTGCCCACAGACACAATATAGCCATTTCTCAGGAAGACCTAATTTTAGCATTTAGTCCCACAAATTAACACAGGAAAGTGGAGGGCATATCAATTGGAATGAACTAACATTATATTGTACTCACTATTGCACTGTCTGATCTGATTGTCACCAACAATTTGACTCTGAAATGTCACACTTTTGAATCATAAAAATGACATTAAACGTTGGACATGCGCGCCTTCATTTCTGCGTTTAGGGTTTCAATAATTCCTCCAGCAAATAGCGCTGCATTGAGTCACATCTCCGTCGACTGAAACCCAGCCATATTCGGACCCAGCCATACTCGGATTAAAGCTTTTCGTCCTTATTAACGGGCTATCGGTGGAACGATGCTATTAAGTAGTGATTCAAATGTCCCAGGGATGATTAATCTTTGGAAAGAGTATCCAGAATAACAGGATCCTGATTACGAAGTGTCCGCTGTATGCAGTAAACTCTTTGCCTAAATAACAAAAGGAGGAGAAACCTGTACAATCAGGTGTTATACATCACGGTCATTACGTCATCAGCTTGCGGCAAACGAGCTAGTGGTGTAGCAGGTTAGGTTTTGCCCAGAGGCCAGCACAAGGGTAAGATTGCCATAAATAGTAATAAGTGAGTGAGTGAGTGAGTTTAGTTTTACGCCGCTTTAAACAATATTCCAGCAATATCACGGGGGGATGGGTGTGTGTGTGTGGTGGGGGCACCAGAAAACGGCTTCTCACATTGTACCCATGTGTTGAGAAATTATAATGAAAGACTCTATAACATTAACGCCGAAATACCATCTAACCTACCTGGTACCCATTCACTGATGGGTGAACAGAGGCTTGTTTCGAATCTCAGGAGACGACACATGTGCTATGTGTGTGGCGCTGGATAGACACCAGGTGTACTGCTGGAACGAGGCCAAAGCTCAAGAAACTCTGGGGGGTCAAGGTGTGAAACACGGCCACCCACCCAACCACTCTCCGCCACCTTAACTTCGCCTTATCAGTGACCTGTACACAGAACCCATACCGCATTCCAGCTCCTGTTATAACGTCATAAAACGTGTGAATTATTTGAACGGTAGGAACAATAGCTGAGCTGGAATGTGTGAGTCAGCCAGTAGGGTTCACCGTAAACTCGCACAAGGAATAAGGTAATAAATAGTTTGAATGATAATTTCTAAAAAAAATAACTATAACATATAACAGACTGGCGTCCTAGTCTTGCCTCTTTAAAGGTCCGCCCGGAGAGCGGAAAGTGGCGGGTTCGATCCCCGACCGCGTCATACCAAAAGACGTTAAAATATGGTACTTGTTGGTCCCTGCCTGGCGCTCGGCATTAATGGGTACAACAAGGACTGGTCGGCTCGGAGTCAGTATAATGTGTCTGAGTGGGGTATTCATGCTTCACTGCGGCATGGTATCTCAGTGGGATAGCACTATAAAACCAGCTTCAGTCTGGGCTAGTACAAGCACTCGCACTTACACATACACACGCATGCACGTCGTCATATGAGCGAAATATTCTCAAGCACGACGTTAAACCCAATTTCACCTCACCTCTTTAAAGGATAGAATTATTATACATCCATGAGCTTAGGGTTCAGTACAGGAGGTTCAACGCTTTTCGTTTCTACCATTCTGTCTAACTGGTGTAAGAGATCACGATGCCTTGCTAACTGATGAAGGATGGTTTTGGTGACGATCGAGGGATTCGAACCGTAACTGAAATGACCCTGCAGATAACGGGACGAGACTCTGGACAGTGAATCGAGACGAGTAGTGCATGTTTTTATATTGTTAGCATGGGGCAATGTGATTGACGAGTGGTTAAATTAGTGAGTGAGTTTAGTTTTACGCCGTACCCAGCAATATTCTAGCTATATGGCGGCGGTCAGTAAATTATCGAGTCTAGACCAGACAATGAAGTGATCAACAGCATGAGCATCGACCTACGCAACTGGGATACGATGACATGTGTCAACCAAGTCAGCGAGCCTGACCACCCGATCCCGTTAGTCGCCTCTTACGACAAGTATGGGTTACTGAAGGTTCATTTCAACCCGGAGTTTCACTGGTAGACGAGTGATTAAAGCGTTTGTTGGTCACCCAAAGACACGGTACAAAACCCTATACACAAAGTGTGTAGTCTTTTTCTTGTCACTCGCTGTGATATGGCTGAAACACTGCTAAAAGCGGCGTAAAACCAATTTAACTCACTTTTTGCCGACTGCAGGTAAAATAACAACAAATACCATCTAATGAGGTATTTTGGTAAGACGCTGGCCAGACACTATATCCTCCAAACCATGTTGGCGATATAGCAGAACGTGACCACTTGACTTTACCAACGTGTCTATATAACTCAGTAACGAGAGTCATAAACGTTTATGTTCAGGTATATGTCTACAGCTCAGTAGTATACGACTCGACAATTGATAAGGATACAGAGATATTCCATACAGTAACGTAAAACAACGACATCAATTCACATATTGAACAGTATATATATGTTTAATTAATGTGCATTGAAGCTGCGCAGTTCAATGGCAATATGACCCGTGAAGATCCCATGCTTGCTACAAAAGGCGACTATGCTTGTCGTAAGAGGCGACTAACGGGATCGGGTGGTCAGGCTCGCTGACTTGGTTGACACATGTCATCGGTTCCCATTTGCGCAGATCGATGCTCATGCAATGGCAATATTGAATACTATTCGTTTGATAACATTTTCAACCATCATGCTGTTGATCACTGGATTATCTGGTCCAGACTCGATTATTTACAGACCGCCGCCATATAGCTGGAATATTGCTGAGTTAAAAAACCAACCAACAAGCCAACCATTTTCAACCAAAGTATGGAATACTGGAAGGGACATTGTTGCGTTGTCGCCGTTACAAAACAAGCAAAAAGTGGCAAGATTAACCAAAGTGCAACAACGCGACAAATGCGACAAGTGACCAAAATGTCGCCACGCTTTGCTTTTGTGTAATTTTTTGGAAAGCAATCAAGCAAACGATGGTTCTGTACCAAAGTGTATTGTGAAGAGAGTTCTCAAATTTCAGAGTTCAGGACTGAAGTCTTTCGCCAAAGTATTATGCTCATATCTTTAAAAAATGAACAGTTATGTTACAACATTATCGTAGTAAATTCAACAATATAGACACACCTATAGTGTATCATATCAATATCTTGAAAAAACAACCAAACATTTGCGTGAGTGAGTTCAGTTTTACAACGCTTTCAGCAATATTCCAGCGGGGGACACCAGAAATGGGCTTCACACATTATACCCATGTGGGGAATTGAACCCGGGTCTTTGGCGTGACGAGCGGAACGCTTCAACCACTAGGCTACCCCATCACAGCGAAAAATTATTTGAGTGTCATTTATGATATTCACTTAAAACTTTCAACCAATTCATAGTCAATACGTGTTAATTAGACAGAGGCTAAATCAGTTATAGAATATAGACAAGTTCCAAGGCCCTGTTTTATTTGTCTAGACCTTTTATAAGATGATTCACCCGTCGCAATTCGCTGTTGAGTGAGTGAGTTTGGTTTTACGCCGCTTTTGGCAATAGTCGAGCAATATCACGGCGGGGGACACGAGAAATGGGCTTCACACGTTTTGCCCATGTGGGGAATCAAACCCGCGTCATCAGCGTTACGAGCGAACGCCTTAACCACAAGGCTACCCCACCGCCCTTTCCCTGTTGAAAGTTCCAGTAATAATCGTTGGGATCCTCGATAACAAGTGTCCGCTATGTAGAGGTTTCGCTGTGACTGAAATGCTGTTCAAACCCGCGTTAATCCAAGGAGTTTATACAGGGGAGCTCTAAACTATTATAGAAGAGCCCTACGAAACTTCCGGTTAGATCGTCAGTAACCCATGCTTGTCGTAAGAGGCTGCTAACGCGATCGGGTAGTCAGGCTCGCTGACTTGGTTGACACATGTTATCGGGTCCCAATTGCAGAAATTGATGCCCATGCTGTTGAAAATTGGATTGTCTGGTCCAGACTCGATTACTTACAGATCGCCGCCATATAGCTGGAATATTGCTGAGTGTGGGGTAAAACTAAACTCACTCACCAAACCGATCAGATACCTCCTGGATTTCCAGGGTACCGCGACAGGAAGGGTTACAAGTTTTGTCCCGTAACGTCTTTTGATCTGAGGCGTCGGGAGATCGAACCATCGATCTTCGTATCCTACATTGAAGAAATTCAATTTCTTACCAAACACCGACATTGCTTTGGAACCATTGGTTCCCTTAATTCGGACTGGAACGAGATCGTTGGACCAACAGGGATTTTACTGTATGGAATGATTATCAATCGACATAGCTTTCTGAGGGAAAGGCATTTTAACCTGGGGTGGTGGGTAGCGTAGTGGTTAAAACGTTCGCTCGTCACGCCGAAGACCCGGGTTCGATTCCCCACTTGGGTAGAATATGTGAAGCCTATGTCTGTTGTTCCCTGCCGTGATATTCCTGGAATATTGCTAAAAGCGGCGTAAAACTAAACTCACTCACTCACTTTTACTCCAAGTTTAACTGGCAAAACAATGTTTTGACGTCCTTCGTTTCTACTTTAAGATTTTGTATATTTAAATATAATATTTCATTCTCATTCCCCTTTAAAATTATGTCATTAATTATTTCAATATTATTTTGTCCATTAGTAAAGGATAAATAAAATATATCGTTATAATCGCTCGAAAAATTTCCATTTGCCATCTCCGAAATATCTTCTGGAAACGACCTACCTTTCCTTATTTCAGATATACCTTCAAACCGCCAGCGTATTTGCCAAAACAGAGTTACTTCCCTTGCCGGATTACCTGCATTTGAATTTCGAACCGTCGCATTTACCAATGTTCTTGGAAATGACAATTCAATAACCTGCATATTTACAACAGATCATTGATTTCCCGTGCAATGCTAACGCATAACTAGTTTTCATTTTCTATTCACTGGTTTTCGCTAAGCAAATTGTCTTTGACACGCAAATTGTTATTTTTTTGTGTAAGTGTAATTGTGTGTGCTTTGTACTGGAGACGGAATAACCCGACTGAAAATGGCCTTTTTTAAGTAAAGGCGGCACAGGCGAACTTTCCTACTGTTTTTAATGTATTTTATGTAACTAAAATAATACACTGCCTCTTAATACCATATCTATCAGACCGAAGAGGTTTTAAAAACAACAAGCTACCACCTCAAGGAAAATGTGCATCTGTCGAGAAGAAGAAAAAACATGTTTGCAAAATTTGCGAAAACGGAACTGTTGGCGAAAAGATAACTGACTTTGATGAAGATTAAGTAGGTAGCAAATCCAAGAGCCCCTTCTGAAATGTAGTAAATATCCTGGAAGAATTGTCATTGATGTTAATACCGGGAAAAATCGTTAAAATATGCATGCTGTTTCCGATTTTCGGCGTGCTTTTTTGCTATAGGAATATCACTGGAAAATGCGACCTCATAAAACAAACGGAAGAGGAAGGAGGCCAATTGCTTGACACGAAATACGCATCATGGGCCATGCATTTCGGTACTTTTACTATTTCTTCTTTTCAATCAACTCATCAAAACCATTTGAGGCTTACTCCGAAGTCTCGTGTAGTGAATCAGTGAATTACATGCTATAAATCCAGTGAATACTCAACCGCAGCTTGAAGATTTAGGCCGATTCTACACTAAAATGTCATGCTGACCTCTTGACCCCTCCGAGATGGCGTCGTCTTATAATGGGTTAATAAATAAACAGGACGTTTAATTAACTAAGCTGTTAACCGTGGCGAGTGTATCATGGCTAGGTGTATCTAATACCGAATACCTCACGTGTTTGAGAAGACTGCATAAGGAGTGCTGGATAAAATGTTATATTGTCTGTTATATCTGTTTGGGTATAAATGAAAGTAGTGGAGAGAGAGAGAGAGAGAGAGAGAGAGAGAGAGAGAGAGAGAGAGAGAGAGAGAGAGAGAGAGAGAGAGAGAGAGAGAGAGAGAGAGAGAGAAATGGGCCAGAAATAGGTAGAGATGAGACACAGAAATATACACGAAGAGTCAAAGACAGAAGAAGAGGGGAGGGCAGAGTCGGACAAGGACGGACAGACAAGTGACGGATGGAGGAAAAAGACGAAGAGAATAATAAAGAGAGGAATGGCAACGGATCGAAAAAACAACAACAGCTGCATGGAGTGTGAGAGGGCCGCAGACAGCCTGTTCAGTTACCTGCATAGGTACAATGTCAGAAAACCCTTTTTGTGTTTCGGATAACATTGATTGTATTTTGCTAAAACGACTGATGGCACCACATTCACTCACTCACTCACTCACTCGCTCACTTAAAATAAGATTAGTCATATTTGTAAAATGAAAACATCTTCACAGTCTACTCGTGCAATCATTTTCCATGCCTCATTAGTCCTAGTGGCGCGTATTTGCAAGTTTCCACCAACCAAAAATATTAACATCGTTCGTTTCATTACGACGAGTAAAGTTGGATTATATAAACATACATTTCAAAGTGAACACATCACTGATATTCTTAATCCAATTAACCGAAACATTGAAATATCTTAAACGAATATACAAACATTCTCGTTTAAAATTTGTCTTAAAAGCAACATCACTTTGAAATGTACAAGGTAACGCCTCAATGGCTCCAATCAGCATCAACAGAAACATATTTTAACTTTATTCCTTGAAGTCTCACTGAAAACATAAGTACACCAAAACGAACAACAGCCTTCAAAACGAAAATAATCAAGTATAATAGGCACCTTTGGACTCGTACACGCGACCATTTTAAACTAGATATTTAATTTTCCCTGTGGGTGAGTGGCGATCACGTGAGTCAATGACCACGCGCCTTTGTGTCCAGAGCTCAGCTGACCCTCGGACAAGTGGCCGGAGTCTTGTTATCATTAAGAATCAGGATCAAAGTCAATGGGATTTGGAAACCGCTTCTTGGGATCGACTCTATTAGCCTTTGGACTAAATTACACCGCCATTAGGGCGGTTTGAAATCGACATGTTTATATTCACACGAAGCCGTATCCATGTAAATTATGACTCGTGCTCCCATCTGCCCTATTTTGTTTAAAGCAGACTCTCCATGCTTCCTGCGTGAGGTCCAGCACACAAAAACCACTCTGCTTTTCCCTCAAACCTTCAAAGTTTTATTGCCCTTCTGTCTTTTTTTCTATTTTTGTTATCCGGAGAAAAAGCGCTTATCTTTCCGCTACAAGACAACGTTTAAAGCCAGCCAGACAAGCTTGTATCAAGTTGCTAGCGGTCTTATTCTTTGTGTAGGAAAACAAAATCGATTTTTGTTCGTTTAATATCTGGAAAAATAATTTGCTGCGCTCAGATAGTTCAGGGGAAGTGAACTGTTAAAGGATATTGAAAAATAGAAACGGCAATTAGCCTCTGATTATACAAATGTGAAGGAGCGTATACTCGGAGATGAAATTTACGGAAAACCCCCATGTTAATTTTTCGTTGATTTCTTTACGTTGGATACACGCTAAATAAGATATTCATGGATGATCAGATTTGATCAGATTTTACAAGGTGACTTTTGCATCCTTTATCATCAGTTGCAGGCCGTAAATGGCAGTAATAGCGTTTTTATTCTGTGTGTACCCAAATACAATTGTTAAAAAATATTTCCACAGTCTTCTGATTGCAGAAGTGGTTAAAACCTGCACATAGATGTCACATACAAAATATTTACCAGTATTGAACAACGTTTCGTGCTTTAAAAGTGTATATTTTCGTTTGTAACAGCAAAAATTCAAACTTATTGTCTAAATACGTAAAATTTCATACACTGCCCTAAAAATGTTTCAATATTAAAAAAAAGCAAAATAACAAATCACCAGAAATTACTTTTCATCCCTATGAAGAAATCCTTTATCTCATTTTTGGTCATTCAAAGGACAGTTTTAACTCAAATTACTGTCACATGATATTTAGTTTCACAATAATCGCACTAGTTTTAAGACATACTTTCGAAATGGGATATTCCCTTCAAAGATGAAAGTCTTTTCCATTTTCTTTTTAATAAACACCCTGCATTAATTTCAACATTTCAAAGAAGTAATTTAAAGCAATAAAAATATGATACGTGGTCATATTTTGTGTAATGATGGTCAAGGGTTGTTTGACCAATTGACTGACCGCTGGTGTTCAATGGCACATTAACGAGCACTATTTGCAATCCTATAGCATCTTGAACATGCTCACTCTGCCATTAACACAAAATGAAGACTTTTTGAAACATAACTCTTTTTGATCACTTTGATCATTTTGATCATGTTCCAAACCATTAATTCTGAAATTAGTTCCATATAATCAGAATTTGATTTTGCAATGTCGTTAGCAACTTAATTTCATTAGAACGAATGAAGCCACTATTTTAAAGCGTGATTATGGCACAATGGGAAACTCACCCTTCCACTTGATATGTTTTAAAGCATATCTATCAAGCCAATATCGGTATAACCGCCACGTAGATTGCTAGGCTTGAGAAGCATCCATGGATATAATGGTTTCTTTACGTCCAGAAAATGTTTTCTTGAAGCAGTTAAGATCTTATTTTCAAGTTAATGGCCGCACGCTTGCGATTTGATATTTAGGAAGGTTTATTTGAACTATCAAAAGTACCTTGCGCAATGCCTATCACAGCTTCCTTTTAAATGTGATGAACTCAGAACGCTGATTACGTAATTATTACACATACATACAAAATGCGGGGAGGCGCAGTTGTGATTGTTTCTCCACTCCGTTGTCCTATCTTTCTTTCTCTCCCCCTCTCAGAATCTTCAAATATCTCTCTATCCAACGGCTTCACCGTGTCTGTTTCTCTGGTTTGTCTTCATGTTATTGTTTCTTTCTCTCCCTCGCCCTCTCTGTATCTTTGAACCCGTGAAGGTCCGGGTTAGAAAGAGCCTTCAGTAACCCATGCTTGTCGTAAGAGGCGACTAACGGGATCGGGTGGTCAGGCTCGCTGGCTTGGTTGACACATGTCATCGGTTCCCAATTGCGCTCGATGCTCATGCTGTTGATCACTGGTCCAGACTCGATTAATTACAGACCGCAGCCATATAGCTGGAATATTGCTGAGTGCGGCGTAAAACTAAACTCATTCACTCACTCTGTATCTTTGGCTCTGAAGCGTTTTCCCTAATATTTCCCTTAATCATCTTCTTCCCCCTCTTTCTCTTTGAACCTCCACCCCACCCCTCTCTTTCGACCTTACCCCTCCCCGTCTATCTTTTTAGGCCTCTCATTCTTAATATCTCTCCCCCTCCATCCTTCCATCACTTTCTCTCTATTCATCATTCTTTCTTCGTCTGTATTGGAACATTCGCCTTCTGTCGAAGTTAAGTAAAAACACTGTTCTGCTAGGATTCGTTTAAGTTCAGATATTGAATCTGAATGTCCATCAAACCAGTGTTATGTCTAAAAACAATCCCACACTCTTCAAACAACCCATAAACACTCAAACGCCATCCGCACACCCCTTTTGCTCGTCCACACCCCATTCTCCACGTCTCCCTGATTTGCAATAGTGAGTGAGTGGGTTTCTTAGTTTAGTTTACGCCGCACTCTGCAATATTCCAGCGATATGGCGGCATGTTATTAAATCGGGTAAAAAATCGGGTCTGGACCAGACGATCCAGTGATCAGCAGCATGAACATCGATCTACGCAAATGGATACGGTGACAAGTATCAATCAGGTCAGCGAGCCTGACCACCCGATCCCGTTTGTCGCTTCTTATCTTCATGGGTTTGACTTGCAATAAATAGCACTGTTTCTTATGCTAAAACTCCATATTTTTGTCATAAGTTGTTAAAGAACAAGTGTAATCCTTGTTTCATTTTTTGACACTGTCCACTGTGCCGCGAAAACACTAATGCTCTTCATAACTGTCCCTAAATATATCACGTTTTTTCCCTACCTAGAAAATACGTACAGATTTAAACAGCGATAGCTTAATCTCCGGAAGATCATATCAATTTCACATAATTACCAAACGTCAACGCCAAAAAGTAATCAGTCTTGATCATACAGCAAAATAAGTAAATGCTCCCAAACATTCAGCACGAACAGTTGAAATCCGAAACCTCGAGTTTTACAGCTCATGAAATCAACACGAATACGTACATCTGTCATGTTTATAAGTAATCTCATTTCAAATGAAAACAAGTCATTAATATAATATGACATGTGAATGTGGAGTTTCACTTATCAAACACTGTCCATGCGACATGCTTAGTCCGTTCTGGTCTATAAACTGCAGTGGGGATTATTCATCCGAGATCGCACTGCATTCGTAACCACTATTTTTTTGTGCAATTAACGGTACATATTTTGCCCTCATACCCAATGACATGGATACACATGAGTGAAAATCTATAAATCTTGTTCTGACTGCCGGCCTTCATTAAATTCATGCTACATTAAATTTACACTTCCTACGATTTTTTAGAACTTCTAATCTTATTCCGGCGAACATTTTCGGAATGTAAGCAGAAGTATGTTCAAGATTTGGATACATTTCACGTGCAAACCCATACATCCATGCTGGCGTTATCGATAGATAGACATGATGCAACAACGCGCTTCGTAAGAATATATTCTCACGAATGCATGAAATTGGACCATTTTTAATAAATGAAATAAGACGTAAGCACTAAATAATTAGCTGAGTGCGTCTTTATATCCGAAAGCAAACAGGTGTGGACGATTCTGTAGTGTTATTATTAATATGGGTTCGTTGAACCATGGATGCCGTGAAAGTAGCATGGAAACGCCAATCCTCGAAGTTTGGATTTATGATCTTCGGAACTTTACTATCGAGTCTCTGTTGTTTTCGGGCGGATTTAATCTTGGGGGATAATTACCAGAAAATTACTCTTTCAATGATTTCAAATTAGACGATTTTTTTAAAAAGTCGCAGAGCTATATACTGATATAAGCAATTACTTCTCATTGCAATAAATCTTTTTTCGCCAGGTCGTAAAATGAAGCACATGTTTCATGTTCGTTACCTAAATGAATCCCAGATATTCATATCTGTAGTACGTTCACATATAGTTTCTCTTCTTGCTTCTTTCGTGAGAGTTCAGAGGAAATAAACATGTATTGGAGACCTGCTACTACTACTACTACTACTACTGCTGCTACTACTACTACTACTACTACTACTACTACTACTACTACTACTACTACTACTACTACTACTACTACTACTGGTACTACTACCACTACTACTATACTACTACAACTACTACTACTACTACTGATGATGATGCTACTACTACTACTACTACTACTACTACTACTACTACTGATATTGACACTAAAACGCTACTCCTAGTGGAGGTTACTACTACAACTACTGCTACTACTACTACTACTACTACTACTACTACTACTACTACTACTACTACTACTACGACTACTACTACTACTCCTCCTCCTACGACTACTACTACGACTACTATTACTACTACTACTACCACTACTACTACTACTCCTCCTCCTACTACTACTCCTCCTACTACTACTACGACTACTATTACTACTGCTACTACTTCAGATTAGATCCTACTGCTGCTACTACTACTACTACTACGACTTTTACGACTACTATTACTACTACTACTTCAGATTAGATCCTACTGCTGCTACTACTACTACTACAACTACTACTACTACTACTACTACTACTACTACTACTACTACTACTACGACTATTACGACTACTACTACTACTACTACTACTACACTACTACATCCAGGAACATCGAGTGATCAAACCCGATGGCTTGGTTGACAGTCACTGATCACACCTTCACGGACTCGATCGTTGCTCATAATAGCAATCACCGGCTTGTCTGGTCTAACTCGTTTATTTTCATGCCCCCTTTATAATTTGTTAAGACCAGTACAATCGCCATCATCAAATAGTACCGAAAACGGAATCGGAGTGTTTGGCTCTCCAACTTGGTTGAGTCATGTCATCGTATCCTAATGGTTAGATTGAATTTCAAGACGTCAAGCACTGGATAGTTTTGTTCTAACTCGCCCAAAACACACAGGCTTTCTATTTCCGATGTTATAACTATCGGAACCTCAAAATCAGTCAGTTTATCCTTGGTGTTATACAAGCAGTGTTAACATACAGGAGCATTGTTTGATATAGATTCTGCTGCGAATAGGTTCTTACATCGTCTCAAATTATTGAATTATAACGACCTCTTCTACTGGAAGTAATCAACCCAAATGTTCCAATACCAAACATACAATCATCTACGTATTCCATTCAACACCGCCATGGTGAGTGGACCCGTGAAGATCCGGGTTAGAATTGGTCTTCAGTAACCCATGCTCGTCGTAAGAGGCGACTAACGGGATCGGGTTGTCAGGCTCGCTGACTTGGCTTGAGACATGTCATCGGTTCCCAACTGCGTAGACCGATGCTCATGCTGTTGGTCACTGGATTGTCTGGTCCAGACTCAATTATTTACAGACCGCCGCCATGTAGCTGGAATATTGCTGGGTGCGGCGTTAAACAACAAACCACAGTGAGTGCAGAGTTGCTTCCCTGGGACGCGCCAGAAACCTTGGGTTTGACTCAAGTTCATGTTTCGTGATTTGTCGGTACCGAATCCGAGAACGTGGGTTCATTTCATAGTAGCAAAAAAAACGCCTGAGACCTACATTACTCCGGGGTTCCCTCCCTCATTAAACTGACACGACGGAAAATGACCGGAATACCGCTCAAAGCGGCGCTAAACCCAATTCACTCACTCTCTCGACAGGGTCGAACCAATGCCCAACTACTAAGCTTAACTTACAGAAATGGATGGGGAAGATATTTGGTTTGTCTGACTGTGTTTCATTGTGCCCCAATGATGATGATGATGATGATGGTGATGGTGATGGTGACGGGTGCCTCCTGTGGTGTATGATAAAGACAGAGCTGTGGCTTTTCTGGTTTTCTTTGTCTGATTACATATGCTTGTTAAAAGGTTAACATTTTCTTTGGGTTCCACTTCGCACGTTTTACAAATATCGTGTTACCATGGGAACAGTGTTAATCCTGTCATTAGTGTTATAGGTTCATTACATGCATAAGGCCAGATTCTCACAAGTATTAAGTTTGATGCTTGAATAACAAAACCATAATATCAGCAATATATTTATTATGCGCTGAATTAACCGTTTTTGGTCGGAGTACAGTTCTCACTATACACAGTAGTACCGTTATGCAGTCTGTAAGTTCTAACGTTGCGATAACAATATTCATCATATGTTGCTTATAACATGTATATTTAAAACTTCAGTGCAAATTACCCAGCTTTGACTATTCTCAGCAATAGAATCATTTAATGTAAAGGGCAGGATAGCTGTGAAAATCATATGAATTGAAAATTGAAAATCAGTGATGACACCAGGTGTTGGCGACAAGGGTAAGCGTGTCCTGCCCCTCCAATAACACCCGCCATTCACACAATCTGCCTAACAATGTACCCCTTCCATGCGACCTCGGCCTGTAAACAAACCAGACAATCAAGTGATTAATGAACCAGAAAATGTACATGTTCTTGTTAGTTTTGAATTATTGAGTTGATGCAGTTAATTATTTGATGATAATATGAATAAAACATTAACAGTCTGGTTTCCACTTACGAATCCTTCAAGATAGACTAACGTCTTATTTAAAATTCATGTCTACAAAATAAAGAATGACAACAAAATTAAGAATAATACCCAAATGCAACCGTAACAATGCTTCTTCATAAGAACCGGACACAATCTGTACTCGCAGATCCTTCTGAATTTCTTGATTCAGTTTAAATTTATTTTCTTGTGTCTGGGTGACATTCTGTGTGGAATCAGTACAATCATCTTAACACTACAATTTGTTGGTGAAACCAAGCCAATCGGTTTACTAGTACTTAATCATGGATTGCTAACTTTCTCATCAGTAAATATTGTGAAGCGAACGAGCTATATTTAGTTTATCATTATGTGAACAGGCTGATACTTTTACTAGTTCTACGTTTTGCCAATGGGACAAGTTCATTTATTCACCAGTAGCAAGTTCGTCACGTAAACCTGGCTAACTCGTTCATCAGTATTAACTTCACCATGTGCTTGAGCTAACCATCTTATCATCAGTTAGTTTTGTCATGGGAACAATCTGATTTATTCTTGAATACCATGTTCATCAGTATTTAGTTCATCATGTGCTTAAGCCTGCCATCTTATCATCAGTTAGTTTTGTCATGGGAACAATCGGATTTATTCATGAATACCATGTTCATCAGTATTTAGTTCATCATGTGCTTAAGCCAGGCATCTTAACATTTGTTAGTTTTGTCAAGGGAACAATCGGGTTTATGAATGAATACCACGTTCATCAGTATTTAGTTCATCATGTGCTTAAGCCTGCCATCTTACCATTTGTTAGTTTTGTCAAGGGAACAATCGGGTTTATTAATGAATACCATCATCTTACCATTAATTGTTAGTTTTGTCAAGGGAACAATCTAATTTATTCATGAATACCATGATCATCCTCTGAACACACTTACTATCTACTACATGTATTACGTTCATTGTGAAGTCAAGCTAACCTGTTCATCAGTACTTAATTCATTATGTGCTTAAGCTATAAGTGTTTTATCACAAACAAATTTTATCAATGGAACAAGCTCGTTTGTTCATATCGCGTTCGCCCTGTGAACACTCTTACCATCTCAGAAGTACTGAATTCGTCGTGCAAACAAGCTCATCATGTCATCGTGACACAATCCTAACAGGTTAACCATTCTACAAATATTGCGTTTTCATGTGAACAAATCCCCTCTCCTTCTCCCACATCAAATTATGATCTGCTCGAGTACACACGCACCGAGTGAAACGATAATCACGATATTCTCAAGTGCGATGCCCAGTAATCCCTTATCGCCATGGAAAGCTATATTTCGATATAAGTACAAATTTACCTATCATTTGTTGTATACTTTCGCATGCCAGTTTCAGAAATAATCCCAGAATGTGAAACATTTGAAACCCTTTGAAGAAATAATCCATACCAAACAAATGGAGTAAAAATCATGTAAAAATTGATCTCGATCCCCGTTTTTATAGACCCTGATTTCTCGGTGATAACAATTGTACAAAAATATAATTTAATATCAGTTAGATTATGGGATACCTGCTGATTGGGATGCTGGAGATGATGACTGGCCTGTTGTATTTACAATGTTACAGTGTGACAGATCTCCAAATCATGTGTTACAGAGATTGTTTGTTTCAGGAGAAGGTTTTTGAGATCTTTTGAAATGGGACTGTGTTTTAAATCTAAATATGTCCCTGCTTTTCGAAATGAGACAGGAAAGGTATGTGAGTTGCAGGATATTTTTGTTCCACAATCTTGTTCCGACATTGTATCAATGTAAATGCAAATCAATATCGACTGTGGTTAGATTGTATTGACAGCTAAATTATGAGTCGCGAGACACTCAATTCAAGCACACATATTGATATAAAACGGTAAATCTGTCACATTAACCATGCGCCGTTGCAAGAAACATTAACAAACATCTTTTTTATTTATTTTTTGACATTAACGAATCTTTTCTAAATTCTTATCTAAAACATCTGAAACTGATTCAAGTCATCAGCCTTGTCATCTGTTCTGAAGACGTGATTTTGAAATGTACATAATCTTTGTTGAAATGTACACGATACTAGGTAATTAATACTGGGTATGAGAGTCAGCAATATGGGGCTGCTACAATAACAGACGGACATATACACACAAGAAGTGCTAACGACATGACTGCTTGGTGCCTGTCAGAGACACAGTCCCGACAGAAAGAAACGAATTAGCATTGGATATAAACACAAACGGCAATGTTCTCCTGAAATAGATCAAAGGAAACGCCGACCGGAGCGGAAAGAAGTTTTCCACCAGCTCATCCATCAAACCTTTTCGTTTGCCACAGCTTCTGTTTTAGTTTTTTTTCTCTCCCTCCGTTCGTGTTTTTTTTCGATCTTTTTGTTGACGAAATGTTGACTGGTAGCAAGAACAGCTTAATTGCATAGATATCTCGGTCTGGTCTGTTTGTCCCAATCTGACATTTGGTAACAAATGTCCTCTCTCGCGGTCTCGGCAATAAACTTTTTCGAGATGTATAATATATGTGGGCAAAAATGAGAAATTTGCTTTGAAGTTTTTCTAATTGATTTGGCATATGTTTCATAATACTCTGCGATTCGTTGGATGCGGACGACGGATGGAAAAACGTAAAAAACATGACGGTTTGTCGTTTTCGGAGTTAGGAAATCTGTCCGCGACGACTGTTTGATTTTATTGCCCCGTAGAAAAACTGGAGTTCAGTTAGTGAAATGTTGCTATACCGACTGCTCCTCGTGATGCGTACAACGTTCGTGTGATACTGGTTCCTACTGTTAGTGGATCGTGAAATAATGTCGTATTTATGTTCCAAACCTCTGGGAGAATTATTACAGGGGAATTATTAAAAACATGTCAATTCCCACACAACCACTTTAATAATTTGAGACATCTGTAGGGATGTTAACGAAAAAAACCCATTCATCACCATCATACGTTGTGTACTTCCTAATGTATTAATTTAATAAGTATCGCACCTATTATAATAACATATATATTTCGAAGGAGAAAGCGCAGGGAAACCAATATGAAACAGCATTGTATTAATAACATTTTGCGACAACCCCGTTGCGTAACATCAGATTCATTATTACCTTATATATTCTTTATATGCATTATTTCTTATATTATATATACACCCTACAGAAATTATCGGTTACAATAATCAAATGTAGAAATATAAGTTCGTTTAAATGCTATAGTTCGCAAAAACTTCATTATATAACTATTTAATTTAACACCGCGTGTTTTCTTAATACTTCTGTAATATATCCTGAAAACAGACTAAATTCAATGACTATGACTTATATTTCTGCAAATATGTTTATCAATAACACAAACGTGGAATAACGCTATATATGTCCCCGTATCATCAAAATGATCTTGTCTGCACAACACAAAACAAAAGACTCTGCAATTTACAGTAATTGTTTTCCGCATGTAACACTACATGCCCAATAAATTTTAAACTCTCAATTACTATCTCCCCCGAATCCAACTGTCTACCCCATGCCGCTATAACCCTTCTCAATTGTGTTTCAACATCTAACGCCCAGAGTTAGCTTGATTTATTTCCTTTATTTCCAGGAAGCATAATTTGATAATTTCTTGAAAATTGGAATATGAAATCCCGCAAACGTGTTTGTGTGCATTATGTTTTAACAATAAATCAGCTTTAATACTTTCAATTTTTTAAATGTTGTAAGTTGTCTTTCGTGAAAGGAAGATCGATGTCAAAAATAAAATGTTTTACACCGTTCTGCGTTAAGCGAAGGCATTGAAATATCTGTACGCTGAAGTTGGGTTTTGTGATTATATTAATATTTCATTTACCTCCATAACTTCAGTTTTTCAAAAAATATTTCTTTAACGAAATAAACAAGTCTGAATAAATCATGTTTCTCGCGATAACATACAAACTATTACATTTAATAACGTTGAAATACGTTACAATTCGTGTTAATATTTATGTCTTGCGATTTTATAAGAATAAAATTCACAATAAACTAAAAACGGATCTTGTTATCGATCGACTTGCCCCACTTTCCTTTATAAAGCGAAACAATATTCTTGTAATTATTTTTCAAAAATCGTCACCGAAGATTTAATCAACGGGCTGTCATGATATATGGGGAGATCTCAAGCCATGGTTCATAATGAGGGATCAACCATTCCTAGGAACACAAAAACGGAATCCAATCTATTTCAGAAAAAAAAGAGATAATGTCACAGAAATGCCCCCAAAATGGGTTCGAGGTCACCACCACGTTTTGCAAAGCTCCAATACCAGAGGTGCTATCGTCCCTTGATAAAACAGGAGTTTTCTAGCTTTTAGCTCGACAATAATTGCCAGAAAGAATGGTCTTTCTAATTGACAAGCAATCATTAGTATCGTAAATTCAGCCCAAGTTCTGGTCGCTGATGGAAACCCAAGTCTCCTATTATCAGCACCGGTTCGTAAAATATGAGGTAAATGTGAAATATGCTAGGGTAGGAGTATAAAGAAGGTCTTATACTCCCCCAGAGCTTCAGAAGGCGATAAGAAGACGGATACCGATTCAAGAGCGCGTGGACACTTCGCCTTGCTCTTTCGCACAATTGTTGAAGTTATTGGCCTCATGGTCAAATATTTTATAATGGCAAGATTTTCAGCAACATAAAAAGATCTCCAGTTGATGTTGAATACGATTTTCACAGTCACGTTAGCCTGTATCCCTTTATGGATATTTAACTTGATTTAATCATAGGCTCAGGGGAGTTTTGATTTCATGTTTTGCATACACTCACTAGAATTGCCATAATTAGTGTGAACGTTGAAAAAGCAGTTGTGTTGTTTTCGGCATTAAATAGCAAGTTACGTTAGCTTTACGCTAGTTTATCAAACAATATATATTTATTTGTTTGTTCACATAAATATCCAGTCGATATTACTTATTGAAACGCACCACACATTAATTTATGAGATCACAATGGTTACTTTCTAAAATTCGATAAAACACTTCCAGACAATCACTTCTTTACCAATATATTTCAACAGTAATGAAGTACAACGTTTACCTGTTGTTAGCAAAAGTAATTTGTCCACGTACTCGTGGCTATTGTAAACGCCGATGATTAGTTGAAAAAAAACATAGTTCTTTATCACGTATATTTTTCATCTTCCCTAAATGCGTCTCTTCAACTTCACAGGACAAAATCTAGGAAACTGTTCGTAAACCTCGAATAACTAACACTGGCGGAATTTGAAATGGAACACCTCATACATTTTAAACCGTTACTTTGTGGGTCGGGGAGGGGTGGAGGTGTATGGGCTTATTCCCATCTACACACATCGTCCAAAGTTATGTTGATCCTAGTTAAAATCTGTAAGGCTGTGGAAGTTAAAAAATACTCGACTAATTGTTTGTTCGCAGGTTAAATTGTATACATCCCTTGCTACGAAAAGTACACGAAAGTGTTTTAAACTCGATGTGCATTTACCTACACGTTAAAATCGTAAAATAAAATCAAACACCCTTGTGTCTTCGTACGATTACAAAATACATTATCATAACCTCTGCATTACATAAAGCTATTCCTGAACGTTATCACCGACCGCCATAGACGTTGGAAGTGCTTCCTAAGGGGAGGTAATCCAGTCACCAATCGCAAGCCCCCCGTGTCAGTTCGTTCGTTTTCGACTCAACTTTTATCGCTCGCTAACTGGGAAGCTGAGCAAACCAATCAGAAATATGACCCATAGAGAAAACAAACAACTTGTAAATTTGTTTAATTTTCAAATCTCTAAAACCTTCATTAAAAGCTGCACTTTTATGTGCACGGCCAATCAACGTGCAAACGTATCTATTCGCCGAAAAAGGAAAAATAATTAAAGAGGGAAGGCAAAGCCGTATGGTTTTGGGAATCTAAAGTGCAGAGCAACAGGAGGTGGAACATTATTGCAACTGCAAATCCATACCACGAGGGCAGCATTTTAAAAAGTCATAAACCGAGCCCTACGTTCGTAGTTTTACGGCCGAGGTACAAGTTCGCAATAGGATCAGTCGTAAAAAGTGCACCGAAAAACTGGATCTCAGAGTCAGGAATTATCCATCTTAGAATGCTTTAAGATAGAATCTTCTGTGCACGCCTGCTTCGTAGCCGCTTGAATGTAGCATACACGACACCTAGCCGTGCGCATCGTACATTTTCTCGGAGACCTCTGATATGACACTGGTATTTCTTTGGTGTCCACTGATCTTGCCGGGGTCGCCTCGTAAATCCCGAGTCCCTTGCAACAGGCGTACGTTGTATGATGTACGTTTTCGTGTTCAACTCGCGTTTAAAAGAAAGGAATAAATTATTTTTACTTTTGGAATTCGCGGTTGTTAGTGTTCTAATAGAGATCTAGACAGTGGTATTTACAAATGTCTCTCAACAGAGGTATCAGTGATAAAAGAAAGGGTTGTTTTATAGCATGGAGGTGAAGCTTGAGTTCACTGTGGCGGACTGTTGTGAGCGATAGAACATGATGTTTCAAGCCAACTGAACGTGATAGGAGACACATTGTGTACAAAATAGGATACCTCAAGAAAACGTTCTCACTTCATCTTTTGGATTGGATTTCAAATCGATAAACACAGGAAGAACTTGTAACTTTAATTTTTCTTTCCGGAAAATTGCAAGGTTTTTTCACTGAGGATCTAAAGATTTTTAATTGTTTCTGTCGGACCTATCCGGTTTCTGATCAAGTACAAAATAAGAAAGAAACAATGAACTTGGTGTTAAATCCGTTTGATATGATAAAATCCTTATCAGTATGCAGTATCTTCTTAACAAAACGTATATATATTCCAACCTCAACCTGCAAACAAATTCTACCATGATAAACACTTTGAAAGGTTTGTCCGTAGGATTTTCCTTTAAATTGGGTGTATAAAAGTCGGCGTTTCGAAAATATACTTTTGAAGTGATTACGAAATTCGAAGTTTGTTTCGGTGTATAAATTGTATCATAAATACGTAGATTCAAGATTGTTATTCAAGATTGTAGTTTACAATTTTGTTTCTCTTCACATTGTATGTGCGGTAGAGATTTGCAAATGTGGATGATACAATGTTTTCTGACATTGTGTATCTTTGTACCGTTCTGACGATGATGCGACCTCAGGAAACTATAAGATGTGTTAATCATTCACATTCGTACAGATATACAACATATCACAAATTGTTGTTTCACGACTGGATCGCGGAGGTTAGAGTTCCCACTGATTTGTCGTGACCATCGTTGTAGTTGAACGTTTGTGGAATGCGTCTAGAGCAGTGCGCGAAATAGTTTCAAATTAGGCTAGTCAGTCCTGCTATCTGTTAGTGAAAGTTACAAGCCCACAAAATAATTCACAAGCCGAAACTTGAATGTAGAAACTAAGCAAAGATTACAAAGATAGATGAGGATAAGATACTATCGGCATGACACGGGTTTCATCATTAAGCTGCTAACATTTTTATCAGGCCATAATCTTGCATGATTATAACAAGTCGGAGAGAGTGTTATATGTACAAAATGACCCCACGAAAATTTACTAGCCAGTCGCGCCAGTGACTGTGGAAATGTACTGGCCCGATTTGATATTTACTAGCCACGAGCTAGCGGGCCAGTGGCTATTTCGCACAATGTTCAAGAGACAACATTCAACTTCATGCATTGATCTGATAAATAGTAGATTTGTCGCAATATAATCGGGGGTAACACTTAATGGGACATTAGAACGTTTATTTGCCATTCATGTAACGGCAAAATTGTCGTTACATAGATTGATCTAATAATAAATATACTTTGAAACGCATTAATGCACTGTACACATAGTCAAAGGGACATAACTCCTCCACCTCAACACAAGAGTTATCGTACTTCATCGGCATTCGGCGCGCTGTCGGAAATAGGTCTTGCTTATCACCTCAGTAAACACAGAGCTACCTCCCACTGTCTCGACTAATGTCGTAAAAGTGTCACACTCCACTCGCCGCGTCTTGACCATTGATCTAAGACCGTTTTATGGCAGTGGTTTTCCCAATGTCGTAAACATTGTATATTTTCTACTCAAGTGGCATCGTTTATGACTGCAAGGATTTGCAACGTCGGCATAGACAGCATACCCAATGACGACCTGGAGAGATGGATCATTTGAACGTTGTTCAGTAGTTACCACGAGTGATGTCTAGTGGCTCAAGACGTAGTCAAGACGGCCCCGGCGCAGCACACAGAGACAACGTGACAGTTGGCAGGGTGTTTGTTTACGATATTCGTCCATTATAACTAAGTATATACAGTTTTATTGCTAGAACGACTTGGCATGTTGAGAAATTTGTTGTACATGTCAATTTCAAATATAGGCCCGAACGTGTCAAGTTCAGTCACGTGATTTAGGCGTGTTCAGCGCTTCACATTGACTAGCATAGCGTCAAATAAAACTCTTATTACACAATATATTTCTGTGTTTATATTTTTACTGGTGCGTATTTTAGAAGCATTGTGGAACAGCTCTGACTAGACTCTTTGTAATGATCTAAACTGTCCGCCAAAAAAGTATACACCAATGTTTGAAGGTGGTTCACACGAAGGAGACAAAAAATGCTTATTCCATAGTAATGTTCTTGATAAGTGTGTCATGGCTTATTTGCAGAGTCTGATGGCTTCCGTTCGCAGAGTCTCGGCGACTGGTTTCAGCCTCGTAACACTTTATTTTGTAAGGTTTGTATTTTTATATCTGATCTAATTGTGTATACCTCTTTCGTCCGGTTTTGTATCGGATTTGGTTTCATGAAATGCATATACCCCACCACCTCGGTACATAGATATATTCGACTGCAACTATTTTGTTTAATCTTGAAAATGATTATTGCGTATATTTTCACTAAAAAGGTACCATCGACTATAAGTGGATGGTTGGATTTTTGAGGATTGTTTGGTGTCATTGTGGCTATGAAATCGACATACAGTAAATGGATATTTATGTATAAATTTAAAAAGTTAACATGTCAAATATACCCCAGTTTACATGAAGCTAATTAGTTTAGATTCTCTTCTCTGCAATATTGATACAATGAGACAACTATGAAAATGTGCCCTTAGTTTCATGTCCCGAAATTAGTGGATACTCCATATAAATGACTAAAGAGGGAGAGCCCAAACTCATTTCACAATCATTTGCCAGCATTTGGCAAATTTGATTATACCATCCGTCGAAAATCGACGTCTACTGTTATCGAATATATATAGCGAGTCACAGGTCGTTCGAGGTACACGAAGGGTCGAAAGAAATACTGTCGCCGATGAGCTTTCTTAAACGTTGTAGCTACGTCGTCAAATGTTTTTCGAATTAATGGGTTTTGTTGTGTCCGATGAAGTCAGTGCCAATGAAAATATGGAAAATGCTAGAATTCAACCTCAAAAGTAGTTGTTGCTTTAAGCAGCATCAGCAACATTGCAGCTATTCGCAGCTAGAAAACATTTGATGGCAAAGACCACAAACGCCAGTCGCTTCCAACCCAAGCACAACTAAACCTATAGCAAGTGTCCCACGTTTTTTGGTGTGAGAGTAGCAATGTCTCTGATAACGCTGCAATACCGGTGATAATGATAATTATTGAGTATGTAATATATCTAGAGAGAGCTGGCTGATGCGTGTGTGGTGTCGGTAGTTTCATCAGATGCTTGTGCGATGGAGAGTCGGAGAGAGGGGGAAGGGCGTGTGGGATGGGGAATGGGGTGTGTGTGTGTGGGGCGGGGGCTGGTTCCAGTGACCATATTTATAGAGAGTAATGGGAATTGTTGCTTTAGCCCCATATATGCCCCCAATTCAACATACGTTATCAGAACTACAGCTATTTTGAAATATACAACGGATAACTTCATTAATCAACAAAACAACGACCCTCTATATTCACGGTCTCATTTTACCAAATTTTACGCGCTTAGAACAAACTTAAAGGACAATTTGTGCTGTATAAAACTAGGCACTATATTCTGACGCGTTCCCAATGGATCACAAACGATGTACATTTCACGATCCTGCAGAGGCTCTCTGTCGCTCCACGGATTGGCTGATCTCTCCCGCATGTCGATTTCAACCGTGAGTGGAAGGATAAGTATTGATCCGCAATGAACATAAGCCAACAATAGTAGGATTTGATACCACAATCAGATTTTATGTACACTTCCATCCCGGCTGATTGCATTTCAATAAAGATACGCCGAAGGACAACAGACATTTTGTTTATGCCCCAAATGGGCTGGTTGAAGTAAAGGTATGGCCCTTTTAGCGCATTGTAACACAACTGCCCCAGGGGATAAGCGTGAACTCCGGACAAGGGTCGGGCGAGGGTGTTCATATCAGACGTTTCAAGATGTTTCAGATAACACACTTTTCAAAGGAATGTCTCTTTTATTTGTTTAATATTAATTCTTTCTTTATCATATAATGAAAAGCTCTGACCCGATCCTTGAGGGTCTTCGAGTGTACTACAGGCGCCATACCATCAGATATTGCCGGCGAATATTTCATTCAAAAAGTTTCGCACGTCTTCTACATGTAATTGAATTAACAGTCATATACCTATCTAAAAACGCGAATTGACCTTGGTGTAACTCACTCGTCTGTCATCAAGGGAAGGCGGTTTAATTTTTAAAAATTTGATTTTTTGGATCTGAGGAAATATAAATGGACCTGTGCTATGTGATAAGAATTCTCATTCCTTCATGACAGAAATATTGTATGTTGTGTGTATATTGCTATTCACATTAACGCGCATCAGTTTCTTCATTTGCAAAACTAAATAAAACGCTACCTTTTGAAAAAAAATGTTTTGATCATGAACTGAAACTGGCCTGTTTTTTTCTGTTTCTAAAAGGGATGTCTTCGTCATTGCGAGCAGCAGCAGTCACTTGGGAGTCATTAATTTGTATCTGCAGTCACATGACTAGGTCAGAATGTGTAATATATAAAATAAATCTTCTTAAGCAGAAATGTTTGCAGCCTTAACGAAACACGACCATAAAACAAAACAGCATTGGACCATGCAACAACAGACACTTTGGCGCCATCTCCATGGCAACTTCGAAACAACCAGGGCTTCGAGATGCAGTGGAATCCACGGATAAAACCAGATACATTAAGAGCCACGTGAAATGTTTTGTTTTCATTTCGAAGCTCTTCATCGCCTGAATCGTAGGCCATTCTTTTAGAGAACATTTGTCACAAACACGTTTTGTAACGTAAGCCTCTGGGGAATTAAAACACACACTTTACACCTTTTTAATGTGTTTGTGCCAAGTATGAGATAAATGGATAGCGTGCTACTAAAGTGAGATCTAATTTCTTTGTTTCATTTGAAACATGCAACGTGATGTTGCGAGATAAATAGTCTTAAGTGCTTCATGTTTATTTTAACCGTATCATAATAGGGTTTTTTCATAAAAAGTGGCATTATGTATATGTATATATAAACAAAGAGATATATGTACAGGCCAGACAGTCAGCACTTTCCCGGAGATAATGGCGCAGTTACTCCTCGCTTGAAACACAGCCGCCAAATTAGCCTTTCGTATTGAAAGCTACAAGTAGACGTATTAACACCACGCCCTTGACCGAGAGTAATGATTTAGAACAACGTTTGATAAGTTAGACGACGCATTATGTACAATTGATGACGTCCAAGTTGACGGAAGGAACAAATTCATATATATTTTCATACCTAGTTTCCCCACGCCAATTTGGTCAAGTGGGGTAGGGTTGGTCATGGTTAATACTTCAACTGTCAAAATGACATTCCGGGTTCGATTCCCAGATGGCCGTTGTAGTTTCCATCCATGATCAAGCTGAAATTGTGAAGAACGGAATGACGGATGCACACCTCCATTTTCAAGAATATAACGTCAGTGTATTAGAACTGTCATGACCGAATAAACACATGTTCATGATATTGTTGGAATCTTATCTCGGAGCTTTTAGTGGTCATTCCTTATGATATTTATCGCTTTTAGTTCTAATTTTACAACGATGACCCTTTAATTCCCGAATTAATCTTTTGAATTTTATCATGTCTGTGTTTCGTGTATCTTCATTTTTGGGGAAAATGCCCAACAACTTTGAAAAGAAAAATGTGTCTGAGTTTGTTTCATTTTCGTCTTGCATCCTTACTTGTGTCATTGCGGATACCAACCTCCCTCCACTGATTCCTGAAACCCATCCTTTTCAACCCTGAGTTTCATTGCTCCCCATGAATACCGACAACTACTTACCACAAATCTCAAAACCATTGAGGAAACGGATAACGCTTGGCATTAAATAACATAAAAGAAGTTTTTTTACAAACGGGATTGCATAATTAAATGTTGAACCAATTGTCCATGTTTTCCTATTTCGCATACCACACAGCTGAGTTACCTTACTCTGACTCCCTCAAAATGAATCCCAATCCTACTTTCCAAAACTGGTGCCAGACTCACCATTGCCGTCTCTTCTGTTATTATAAAATTGTCAGCATACGTTCCACTTCTTCTGTTGCTCCAAAATTGTCAGCATACGTTCCACTTCTTCTGTTGCTACAAAATTGTCAACATATGTTCCACTTTTCTGTTGCTACAAAAGTGTCAGCATACGTTCCACTTCTTCTGCTGCTACAAAAGTGTCAGCATACGTTCCATTTCTTCTGTTACTACAAAAGTGTCAGCAATGGTTCCACTTCTTCTGTTACTACAAAATTGTCAGCATACGTTCCACTTCTTCTGTTACTTCTGTTACTATAAAATTGTCAGCATACGTTCCACTTCTGTTACTACAAAATTGTCGCATACGTTCTACCTCTTCTGTTACTTCTGTTACTATAAAATTATCAGCATACGTTCCACTTCTGCTGTTACTTCTGTTACTACAAAATTGTCAGCATACGTTCCACTTCTGTTGTTACTTCTGTTACTACAAAATTGTCAGCATACGTTCCACTTCTTCTGCTGCTACAAATGTGTCAGCATACGTTCCACTTCTTCTGTTACTACAAAATTGTCAACATACGTTCCAATTCTTCTGTTGCTACAGAATTGTCAACATACGTTCCATTTCTTCTGCTGCTACAAAAGTGTCAGCATACGTTCCACTTTTCCTGTTGCTACAAAATTGTCAGCATACGTTCCACTTCTTCTGCTGCTACAAAAGTGTCAGCATACGTTCCACTTCTCCTGTTACTACAAAATTGTCAGCATACGTTCCATTTCTTCTGTTACTAAAAAATTGTCAGCATACGTTCCACTTCCGCTGCTACTACAAAATTGTCAGCATACGTTCCACTTCTTCTGTTGCTACAAAATTGTCAGCATACGTTCCACTATTCCTGTTACTACAAAATTGTCAGCATACGTTCCACTTCTTCTGTTGCTACAAAAGTATCAGCATACGTTCCACCTCTTCTGTTACAACAAAATTGTCAGCATACGCTCCACTACTAATGTCAATGCCATGCTTTTTTTACATGTCTCATTGTGAAGTGGAAACTTGCGCTGGATAAGTGGCCTATTGCGATCATTACTGCATTAGCACTCACCAGTTTACGATTATAAATTTGTCACAACCGCACACGGGCTTAATTATGACCTTTATTGGGCGTAATACCATTGAGACTTGTGTTAATTTCGTATAAAGTATATCAAATCTGTGGTAGGTGACTTGCTCTTGCAGTTGTACTGAAGAGCGTGAGGGAATATTGCCACCACTTAGGCACGGTGACTATTCCCACCACCACCACCTATACTACTACTACTACTACTACTACTACTACTACTACTACTACTACTACTACTACTACTACTATATCGATGACTAACACTTCTACTAATGCTGCTACTTCCACTATTACTATTACTACTGCTGCTAATACCTTTAACCTTTAAAAAATGCTATTACCTCTGGGACTTTTTACCTTTTTTCCAAAATGTCATCCTCGAGGAATCGCTCTCACGAAATTGTATACGTCAGTTGCAACTTCTGCATGGTTCCTACAGGGTATTGTCCTCAAACTGACGCCACTGCTCGTGTGTTTCATAAGATGAGCATGCCCACAGCATGTATTTCGTTTGATGCATAATTTCGTGCATAATAAAACATTGTATCATACATGTGACCATATTCATAATCATCATAACCATTATAACCTTGTAGATGTGTTGGCAGTTTATCGAACACTCAATTTACACCATTGTTCTCTTCGTTGCTATATTTGTATACAAAAATAACTTAATTGTAACTTAATGGTGTTTTAATGCAGTGATAATACTGGTATCAACTACGATTTTTAGTATTGCTATCAAGCCGTTGCGATCAAATGATATGCATGGTCACATTATTTGGTACTATTATGTCATGAGAGTGGTATTATATTGCTTCCAGACACGTAGGGCAGTCCTGGCGTTCGGGAGCAGAACTACCCCTAGAACATTCCCTTTATCAAACATATTCACCTGATTATTTCAGAAGAAATTACTAAACATACACAATATAATTTATTATTAACTACTTGGCAGTATATTATTTGGCTTACATTGTAAGACATATAAAAGTTTTCAGGATTGTCTGTCTGAAGTCACACAGACGTACATCATTAGTTCCCGGTTAGGAAGTATATATGTCGATAATGATTGTACTAACACACCAACAAACTCCATGTTCCCCTTCAGCAAGCATACATGTCAATATATATTGTACTAGCACATCAACAAACCCAATGTTCCCCTTCAGCAAGCATACATGTCAATATATATTGTACTAGCACATCAACAAACTCAATATTCCCCTTCAGCAAGCATATATGTCAATATATATTGAACAGTATGATAGAAAGTGAATTGCACAGATATACATTAACACATATGTATATCTTGACAACTAATGAGTACGTTTCGAGTGTTTTATAGTTTGTAATAATATCATCTTAACCAATGTTATTTCTTTTCTCATTACTCCGTCTACTCATTATTCTGCAGATGGTATTATAACTCTCTTGTTTATCCTTATCCTTACCTCTACTTAAACTCGGCCGTCTTGTGGTAATCAAACTCGTTCCACATTCAACGAAACTATTTGGTAATAGCAGAGTCCATTGTACAGAGTCCATCATGGACATGTGTTTGTGAATTACTGACCAATAGTGATGACACCTGTTGTTCGCGAATAGATGACCATATCCTGCCGCCGGATGGCATCCATCAGACACACATGCAATGCCATGTCGATTGATCATCTGATAAAGACCACGGGAATATATGGTAAAATAAGAAATAAGAATGTCAGTCTTGTCACTGAAACATTAAACCTGGAAGTACTCTCCATATGTCCCACTGACAAGTCTTGAAGCAAACACACTTTGCAGCACAAACGTGGTAACACAAACGTAGTTTATATTCTGACAATTACATTTATAATAAATATTTCCTTCAACGTTCATAAAGTGGAAAGGACGTAACTGGAAGTGTATTTAGGAGGAAAATTAAATAACTTCTAAAATACACACAACCAGGGACAAGGTGAATTGTTTGAAAGCTACAAATGGGTTCAGGACGAACCTTAACAGGTAGAAATATATTAACGTGGTGCATTGTTTCCGTGATAAGACAAGTTTTTAGCTGCATGCAGTACAGTTTAAACGGCGCAAAGATAGTTAGAGAGGACTGTTTACACGCCTCTGATGAGTGTTACGTTGTGGAGGAGTTGGCATAAGTAGGCTGTTTTGGGTGGAAGTGAGGTAGAAACTTGTTCTTTTGACAATGGAACAGTGGAAACAGTTGCGTGGAGTATTTATGTAAAGGAAACTGTACCAGGGGGAACGGGAAACCGATACTCCTAAGTGGAATGAGTTGGGAAGGTGGCTTTCACTCTTATGGTCTTACCTGGGAAATATGTCATTTTTTAATCCTTGCACCATGCATTTCTTGCAGCATTGGTCATTATGGAGTCAACTAAGTCATGGCCTGAAATGAGTGCAGAATTCTGCGAAACATCGATAAGATGGATTATTATGGTAGATAATTATTACACGTAGTTCGAGAAAGCGGAGTGTTGATAGTAGATCAAAATGCCGATAAATGATCGTCCAAGACCTTCGACACATCGGTTTTAACGATATTCGAGTTAAGGCGTGTCAATGTTAATCTACCTATTTTAACTGCCGGGCATAAAAATGTATGTGCACTAGGAAATTAGTCAGCATCTAAACGCCCATCAAGCATCTACTCTCAGCATCAGTCGCCGAAATCCTACTAACTCCTGCGCCAAAACACAATAAATATATTTGGATCAAACCATCGAGTAAGCATTTTTTATTTGTTTCATCATCACGAAGAATAAAACAAGTGTGTATATGTTCTCTTACCGGCAATTTACGCTGAGATCCTGGGAACGAATATGCCTGGTCAATTGTTAATCTTTAATAGTAAAACACAATGATGATATGTTACATGGTAATATACAGATGTTAACTTAATTTTTTATTCTTATGAAGGTTTCGTGCATGTGCATTACACGTCTAGCTGAAATACATTCAAATGTATTTGTTTTTTAATTGTTTATTATGTAAGTTTTCAAAGTGTTTGGGTTCAAATTGAGAAATTCGACCCTGTCCCCATTGATAAAATTCGTTTAAAGCGGGAATGGTGAGGTAGGTGTATACATTAAACTTGGCAATTCTCAGTGACTTAACAAATCGAAATTGCATGAGAGTACTAATTGTGAAAGTATTACAAAATACAATGACAAAGTTATATCGAAACCACTCGAGTTAGAAAGAGACAATCGACTATGTTAGATGAAAATCAGTCGATGAGGATTCTGTCTGGGGCGTCATAATCGATCTAATCAATATTAAAAGAGGGCACTTTGCACTGTCTAAAAGTCTACACGTGTTTTTGATAACACAATACACAAAAACTATAAACGTTAGTGATAAACGAAATCAAATTTGATAAAATATATTTGATTTTAAAACTTGTATGATATGAATGCTCCCACTTCGTTTGAGGATCAGGTGCAGAAAAAAATAAATATTTGCACGAGTAATGCCTAGATAATCAGTATTTCCAGTCAGATGGATAGTCCGTGTTTTCTTGGAAATATCACTCAATCGCCACCTGTTATTTTCATTCGTCGGTTCCAGCAACTAGGAAATACCATACATATTATTTTATAGCCTCTTTTGATGAATTATTAAGTTATAATAAGTCGTTTTTACTGCGTCAGCCGCATTGAACTTTACTACTTTCAAATAAGATATTTTTCAAATTCGAACTATTTGCAGATATATACGATTAAATTTCCGAAACGCCGATCATAAACTGAAATATTTCCTACTTAATTGCACCTATGAATTAAATATTGATTATAAAATATGGAGTGAAATATTTATTACGTCTGATTTGAGCAATGCGCGAGGAATGTCTTCAATTGAACTCTTAAATGTCTTTTATTATTTTTTCAACCTACAATAATTAAATCGTTTGTTAATCAGTTTGGTCTTTCTCATGATGGCTGTATTTCTCGCCTTCTCTATAAGGGAGATAACTCGTTATTCCTTCGGGGATCGATACTTATCCTATCATGCCTGGTTTATCGTCCTGTTTTCTATAATTGATTCATGTATTTTAATGTCACGGTACTTTGAGTGAACAGTTAATCAATACAAGTGTTCTTATCTCTGATGTTTTGTTTAACATTCGTCATCATAATTATGTATTTTTCATTTAGAATGTAAATTACAAGAATCACTCAGCTATCATGTATCGCACGTGGCCATCGCGGTTGGAGTGATAGCAAAAACAAGGCGTTCAGCACTGTACACACATTGTCCAGCATTTAATCAGTTCCTGATTGTAATTTTTGTTTGAAAAAAATAATTTGCCGTTTGCTAGACGGTGTTGTCACACTAACATTCGATTAATTAAACAGATTTATTAATTAAACAGATTTATTAAACGAAACATGCATGCCTTATGAGCTATCACCAGATATACATTCTATGTTTAACACGTCTCGCATACACACTGTTTTTCTTTGGATTCAGCTTTGAAATAGGGTGAGATATTGTATTCATCTCTTCTTGAAACGCCTCTGTAAAGTTGAATATACCACACTTGAATATTGCCTATGAAGCTCAACACTGTTAAAGTTATTGAAATACCAGATTGTTTCAATTTAATAAGTGCATGCCACACTTAAAACAATCATGGAACATTTTACCAACGAAAATATTTTTCAACTTAGAATTACGATTTAAACGTGAAACTGAACAAAATTGTTGAAATATAAGAAAAGCATTTTCGCTGCAGAGTAAGATGGAATTCTTGATAATTATTTTTATATGACCGTTTCATGTTTTTGTGTGATTACAAACACGTTGTAATGAGGTAACCGACCGCGGATGAGTAATTAATCCAAAAAGCAGTTTACTCTCGTAAATTATGCCTGGCTTTAGGTAGCATGGTTTCTCCGTGGCATGTTTATTGCTTTATGTTTGTAATTTACAACCAAAAAACTTCTCAAATCCATCAAAACTTTTACTATTTTAATAGTTTGTCACTCGTGTCTGGTTTCTTGTGTCACCGGATTCATATCAGTGTCATTGCAACAGCATTGTGCTCCGTCACAGTTTTATATATGAACTTCATAAATTAAAAATCTAATCTATTTCATGTCTATTTCAAAGAAGCTATCTCCACCTTGTCAGGGATACAGCCCCGGGCCTTTGAAGTCTCTCACTGTCAGCTAATAGGCAAACATACAATTCTATCTCCTACCCTCGACAACCCTAAAGGCGAGCTCTAAGATCCGCTGCATTATCTGTAGTCCCTCGTATGCCATGACGTGGCAAGACCTTATTGGTCGAGCGAATGTATCACTACGCGATGTGAAATGGTCGTGTAAATTAGGTGTCATCTCAGTTGAGTTATTTGCCTCCCCTATCAACGAAGGTTTCGATCTCCAAGTGAATTGGCCATCTCTGGGCAACTCGGAGGAGAAATTATTAAGTTCACCCCTGATGATTATAGATTAAAGAAAATTTTGATCTTGGCTCTAAGCTACCGTATCATGTAAAGCGATATTGATATGAGGGCCAGAGACTAAATGACATGAAAGAGACAATTAAGATTGGGACAAACTATCTGTTCTCATTTCAAAGATATTTGATTTTCCTGAAGAATAATATCATGATATTTGACATGCAGGGATATAAAACACAACTCAATGAAAAAACACGATAAATTGAATTAAGTCATGTGTAAAGAACAGTTACTTAAAACCAAGACATTTTGTGAAATTTGATTAATGACAGTTTTGCTAACATATTGTTTACCATAACACACGCCACACGTTGAATAAAACCTATAAACAAAGAAAATATGGAATGACTCACTATCCACAATATATTCGTAAATATTTAAGAAATATTTCCCAGTTAATCCCACCCTTGGTTCCTTTGTGTACAACAAATATTTTGTGTAGGTACATGACTTTTGCCATTTTGGAAAAATCGCCTCAGTCAGTTCTGTTTACGTCTAGATGCATGGCCAGAGATTCAACCTTTAATGTAAAATTTGTAATAAAAGAAAATGCTTTGTAATATTTTTTAATCGTTTTTCATGTTTTGATGTTAACATTTTCTTAAGTAGGAATTTAACCTATACTTATAAATATATCAGCTTCTTCTTTCAACGCTACTTACATTTACATACATTTATATAAGTCATCGGATGTTTAAAAAGATAACCAGGGTCGCCTTATGTAAGGAAGCACGACATAGTCATAAAAAGTACAACATATACACTACATCTAACAGGTTTGACGGCTGAAACTAGAGAGGACAATGCATTACTGGTCATTTTGCATCAACCACGTTCACAAACCAGCACACAGACACGGGAACATGAAAACAGCAGTGAGAGATGTCACATTTGTCCGTACAAAACATGAGCAAAACAAGCATTTTGTCCGGCAAACCGCCTCTTACGATTTGGAACGGATCGAACTTAATGAAAGCGGGACCACAAGCGAGAGACCGAGCTGTTCGAGAGCGTGCTTGATATCGCTTTCTCGTTATCGGTGACATTCTAAAACAGTTTCTCATAGACCTGTTTTGTCGGGAATAATAATTTGGACACCTGCAGATGTATAATCACATCGGGAACAATGGTCCGTTCGATATATAACATCAAATAGCTATTAATTGCACGAACCCCACGTTCTATTGGCTTTAAACGCTGCAGTTACCGGATTTCAGGCAAATATATTACCTTATGTGCAATAGTAGGCCGAATAATTGAATATTATTTTCTTTGAAGTAGTTTACTTTGATGCAAACCCGAACTGAAGCCAAGCAAATAATTGGGATATAAGGGATGTGTTTTAGCAATATATGTGCCTAAACTCCATTACAGTGTTATTTGTAGGGGCGGTTTTTTGCCTTACGTTAGTGTGGAATGTATATATGTATGTCACAAATATTTTACTTTGCCTTTACTGTGTGAAGAAAGAGAAAGAGAGAGAGAGGCAGTGAAAGAGACAGTGAGAGAGAGATAAAGCAAGATAGAGAAGGAAAGAAACAGAGATACTTAACAGGTACAGAGACACAAAATGAGAGTGAGATGGACAAAATGGGAGAGAGAGGAATGACGATAGACAGATGAAAATGGTGGAGAGAGTAGGTCATGCAGAAAGTCAGACAGACAGAGATGAGACTTGTGAAGGAAGAAGGAAAAGAGATATGTCTTTTTTGCTGTTTAGGGACAGACAGAGATATGACGGTGTTTCAGAAGGTTGACAGACATGAAAGGTCTCAATGAGAAGGACAGACAGAAAGTTCTGTATACTCTAGAATAAATTCAAAACACGTTGAATAATATTTTGCTTGACTTTTAATCCTGTATAGTGTTTAATGTGTACAATGTACACAAACGAGTACACTTATCGCAACGATACAGTTTTAATTAACTATAGGGAATAAAGAAGAACCATGGAAAATAAAACACTTATCATCCAATGTATATTATATGCAAGTCGCCAGTTAAGTTCAAAAACAAATTTTCCAACGACAAAGGACAGGTTTACAATATGCACCTTTTAAATAGCCGCGAAACAACCAAAGCGAATGTTATTTCAGAAATACTTTCTATGCTTGTATCTACAGTTGTGAGCGGGGCTGGGGTTAGCTTCGACAGTTAGATGAGAGGCGGTAGTAAGACGGACACAGAGAGAGAGATAAGAATGGAGTGGGATGTTGGACAGATAGTGAGATGCACGTCAGACAGTTGCATGAGGCTAATACGGACAGTGTGACATGCAGAAACATGTCATTTGTCGTGGGAGTGTTCACGACAAAGAAAATAGCTTGAGCTACGGGTATTTCAGATGGAGGTTTGAGAGTGATGGGTGAGGTACGTAGAGATATGGTATTTGTGACGGAAGTATGAAGGATATAGATGAGGGGTCTGGAGGAAGGTGGAGATATAGATATGGGACTGGTGCAGTACTTTGACGACACGAGTGGGATGATAGACGGAGAGATGACAGTGGTGTTGGATGTGGGACAGACAGAGGGATGACAGTGGTGTGGGATGTTAGACAGACAGAGCGATGGTAGGATGCACGGCAGAGGGAGACGAGAGTAATGAAGGATGTAGGGCTGAGAGAGATTAGAATGGTGTAGGATGTATGATAGAGAGAGACGAGAGTGTTGTAAGATATAGGGTAGAGAGGGATTTGAGCGATCTGAGATGTAGGGCTGAGAGAGAATAGAGTGGTATAGGATGTAGGATAGAGAGAGACGAGAGTGTTGTAGGATGTAGGGCAGAGAGGGATTTGAGCGATCTGAGATATAGGGCTGAGAGAGATTAGAGTGGTATAGGATGTAGGATAGAGAGAGACGAGAGTGATGTAGGATGTAGGGCAGAGAGGGATTTGAGCGATCTGAGATGTAGGGCTGAGAGAGATTAGAGTGGAATAGGATGTAGGATAGAGAGAGACGAGAGTGTTGTAGGATGTAGGGCAGAGGGAGACGAGAGTGATGTTGGATGTAGGGCAGAGACACTAGAGTGATGTAGGATGTAGGATAGAGAGAGACGAGAGTGATGTAGGATGTAGGGCAGAGAGGGATTTGAGCGATCTGAGATATAGGGCTGAGAGAGATTAGAGTGGTATAGGATGTAGGATAGAGAGAGACGAGAGTGTTGTAGGATGTAGGGCAGAGAGGAGACGATCTGAGATGTAGGGCTGAGAGAGACTAGAGTGATGTAGGATGTAGGATAGAGAGAGACGAGAGTGTTGTAGGATGTAGGGCAGAGAGGGATTTGAGCGATCTGAGATGTAGGGCTGAGAGAGATTAGAGTGGAATAGGATGTAGGATAGAGAGACGAGAGTGTTGTAGGATGTAGGGCAGAGGGAGACGAGAGTGATGTTGGATGTAGGGCAGAGACACTAGGTGAGTGATGTGGGATGTAGGATAGAGATGAGACGAGACAGAGTGATGTAGGATGAGGGCAGAGAGAGATTTGGTGATGATGAGATATAGGAGCTGCGAGAGATTAGAGTGTGATGTAGGATGTAGGATAGAGAGAGACCAGAGTGTTGTAGGATGTAGGGCAGAGAGGGATTTGAGCGATCTGAGATGTAGGGCTGAGAGAGATTAGAGTGGAATAGGATGTAGGATAGAGAGAGACGAGAGTGTTGTTGGATGTAGGGCAGAGGGAGACGAGAGTGATGTTGGATGTAGGGCAGAGACACTAGAGTGATGTAGGACGTAGGATAGAGAGAGACGAGAGTGTTGTTGGATGTAGGGCAGAGGGAGACTAAAGTGATGTTAAATGCAGGGCAGAGACACTAGAGTGATGTAAAGCAGAGAGAGATCAGAGTGATGTAGGATGTAGGGCAGAGAGAGACCAGAGTGATGTAGCATATAGGGCGGAGAGAGACCAGAGTGATGTAGGATGTAGGGCAGAGAGAGACCAGAGTGATGTAGGATGTAGGGCAGAGAGAGACCAGAGTGATGTAGGATATAGGGCAGAGAGAGACCAGAGTGATGTGGGATGTAGGGCAGAGAGAGACCAGAGTGATGTAGGATGTAGAGCAGAGAGAGACCAGAGTGATGTAGGATGTAGAGCAGAGAGAGAGACGAGAGTGATGTAGGATGTACGACAGAGAGACGTGAGTGATGTAGGATTTAGGGCAGAGAGACAAGAGTGATGTGGGATATAGAGCAGAGAGAGACGAGAGTGTGGGATGTAGAGAGAGGACGAGGGGTGATGTAGGATGTAGAGAGAGAGAAAGAGAGCGATATGGGATCTAGGGCAGAGAGAGAGAGTGATATGGATGTAGGGCAGGGAGAGACGAGAGTGATGTGGGATGTACGAGGGAGAGAGAGACAGAGAGTGATGTGGGATGTAGGAGAGAGACGAGGATGTAGGATGTAGGGCAGAGATGTAGGGATGACGAAAGGTGATATAGGATGTAGGAGCAGAGAGACAAGGGATGTGGGATGTAGACCAGAGAGACGAGAGTGATGTGGGATGTAGACCAGAGAGAGACGAGGGTGATGTGGGATGTGCAGCACAGAGAGACGAGGGTGATGTGGGATGTATAGCAGAGAGAGACGAGGGTGATGTGGGATGTGCAGCAGAGAGAGACGAGGGTGATGTGGGATGTAGAGCAGAGAGAGACGAGGGTGATGTGGGATGTAGAGCATTGAGAGACGAGAGTGATGTTGGATTTAGGACAGAAAGAGGAGAGTGATGTATGATGTAGGGCAGAGAGAAAGAGAGAGATTAGAGTGGTGTAGAATGTAGAATGTAGGATTGACAGACAGATGAGACTGCTGTAACATGTAGGGGAGTAGAATAGATTGATTCCGGGATAAGGGGATATGGGAGTGATGCAGCGTGCAACGACACTGACACGATGCCATAGGTCTGGACGGGGTGGTAATGTGTGGAAAGTGGTGTGGGAAATAGGACAAACAGAATGATGTGAATAGTGTTGGTTCCAGGACAGCGGTAACAGTAATAACAGTAAAATGGGGATTCGGAACAACATAGTGAGTGAGTGAGTTTAGATTTACACCGTTTTTAGCAATATTCCAGCAATATCACGGCGGGGGACACCAGAAATCCGTTTCACACATTGTACCCATGTTGGAATCGAACCCGGGTCTTCGGCGTGACGAGCGAACGCTTTAACCACTAGGCTACTCCACCACCCCGGAACAACATAAAATTAGGACAAACAGAGAGACTGGTCCAGACCGTATAGCAAACCGAGAGAAGCGGTGAATAATTCTATATTCTACCATGGCTACGTGAAATGCTCGAATTTGATTGGTCAATGAATAAAAACAGACGGTATCAATTTGGATTGAAAATGCGTCTGATTTCACGGCGCTTCACTGCGCACGTATTCAACACTGCCGCACTACTTCAGCATGGCCACCAACATGACTAATATCAACACAATGGAAATGATGATGAAACATTTATTAAAACTCGAAAAATACAATTATACGATTTCTCCTCCACAATTATTAGGGAACCTAGCTCACTATCATAATTATTACCTTCTATTATAAAAAGATTCAAACTCAATTACAATACACAGACCCAAACATTAACAAACAATATCTAACATATAAATCAGAAAACCTTGTGAAAATACATCCCTACCTATCCCTATTTGTGCGGCAAAACGTTCGTAAACATTTACCTACTTATACCTGGTAAATGGTATATTTGTTTCCGTTTACAATGGGAAATTCGCAAAATAACGGTCAGGCGAAACACGAAATTTATGCCACTCATACTCCATCATGTCCCGTTGTCCCGCTACGCGTTCGGCTTCAAATGAAATTTAGAGACTATCAATTCGGTCTAACAATCATCTAATTTCCAAACACAGTACGTTTATCTCCTAAATAAGAATTCCCTTTTGAATATATCTTCTGCTGAAATTTCGATGGTTGACCTATTTGGTTGTGTATATCATTTGAAGCTATAAAATTACTATTCGAACCCTGTGCTTACAATGTAAATACAATTCCTGTCAGAATGTGACAATAAAACTCATATTTTGTCACGAACAACAAATGCGGAATTTCAATATCTATTCATAATGTTATATACATCGTGTACGACAGTAAATATCTTGTCATCCTGACATCTGCTGTCATTTTCAGGCGAAATGTTTGCCCGCCTTGCATAATAAGCCGATGAACAACTATACAGAATTGCCGGTAAGGGCTGACGAATCAGTTTGTTGGAATAAAGTTATTGTGGAGCTTATTTCATCAGTTAATATGTAGGGCATCATTTACATACTGAAAGGAACATTTTTCAAACAAGTCAAATTAGACGTTTCAAAGCGATTGATCGAATAATCGGTCAATCGATCGATCTCGCTTGCGTCAGTGAATATCGATTCTCTTGGAAGACTAATCGATATTCATATATAATAAATATCAAACTGAACTTAAGAAAGTGTGTTTCTTGCAGTTTCCTGACTTGTAAAAGTGCAATTTAAACAACATACTCGCGTGCTTGCCTCAACTGGAAGTATCCTCGATTGCTTGATCGTGGTATCAAGGGGGTTTGGGTAGCCCAGTGGTAAAAGCTTTCGCTCGTCACGCCGAAGACCCGGGTTCGATTTCCTACATGGCTACAATGTGTGAAGCCCATTTCTGGCGTCCCCCGCCGTGATATTGCTAGAACATTGCTTACAGCGGCGTAAAACTAAAATCACTCACTCACTCGTAGTATTAATCGGTGCCTGTGGCGCGTGTGTCGTGTCCCGTTAAATCCCACGTGAGATTCGTGATGGGGTTTACTGTTACAATCGATTATTGATCGATAACTGAGATCCGATTATCGATTTGAACATTGTGAACGATAACCAGCACTAGCCGTTTGCTCTGGAACTGTATAAAGAATTTATACTGGCGCAGCGGTTGCAGCGGTACTTATATAGTCCAAAGCCACAATTTGGTTTCTAGACGAACAACTAGTCTCTGAAATGAGCATATTTTTCAGGAAAAAAACCCAGTTCATAATATGGAAACAAATATATTTTGAAACGAAAGCCTGATTCTCTCTTCACTAATTTTCCTGAAACTGGGGAAATCTAGACTTGCCACATATTGTAGACTCGCATGGGCTTTCTTGGATAACTTTGTTTTAGGGTCTGTATGACAGGCTATTTTGTTTCCTACTTCGACATGATGTTACTGCTGCTCGAGATATAGAGAAGATATTATATGTCTGTCTAAATGTTGGTATTTCCCGCGCGAGAGCGAGAGATACACCGATATTTAGGCACGAGTGTCGTAAACATAGTACAATATGGGCACGAATACAATTTTCCATTTATTATCAAAGTCGGCAAATTAAGGAAAATAAACCTAAATCTACTTTCAAACATAGGCTGGCTACCAGCTGTCGATGCATGTAGAACGCAGCGTAATAGGAGAAACGTGACGTCATAGCATGACGTCACATCACCATGACAAAGTGATATTTTGCCTTTGGGCATCATATGAAAAATATGAACCCTGATATTTTCGCCCTCGTAGGATATAAATATAAATCGGCTTTTAATTGTGTAGCCATTGTGTTTACCTGGGCTTCTTTTCACGTTGTACGCGATATTGTTTTAGTAAACCTCGTTACATTGAAAACACAATTTAGTAGCACTGTAACAGTTGTCGTGTATTTATTTTTATTACCCACGTGGTCAACGTATAGGCAGTTGCATATTAATCTCGTACGTCACACGAGTGTCGTATCGCGTTGACCTGTGTCGTAACGACTTGACCTGAAATTCTAACGATTTGATTGGATAACCGATGACCTCTCAATTAGGTCACATTCTGACGTAACTATTTTTCATTCATAACAAACACGTGAATTCATTCATTCTACAACTTAAATGCATTGTGGGAATGCACGTTGCCGTGTCGCTGTTTAATTGTGAATCGAACTGAGACGTTATAGCTGTCGAAAAAACATAAACGCAATGTTTCCACCAGTGATGTTAGCCGAATGAAGCAACTGGAAACCAAGGAACGAGGTGCAACGGAGTAGTTTACTGTAGTAGGCTGTACGAGGCGATGACAACTGGCATGCCTCATGACGTCGGTTACCATGGCAGTGACGTCATTAGTGTGACGTCATGCAAATATTGTACTACAGTACAAAACTCTTCCGCAACCTCTTTATGAAACCGGTTTCGGTTTGAAACCAAAAACATAACAAAAATACGCTATTTTGTCAATTTAAATGCATGTAAGACTCGGGTAATAAATAAAATACCACACTCGGTCTCATTACATACGAATTATACGAAACTCGTGACCTTCCTATGTTATCTGACCTCGCTTTCGCTCGGTCAGATACCTTAGGAAGGACACTCGTTTCGTATAATTCGTATGTAATGAGACCTCGTGTAGTATTCTCTATATACGTTTGTGCTGTTTCGAAAGCCACAGAATGTTGAAACTTATCTCAGTTTAGGTATTGCCCCATATTTAAGAAATTGTTTAACAAAATTTAGATGCGGTAAATTTAAACTTAGTTCTGAGACCGGTAGATATAACAATGTCCCTTATTATTCAAGATTCTGTCCTTTTTTGCTACCAAAATAATCTTGATTTAATTGAAGATGAAATACATGTTTTACTTTATTGTAAAGCTTACTTAGATATAAGGAATACGTTTCTGGGTAAATATTTGAAACATCCTATTTCACAACACGGTTTTATAAACATAATGACTTCAAAAAAACATAAATGTTATAAATAATTTGTGCCTATTTTTATATAATGCTGGGAAAATAAGAGATTCTGATGTTTTTATGTAAAACCAGGGATAATCTACAACGTTATATAGTCTCCCTGGTAAAACGCATGTAACTTCTTATTATATTTATGAATGTATTTTGGGCCAGTGGCCTATTACTGAATAAAATGTCTGTCTGTCTGTCTGTATGAAAGCCACAGCATAAACACGTTTGTCATTACAGGCCCTATCTTTGTCCTGCGAACCGGTGTCACAGCAGATTTTCAATGATCCATCCACGTTTTTGAACACTATGTTGCTCTTTCGAGATTGAAACCGTGAAGATCCGGGTTACAACTGATCTTCAGCAACCCATGCTGGTATGAGGCAACTAACGTTGTCGGGTGGCCAGACTCGCTGATTTGGTTGACGTATATCATCGTATTACGTAGAACGATGCCCATGCTGTTGATCACTGGACTGTCTGGTCCAGACTCGATTATTTGCACACCGCCGCCATATAGCTGGACTATTGCCGAGCGCGGCGTTACACAAACAACCAAGCAACCAACCAACAAAATACAATTATAGACTGGTGATGAGGTCAATACGTGACCGTCGACAGAAAAGCATATTGCTTTTCGCGGGTCCATAAAAACACGTATTGACCGATTTCGCCAGTCTATAATTGTTTTATTATGTAATTACCGAAAACAAAAAGCTTTTAAAATCCAAAACATGTCCATTTAGTCAAGAAAAGTAATTTTATTTTCACTACAAACAATACTGTGACATGTAAACAATAGAATGACGTCATAGCTTGACGTGAATGACGTCATAGCTTGACGTCATAGTAACTCAGGTCAATATGACTTTTGGTCGGACCTTGGTTGGAGTCAATATGCTTTTCTGTCGACGGTCACGTGACCGCCTCTAGACCAATCAGGTAGCCGGAAATATATGGTTGCATAATAAACTTTGATGATGCACAGTAGAAGAATTGATTGTAGTCGTAGCAGCACTGATAGTAGCGGTTACATCGTTGATAATAATTGTGCGTTAAACAAAGTGTACGTACATGATGCATCCATGATAAGGTACTCTTGTTATTGTTGAATGTATGTTGAATATGTTTGCCTTTGATCACGGCATGTCCTGTGTGTGGTTCAAAAAGAAAATGATTGGTGTTTGTCAGTTTTTAATTGGACAATTAGTTTTTGAGAAGCATTTTATGTTCTTTGCATAGCAAAGAGTTCATTTTTATTTCATAAACCCTTCAAAGTATGGTACGAAATGAAACTTCGAGAACCTTTCTCGTTAAACATGCTGTTTTATATTTGATATTGATATATTAACACATGAAATAGTTGAAATCGTATGGATTTACATTGTGACTATTATACTTTTCAATTAAAAATGCCCCTTACTGAATTAAACGGGACTGATGACTCGTAAAGTCATATAATCGATAATCTACATCTTAGTATATATTCTCCATTTTCATGACATCGGAGTAGTTTTTTTTATTTGAATAGCAAGAATAAGATCCATGGTATGATTCGTGTTCCCATATACCTGTTTTTCCTTCTTTTGTAGCATGATAGTGATGCAGTGGTTAGGATGGACTGAGTGATGATAGTGATGCAGTAACTACCGTAGAGAGTGATGAGAGAGGTATAGAGAGTACGATAGACTTGGCCATGAGAATAGACTGAGCGATAAGTGAGTGAGTGAGTGACTTTAGTTTTACGTCGCACTCAGCAATATCCCAGCAATATGGCGGCGATCTGCGCAATTGGGAACCGATGACATGTGTCAACCAAGTCAGCGAGCCTGACCACCCGATCCCGTTAGTTGCCTCTTACTACTAAGGGATGATAGTGATGCAGTGATTATGGCAGACAAAGGGATGATAGTGATGCAGTGGTTAGGGCAGACAAAGGGATGATAGTGATGCAGTGGTTAGGGCAGTCAAAGGGATGATAGTGATGCTGTGGATAGGGTAGACTGAAAGATGATAGTGATGCAGTGATTAGGGCAGACAAAGGGATGATAGTGATGCAGTGGTTAGTGCAGACTGAGGGATGATAGTGATGCAGTGGTTAGGGTGGACTGAGTGATGATAGTGATGCAGTGGTAAGGGCAGACAAAGGGATGATAGTGATGCAATGGTTAGGGTGGACTGAGGGATGATAGTGATGCAGTGGTTAAGGTTGACTGGGGGATGATACTGATGCAGTGATTAGGGCAGACAAAGGGATGATAGTGATGCAGTGGATAGGGAAGACTGAAAGATGATAGTGATGCAGTGATTAGGGCAGACAAAGGGATGATAGTGATGCAGTGGTTAGGGTGGACAAAGGGATGATAGTGATGCAGTGGTTAGGGTGGACAAAGGGATGATAGTGATGCAGTGGATAGGGTAGACTGAAAGATGATAGTGATACAGTGATTAGGGCAGACATAGGGATGATAGTGATGCATTGGTTAGGGTGGACTGAGGGATGATAGTGATGCAGTGGTTAGGGCAGACAGAGGGATGATAGTGATGAAGTGATTAGGGCAGACAAAGGGAATATAGTGATGCAGTGGTTAGGGTGGACTAAGGGATGATTGTGATGCAGTGATTATGGCAGACAAAGGGATGATAGTGATGCAGTGGTTAGGCAGACAGAGGGATGATAGTGATGCAGTGGTTAGGGCAGACAAAAGGATGCTAGTGATGGAGTGGTTAGGGTCGACTGAGAGATGATAGTGATGCAGTGGTTAGGGTAGACTGAGTGATGATAGTGATGCAGTGGTTAGGGTGGACTGAGTGATGATAGTGATGCAATGGTTAGGGTGGACTGAGTGATGATAGTGATGCAGTGGTTAGGGTGGACTGAGTGATGATAGTGATGCAATGGTTAGGGTAGACTGAGTGATGATGTAGGTTGAACTGGTTGATGAGAGTGATGCTGTGAGTAAGGGGAACTGGGGTAAGTGATAGAGCGAGAATGGCATACAAAGAGAAGACTCAGTAATGAGGGAAATGAGAGTGACTGGACTGAGAGATGTGAGTGACGCAGTGATAAGGGTAGACTAAGTGATGACAGAGATGCAGTTACTTGGGTAGACTGTAAGATGAGATAGATGCAGTGACATGGGCAGACTGCAAGATGAGAGAGATGCAGTGACATGGGTAAGCTGCAAGATGAGGGAGATACAGTGACTTAGGTAGACTGCAAGATGAGGGAGATACAGTGACTTAGGTAGACTGCAAGATGAGAGTGGAGCGGTCATTAGGGTAGACTGAGGGATGATAGAGATGCAGTGACCTGGGTAGACTGCAAGATGAGAGTGATGCAGTGACTTAGGTAGGCTGAGTGATGATCGAGATACAGTGACTTAGGTAGGCTGAGTGATGAGAGAAATGCAGTGACTTGGGTAGGCTGAGTGATCAGAGAGATGCAGTGACTTGGGTAGACTGCAAGATGAGAGAGATGCAGTGACTTGGGTACACTGTAAGATAAGAGAGATGCGGTGACTTGGGTAGACTGCAAGATGAGAGAGATGCAGTGACTTGGTAGACTGTAAGATGAGAGAAATGCAGTGACTTGGGTAGACTGCAAGATGAGAGAGATTCAGTAACTTGGGTAGACTCTAAGATATGAGACATGCAGTGGCTTGGGTAGACTGTAAGATGAGAGAGATGCAGTGACTTTGGTAGACTGTTAGATGAGAGAGATGCAGTGACTTGGGTAGACTGCAAGATAGGAGAGATGCAGTGACTTGGGTAGACTGTAAGATGAGAGAGATGCAGTGACTTGGGTAGACTGTAAGATGAGAGAGATGCAGTGACTTTGGTAGACTGTTAGATGAGAGAGATGCAGTGACTTGGGTAGACTGTAAGATAGGAGAGATGCAGTGACTTGGGTAGACTGTAAGATGAGAGAGATGCAGTGACTTGGGTAGACTGTAAGATGAGAGATGATGCAGTGACTTGGGTAGACTGTAAGATGAGAGAGATGCAGTGACTTGGGTAGACTGTAAGATGAGAGAGATGCAGTGACTTTGGTAGACTGTAAGATGAGAGAGATGCAGTAACTTGGGTAGACTGCAAGATGAGAGAGATGCCGTAACTTCGGCAGTCTGTAAGATGAGAGAGATGCAGTGGCTTGGGTAGACTGCAAGATGAGAGAGATGCAGTAACTTGGGTAGACTGTAAGATGAGAGTGATGCAGTGACTTCGGCAGTCTGTAAGATGAGAGAGATGCAGTGACTTGGGTAGATTGAAAGATGAGAGAGATGCAGTAACTTGGGTTGATTGCAAGATGAGAGAGATGCAGTAACTTGGGTTGACTGCAAGATGAGAGAGATGCAGTGACTTGGGTAGACTGTAAGATGAGAGAGATGCATTGACTTCGGCAGTCTGTAAGATGAGAGAGATGCATTGGCTTGGGTAGACTGCAATATGAGAGAGATGCAGTGACTTCGGCAGTCTGTAATGAGAGAGATGATGAGAGATGTAAGATGACTTGGGTAGACTGGCAAGATGAGATAGAGATCACAGTGACTGGGATAGACTGTAAGATAGAGAGAGATGCAGTGACTTGGGTAGACTGTAAGATGAGAGAGATGCAGTGACTTGGGTAGACTGCAGATGCAGTGACTTGGGCTTAAGATGAGAGAGATGCAGTGTAAGATGAGAGATGCAGAGTGATGAGAGAGATGCAGTGATAGAGATGCTTGGGTAGACTGCATGATGAGAGAGATGCAGTGACTTGGGTAGGCTGTAAGATGAGAGTGATGCAGTGACTTGGGTAGGCTGTAAGATGAGAGTGATGCAGTGACTTGGGTAGACTCTATGATGAGAGAGATGCAGTGAATTCGGCAGTCTGTAAGATGATAGAGATGCAGTGACTTGGGTAGTCTGCAATATAAGAGAGATGCAGTGACTTAGGTAGGCTGTTAGATGAGAGTGATGCAGTGACTTGGGTAGACTGCAAGATGAGAAGTTAGGGTGGACTGCAGGATGATAGTAATGCAGTGGGTACGGTAGACTGAGTGATGATAGTGATGCCTTGATTAGGGTAGACTTTGGGATGATAGTGATGCAGTGATTAGGGTAGACTGAGTGATGATAGTGATGCAGTGATTAGAAGGGAAGATTACGGGAACAGACTGATGGAGTTGGTAGGTAAGGGACGAAAGTGATGCAGCCACTAGGGATGACTAAGGGATGAAAGTGAGGCAGTGATTACGACAGGCAAAGGGATGAGGTGATGCTGCTAATTGGGCAGACAGCGATGGTACTGATGCACGGGTAGACGAGACACAAAGAGGGACGAGAGTGTCGCGTGTCAGAAGAAAGTATTTTCTTGACTATTCGACCCAAAAGTTATAAACGTTATCAAAACGTAAAAAGCCTGGAAAAACGAAATCCTGCAAACGTATGGGCAAAACCAAATATGAAATACAGTACCATTGCATAACCATTTTTGTGTGTTTACTGTTTAGCACCAACAAGTATGTGTGCATGCCCATTGCACGGCAGTTCGCATAATGGTTCATATATATAGACTTCTGGGATAACTTACATAGTCTAAGACATGTCTGGAACATTTGTTCGTATAAACGAGATTTCATTGTTTAAATTGTTGATCAATTCGTTTATTGACTAGTAATTATTTCATCGTTATATATACGCGCTTCGCTATCAGCATGCACTTTAGCACAGCATTCCTAAAGGTCATTTGAATTTCATTACGTCGATAAATCGCAGTCATAATTGCTTGAAATACTATTTTGATTTTAATTTTAAATAATTTATACTCTATCCGATATATGTCAAAATAATTTAGATAATTCAATGCTGATAAACTGTTATTTTATCTGATAAAAGAATGTCTACAATATACATTGATTATACCATTTATGCTATGGTAGATACTATAGAAAACATTCCAACAACTTGCCCATGTATCCTGTTATCCAGCTTTGAATCTTAATCTAAGTCAGCTTATCAGGTACGCAACGATCGTTGAAAAATCATTTCCCTGAGATTTTATATTCATAATGATGACAATGTATACCGCAGACTATTCTTAAAATGGGAATTATGCTACGAAATGATAAGAAAGCCTGGGGATATATGAATAAAGTCAATTTAAGCCTTATCACAATAATAATTTCAGATACTGATATCAGCGCCATGTAACTATACAGAAGCTGATTAAAATTCTATATCTGAAAGAGGCGAAGACATAAACGCTTAATTTCAAGATCGAATAATATACGCGGAATCACCGCAGCTTCTATTTCTAAATTAATGACGGCCATTAATTGACATTTTTGTTAGATTTAAGGTTTCGAAGGACTGATGTGTGCTTTACCAGATTATTTTAACAATTGGAGGGGAAATTGAAACACTAACGCAATTTTTTTTCCCGTTTTGGAGATATTTTTTAAACAAAGTAACGAGACCAGAAGATTTCTTAAGAGTTAGCGTCCAATTTTCCTTCTGTTTCCTACCCAGCGTTAATTTCCAGTAAGACCTTGTCTCATAAACGGTAACATTTGGGCGTTCTTTATCTCACAAAAAACTCGCATGCGTCTATTTAGACAAATCCTATAAAAATACTATTTCCCATGGGGATTCGAGGGAGTCTTTATACGGGACGCGAGGTTAATATCTTCTTTCTGCCGACAGTCGAAGATTTAAGCTCATCCTCTTTGGGCTTCCACAGAGCCAGAACCCTAGCGTTTAATCACAGAGGCCATTACGAGAACCTGTATAAACACGGTCCATACACGGATGTCAATGGGTAGTACCGCATTGACCAAACGCAAACAGTACCCAGAGAAGCAGCGCCTGTAAAGACAAGGATGTTTGCTGTGCATCTGTTCTTTAGGGGTTAGGCGAGGATTTGGCTTAAAACGCCCAGACGGTGCAATTTTACGTTCGTCTTGTAGATTTCATTTACATGTCTCATGTTTGAATGCCGACAAGCTGACGACTTTGAATTAGTAAATCATACGAATTTGAAACAAGGCTTGAAACGTACGCCCAGTTACATAGAAAATCTTCAAGCTTTATGCGTTATCTGTTTGGCGGATATACTGACAAACAATGGTTTACATGGTTAGATGGTACTTACATTAGAGTCAATTTATGTCTGTAATTATCGGGGATGCCCCCGTCTCCACGCAAGCGAGGGAATATTGAACACGGGTCTTCCCAACGATCGGTCACATATATCTTTATTGGGGAACTGTAATCTTTTGTCATTGCTAGCGATAAGTCACTCTACCCTTAATATCGACCAAGAGGTCCCTCCTTCATTTTCTGGGCCCTTTATCAAGCCTATTCCTTGATTACCTTAAAGGAAGGGAGACCGCCGGCCTATTGTACCTTCGTCTGTTTCCTTCAATGACGACAGATTTTTCTTTTCCATCATCGTGCGCATGCACAAAATTAATTATCCACACCACCGATTTCATTCTTTTTCATGAATTTTTCGAGTTTTATGGCATTTTGTTAATTCTGTTCAAGGAAACGGTAAGGAGCCTGGCGAACTTCGTATGCACGGCCTCGCTTCCGTTTTAGGCCTCGCTTCCCTCTGGTATTTACGTAATGACTACCAATAATCCATAAGGTACTTTCAGGCTTTATTGAAAACATACACACAAAGTCTAGAATTGATTATGGTAATGAACTATTCATACAAATGTTGATCGGCGGTATACCTAATTATATTGCCTCTAATGACATTAAAAGGTGCGCTGCACGTGCGCCGCAGCGTCATAAGATGAGACGTTTTATCATCTTGTTCACAGGTAAAGTGACGGTTTCTTTATTTAATTTTAAATCATCCTGGTTTTGTATCAACAATATCGTTAATCTTGTTTTGAAATGTAAAATTGATAAGTTCGACTCAACGTTAACTGAGTGTTTGATTATTCTGCGGTATCCATTAATGAACTTAACGATATGTCTCTTTTTCACGAGCATAACTTCATCATTTTTTATATCCTACCTTTTGTCCCTTCGCTCCATGATTCACAGTATGCTGATAAAAATGTTTCAATATTGAAGATTGCAGCGTTAATGTATCTTCTTCCTCTTGCTCTTCCTCTTTCTACTACTACTACTACTACTACTACTACTACTACTACTACTACTACTACTACTACTACTACTACTACTACTACTACTACTACTACCACCACCACCACCACCACCACCACCACTACTACTACTACTACCACCACCACCACCACCACCACCACCACTACTACTACTACTACTACCACCACCACCACTACTACTACTACTACTACTACTACTACTACTACTACCACCACCACTACTACTACCACCACTACTACTATTACTACTTCTACAGCTGTTTGTTGTTATCTTTGCTATTTCCACAACAACTACAGCTACTACTATTGCTACTACTGCTGCTGCTACTACTGCTACTACTACTACTACAGATACTGTCATCTGATGAAGTTGCCCTGAAACTACTAAAGAGAAAATGAAATGGTTGTAATCAACAACATAACTTCACATTCTTTCAACATATAAATAACCATCAAAGATTTCAGAAGGAAATTAACGATGGTTTGGCAGTGGTTATGCATACTGTAAGTATCCAATTTATTATGTTACACTTTTTGTGAAAAAAGTAAGCAATCATTAATATTTTCGACTACAATCAGCGTAGAAAAGAGTTTAATATAGAGTCAATCGACTCCCCGAGAACAAACTTTACTGTACATAATATAAGTAAAGCTGCAGTAGCATTTTTAAGGATTCGTCGTTTTTGCAGCACTCCATCAATAACACAGGTACACCTGGAACGGATTGCACTCACACAGCAACCGAACGCGATTCCCTAGCAGCTCGAGCGGTCTCGTCATCGACAGAACGATCATTACCGTCATTTTGACGTCACTGTGACCTCACGTTGAGAGTAGCCTATACGTAGCCGTCAGATAACCCTTACGTAGCCAACAGGTACCCACCCTTCCAATAGCCTATGGGTACAGTAAATTACGGTTATAACGCATGGACCAAAAGGTTAAGTTCGTTTTAACAGTAGTTCGTTATACGCATTTCGATTAAATTAACATATGGGACGAAAATGTCGTTATATCCGCCACTTCGTTCTAAATGCATTTTACTCCGGTCTTTTGTTGAATTTGCTTACGCATTTATTAATTTTCGACGATCATTGGGGGGCACAGTGGACCCAGTCATCAGAGGTAAAGTAATTCGCTCGATCGTGGGTTCCAATCCGAAAAACGTCTACAACCTGAATAGGTTTTCCACCCAAACGGTGACAGTATTCCTACTGTTCAAACCGGCGTTAAACTCACTCACCCTATTATTATCGATGTCCTTCGTTCAGCTGTCGAATGCGCCACAAATAGCTACGTCGTGCGTCCAGACATGGTGTTGATTGTGACCCTTGGTCTGTCAATTTACTGATTGCTCGCGCAAATATATATCACCATTCAAGTTCAAACACAATTTGTCGCTTGTATGCCAATTGCTTCTCTGTCAAATAGCCTTTGTTTCACATTACAATATAACTTTTCGTTAGGAAACATATTTCCATTTTTACCATGTAGGTAACTGTTTCTCTGTAAGCCAACCGCGGTCATTTCTCTAAAACAAAACTAAAAAAACGAATGCTTAAGAAGTAACGAGGAATTTAAAATTATGCGTCCCGGGCGAATAGGGTTTGGAAGACCCGAGCATTTTGAGATGGACTTTCAACATCAATTAACGATTATCAGTAATTCCGAGTAATGAGACTGTTATTCGATATCTTACAAATAGTACTCTTCCGGATTGTTCTTAAAATGTTCAATGACCTTATCATTCAGTTCAACCTTCTATTCTGTTGACGGCACACCAACAAACGGGGGCTCTATTTAAAAATAAACGCTAAGTGTTGTCTTAGACTGACGCATCGGTAGGTTTTATAGAGTTTGCGGTGTATTATCCATAAGTTGTTTACAAATTTACGTTTTAATTGTATTATATTAAATATATCAATAAAAGTAGTCGACAATGAGTAGGTGTAATCTCATAACGCCGTTGCACATGACCGATGTTCTGTGTGCAATATTTTAATGTTTTCATGACATCCTTAAATACTTAATATTTGATATTCAATAAAACATATATATCTCACTGTACCAAATATAATTCTAAATTTAAAATGTTTCTGTTGTTTGAAGGACAAAATTGACAACATTGTTAGTACATCTAAAATATTTATGAGATGATATTGTCAGAATAATGTTTGAGTTTTATTGTATTGTGAAATTATGTAACAGAATGACATTTGAATGACATATGATACGAATGTAAATTTATTCTGCAATAACAATTTGAAACAAAACCTTTCATGGTAAATGTGATTAGATGGGTCTTGTGAAAATGCAATTATAAATTTAAACATGTAATTTAATAGATTCTGGAACAGCATGCTTACGGGTTGTCTGTCTCCTCACTGCCACAATCCATATAAGCCTTTGAACATGCCTTTGACAATATTTCAACTGAAAATAAAATCTACACGCAAAAGTCAACGGTTGTAACCTGAACGGTCTGACAATAACACAGCATAACCAACTTGAACCTGAGGTGTAAAAGACGATTTGAGAGTTAAGCGTTTATTCGCAAAAAAATTCACAGTGTGACAAAATGACATTGTTATGTGAGATTACTTACTTCGATTTCTGTGGCCAGTTTGTGAAAAAAAATGGAATATATATTTTTAAAGTGCTTCGTTATACTACCATTAATTTAACATCTTCTTAATACAATCTTTTTTACAGAACTTCTAAATTAAATGAATGGAAATAACACCAACGTATCTCTGTTTCAGCTAGAATATAAGCACATTCATGTTGAAAATTTCAATTCAATTTTATTCAATCTGAATTCACTTTTCAGTACAAATTAGCCGATGTTAAAGGTAAAACACACAAGATTAACGAGAGTTGCATTGTTGTCATTACTAGGTGTGAGAACTTGTTATTACTAGGTGTAAGAACTTGTTATTACTAGGTGTAAGAACTTGTTATTACTAGGTGTAAGAACTTGTTATTACTAGGTGTAAGAACTTGTTATTACTAGGTGTAAGAACTTGTTATTACTAGGTGTAAGAACTTGTTATTACTAGGTGTAAGAACTTGTTATTACTAGGTGTGAGAACTTGTTATTACTAGGTGTAAGAACTTGTTATTACTAGGTGTAAGAACTTGTTATTACTAGGTGTAAGAACTTTATTACTAGTTATTACTAGGTGTAAGAACTTGTTATTACTAGGTGTAAGAACTTGTTATTACTAGGTGTAAGATCTTGTTATTACTAGGTGTAAGAACTTGTTATTACTAGCTGTAAGATCTTGTTATTACTAGGTGTAACATCGTGTTATTACTAGGTGTAAGAACTTGTTATTACTAGGTGTGAACTTGTTATTACTAGGTGTAAGAACTTGTTATTACTAGGTGTAAGAACTTGTTATTACTAGGTGTAAGAACTTGTTATTACTAGGTGTAAGAACTTGTTATTACTAGGTGTAAGAACTTGTTATTACTAGGTGTAAGAACTTGTTATTACTAGGTGTAAGAACTTGTTATTACTAGGTGTAAGAACTTGTTATTACTAGGTGTAAGAACCTGTTATTACTAGGTGTAAGAACTTCTTGTTACTAGGTGTAAGAACTTGTTATTACTTGTAGGAACATTATTACTAGATATTACTAGGTGTAAACTTGTTAACTTTGTTATTACTAGGTGTAAAAACTTCTTGTTACTAGGTGTAAGAACCTGTCATTACTAGGTGTAAGAACTTGTTATTACTAGGTGTAAAAACTTGATATTACTAGGTGTAAGAACTTGTCATTACTAGGTTGAAGAACTTGTCATTACTAGGTGTAAGAACTTGCACTGTTCTAAGCATCCGCAAAAAAGGTGACATTAGTTTAAACTATCTGTCTAACGCCAGTCAACGTCCACATGTCGTTCCAGATAGGAATAAGCTACTAGAGAAATACTTACTGTGTCTCAAAGTCCCTGAACTGCATCATTTGCCCATCCATACTGCCCTTTCTGCAAAACGAAATCCCTAAATAAAGCCTAGATTTCCTCACGTTCTGAATCTCCCATCTCACTGGGGGTCCTTTTCAATTAAAAAGGAATAATTTGTTTTCTTGTTTCTATCAAAATTATATATATTCAGAGACTAAGCGTTAGAGAAATACTATACTGTCCTTTTTTCACCACTTGGTATTTCATTTAAACCGAAGTCCATGACCGAGCCACAACACGACAAACACGACACAGGGGAGACAATGAGAAAAAAGTCCCAATTGTCTCTACTGGAAATACAAGAAGTCGAAATGCTAGATTAGGTATGATAGTAGGTAAGTATGTATATAAATCGTACCACAGAGTGTCTTTCTTTCGCAATTCAATACACCCCTTTTAAAAACCAACGGTTACTGAATATCAGGACTCGTTTGCAAAACCTTTTGAAAATGTCAAAGATTGGAAAATGGCTTCCTATTGTGTACGACACCCTATGCTAATGGTTCCCATGTATCCAGTTCAATTTCTGAGCTTGTTTTGTTTCACTACAGTACTTGTGTACAAGATATTGAGAGAGATATACAAGCCGCACTAATCCTCACGGTGGGCTACCCTTTATCTTTCACACAATCTTGAAGATACGGGGTAGGATAACAAGGGGAAACGGGACACATTCCCTACTTGCCAGTACATTGTATAAATTCGTTTGTATTGGTTGTACAACTATGGTTATTTGGCACGGAATTTGAAAATGTCGGCGTCTAGCTGCAACACGAAGGCGTTCACACGAGTACTATAGTATAGAGTTGAAGGTATTGTGGTAAACGGAATACATGTATTCGCTTGTGGTAAAATATTAAGGGTTAAAGGAAATTCATATTTAGTTTGGCATCCATTTAAAAGAAATGCGCAATAAAACATCTGGTTTGAAAGATATTTTGGTTGAATTTTTCAAATTTTGGTTTAGTGTGTGTTTTAGAAAAGTGTCGCGATCCTGTTACTGACATATATGTCATATACGTAACATATAATCACCATAAAACATCAGCGGAACCATTCCAGGTCGGGGAGAAACGTTTTCGCTACAGCAACAGCCTGTGGAACGGCTGTGGTATTGCATACATTCAATTGTTAAAAGTTTAAAATATTACTTTATTTCATTACCTCTATTGTTTGATGTAATCTGTGAACAAAGTTTATTAAACGAATTTATGATAAACTAACTTCTTATATAATCCATAACAGTAAATCCTTGTTCACTCAGATGCAGATGATTTAAATTAATACGGATGAACGAATACGTATTATCTATGAACTGTATATACAATGTAAATGTTCCTATTGGGACCTGTCCGGAATGCCGATTGATCGGAGTTATCAGTGTCCTTATTAAAGGGATTCTAGGCGTTTAATGTCTCTGGTGATACCATCAAACTTGGAACTGGATCTAAATGTTTGATTCTTGAATGTTTTCTTTGTTTTTTCCTCGCAGATCAATCCGAGGAAGAAATTGAAACAGTTTTCAGTATTACCTCGAATGATTCTCTCTGGGCAGTCAGCCAATACAAGGGTGGTATAAAAAGTGTTTCCTTTCAAGTCGAACCCTATATTGTCCTTCTACGCTCTTTAAATCAGATGAAATACTAACAAAAGTCTCCTCCTCGAAACGTTGCACACTTGAGAAAATCCCTGCCGTTGAAATTAAACAAAAATACTGCTTAATCCATTAGGATATGGGATTTGTGACCAATATTTTCAGCGTCGTATATTACGAGGCGGACAGGCGTTGCAAAAACACTTGATCGCCAGTGTTAGTACTGACGATGGGGCGAAAATATACGACGTTTTGTTACATCTGATAGAGTGATGTGAATGCGCCTTTTCTAACTGCTGTTCTTCAGGGTGATCCATGACGTCATCGACGTTCGTAGGTTTTGACGTTTCTGTATGTCCATCTTGCAATCGTTACCCGGAATACAAGAATACAATCATTTTCCATTATCATTCATTTCATTCAATCATTTCGTTTACCATCACAACCACACAGAATCCTTTCAAATACTCCAAACATTCCACAAATGCACTACAACACAAATGCAACACACCACTGGACCAAGGATCACCAGATACAGAACCGATTACAGTTACATATTTGCAAAACATATTCGACCTTTCAGCCAGGTAAAAAATGTCTGCATTTAGAACAAAAACGTTAATTAGTTTTGCACAAACATTCCTGCACCTTAAAACAAGCGCCCCTAAATGGGCGTTTATCGTTGTTGATGACGTCGTCTGAAGCCTTTGTCCAGGAATATCTCCATAATGACAGAGCCTTTCCGGCTCAAATATAACTTCTCCTAGCTGTTTCTGAAGCTACATTTCTACCTGATGGTAGAAACCACTTCTTTCAATCTTTTTACTCCAAAAATAACCACACAGCGACTCTCGCGTAATGTCAGTATTAGTATACATCATCTACTTATGAAAGAGCTTATGGCCTTTCTTCTAAAGATCGTTCACAAGAGGCTGAATGTCGAGTTAAAATATTGGCAAGCAGCCGGAAGTATTGAAACGATTACAGTGAGTGCATCAGAGTATTTGCATATCTCAAGGTATATGGAAAAAGTCTTAACGTTTATTTTAAAAACAATTAGTAATCCAATATAAACCCTTAACGTGCACCATTTGAGGGCTGGAATTGAAACTCTACAAGATTGGCCCTGGTCTTTGGGGACAAGTGGTAGGTAAAATGGTAACGTCAGAAGCATGAATCGACCCTTGCATGAGTCCTTTAATGACTTACTGGGGGAGCTTTCAAGGCTTTAATCTGTTTTTGGAACCATCTGTCGATACCATTCCAAAGTGAACAGGATTTTGTTCAACGAGTCCGTGAGGTTACCTCGCATCCGTTCCAGGAAATCTGTGTTGCAGGAAGTGCATATAAAAGATTATATTCCCTTTTCCATAAATCACCGGTTGGAAGTCTGTTGTTTATGATATCACCTGTCATCTTACTTGCTTACCGAGTATACAAACACAAATACAAACACAATCAATCGGTATTTTTCAAACAAGTCGGGTTAACATAGAAACAGTCCGGCAAACGAAAGTATGGGCTAGTAAATTGGATTTGGCCATAAAGTACAAACGTTTCTAGACTGAAAACAGCCTACAAATTCAAGACTCCAAATACCCGTATGATAACTTTGATACCCGTATCTAATACTCTTGTTTTCTTTGTTTCACTCTATTCGCATTGAAATATGGGGTATACTTTCTCTTTCTCGGCCCTTTACAATTCGTCATGAAATTGTCATATAGTTGGTCAATGTTGATGTTCCTTCTTCAGATTTGTACAATTCTTAGTTAAAACATAGGTGGATATAGCAACGGATAAACACATTGATTCAAAGGATCCTAGGGGACAAAAAGTGTATTCATATTGCATTATTTCAGGTAAAGCATGAGTTTATTATCATGTACATACATCAATCGAACCACACTACATTTAATCTTAAAGGATCCTAAGGCCCAACAAGTGTATTCTTATTGCATTATTTCAGGTAAAGTATAAATTTGTTATTATGTATATATATCACAATCGAACCAAACTAGAGATCCAAAGATTTCTAAAAACCAAAAAGTGTATTATTCTTGCATTATTTCAGGTAAAGCATATGTTTATTATCATGTACATACATACACAAGTCGAACCAAACTAGAGATCCAAAGAATTCTAAAAACCAAAAAGTGTATTATTCTTGCATTATTTCAGGTAAAGTATAAATTTGTTATCATGTACATACATCACAATCGAACCAAACTAGAGATCCAAAGAATTCTAAAAACCAAAACGTGTATTATTCTTGCATTATTTCAGGTAAAGTATAAATTTGTTATCATGTACATACATCACAATCGAACCAAACTAGAGATCCAAAGAATTCTAAAAACCAAAACGTGTATTATTCTTGCATTATTTCAGGTAAAGTATAAATTTGTTATCATGTACATACATCACAATCGAACCAAACTAGAGATCCAAAGAATTCTAAAAACCAAAACGTGTATTATTCTTGCATTATTTCAGGTAAAGTATAAATTTGTTATCATGTACATACATCACAATCGAACCAAACTAGAGATCCAAAGAATTCTAAAACCAAAACGTGTATTATTCTTGCATTATTTCAGGTAAAGTATAAATTTGTTATCATGTACATACATCACAATCGAACCAAACTAGAGATCCAAAGAATTCTAAAAACCAAAACGTGTATTATTCTTGCATTATTTCAGGTAAAGCATATGTTTATTATCATGTACATACATCGGTCGAACCAAACTTGAGACCCAAGGATTCTAAAGACCAAAAAGTGTAATCTTATTGCATTATTTCAGGTAAAGCATGAGTTTATTGTCATGTACATACATCAATGGAACCAAACTAGAGATCAATTGACAATTGATGATCTCTGCAAGATTTAACCCCAAACAATAATGACAGAAGTTCTGACCCACAAAACAATAACGCATTGCGCTATCCAGTATAGGAGACCCGCGGCATCAAATACACGCCACGGTAGCTTTTATCGTAAACAGAACTACTGTTTACAGTGAACTAATTGCAGTGTTTGCTGGAACATTCCAAACAGGAGCGTACTGCCAAACTTATGGTAAGCAGTAATTGTATTTTTTCGAGGTCCGCTATAATGTTTTTTAGTGTAAACTGATCCAAGGTATCACAGTCGGAGTTGATTGCATCCAATATTGTAGATATGTTCCAGCCAAGTGGAGAGAGCACCATGGAAATAAAAATGAATTTAATCTGATAGGACAAAGGTATATGTTCGACATTTTAGTACGAGCATCTCAAAAGATACATTTGCATGATATTTTTTATCTTGTTCATTTCGCATAGATCTTGGTACGTTAAATAAAATGTTTGAACCTTTAATTCGTTTCGTTCTTTGGTTGTTGGTGAGAAAATAGATCTTCATGCTTCAACGGAGCGGGTATGTATACATGTGTGTTCCTGTGTATGCGTGCGTGTGTATATTCTTGTGTGTGTGCGTGTACAAACGCGTGCCAGTGCGCGTGCCTTGTGGCAGTGTTTAGTGTGTTGACCTCGTTTCCTTGTAAATGTACCATTCGTAAAAATCTATTCTTACATTTAATCTTAAATGCAAGTAAAATATTTTTTTAATAATCTGTGCAAGTAGAAATTGAGATCATTAATGTCCGAGTATTTTATAAGTATATTGCAGTTAGATAGCTGGTCTTGAAGTAAAACGTGATCGATTTAACAAAGTGTATATTTTTAGTTAGACGCCAGACTCATTTAAATTTCTTACAAGAATTAACCGTTGTATTTACACCGAATATGGAGATACGGGATTCATTCGTTTTCACTACATATCCTGATTGTACAGTTAACAGCTGTCTGGACAGTGACAATCCACGGTAAAGGTTACGGGATTCCTAAGGCGTACCTTGACCTTCCCATCAGCACTGCAAACCGCAGGCCAACCGAAGGCATGTTGAAACTTGTCCATATTTAATATAATATGCGTTTTTCGAATACCTCTTTCACAATTAGAATATTTAATAGTTTAATATAATTTTGTGTCACTTAATTATGCGAGATCGAGATGATAGAGCCAATGATTGATAGGCTATGTGATCAGGAACATAACCCTTAACCCAGTAAACCTGATCCCAGGTATCTTATGAAAAATCAGCACTATCCCAGCTCTGTCTGAACAACAACCTACACCACAGAAACATCTGCATGAATTAGAGTTGTTGGGTATAGGCGTATGTGAGTCACTGGAATACACACTAACCTGTAGTAATAATGTAAATGATAATAATTGTGAATTTATAATGCGCATTTTCCATGTACACGGCACATGCTCAAAGTGCACACTCACAATCTGATGATTATTACCCCGGATAACCCAAGCTGCGTGTTAGGCGCTAGAAGGTTATAGTCACATGTCTTATCCCACCGGGTACCCATTTTCTGCTGGGTGAACAGAGGCAAGTTTGAACGAACTCACTTGCCTAAGGTGAGACCACATTATCACATGTGCTTCGTTGTGGGGCAGGACTGAAGTCCTAGAAACGCTGTAGTACGTTATGCATAGTGAGTGGGCTTGACTTGACAGGGGTAGTGGGTGGTCTAGCGGTTAAAGCGCCCGCTCGACAAATCCGGGTTCCATTCTCCACTTGGATAGAATGTGTGAAGTCCCTTTCTGGTGTCGGAATATTCCAAAAAGCGGCGTAAACAAAACTCACTCACTTACTCGGATTGATGTTGCAGGAAAGTCCCAACATGATGTAGTTCGCAAACCTCAATTTTTTAAAAACAACGAGTATTGTATTCAAGCAAAGGATTCTTATCTGAACAAACCGGTTTCGAATCAGCAATTAGCGAATCCGGACACTGACAAGGTAAGCAAGTATGAAATGCGAATTGTGGCGCGTGCAACCATGACTGCAGTGAGACCATATGTTTTGACCCCTTGTCAGAATATGTCAAAGAAATAATCCAGGTCGGGTATTAATATAAAGCTCCACGCTATTGTTGTATAGGTTCCTCGTGCTTATAGAATACAAAATGATTCATTTATGGTAAAATCGTATGTAAATACTGATTATAAAACTATATAGGCCATGTACAAAATTCCAAGGATTAATTTGTATTAGCTGTTGAAACACATCAATGAACACGTAAATGACAAAATAATGGTGAAAATTATTATGAAGATTACTGAAGATCAGTGCTGAAGTCAGCCCATAAAAATAGTAAATCCCCAGTAACTAAGAGTCGTTGTCCTTTGGCCGTTTTCACGAACCACACGTCATAGATCCTATGTATGATGATACACTACATTGTACACATTTCATCAGAGGCGTTCCTTAAGCGTAGGCGTCAGTGGAGGCCTCGGGTCCTTGTCCATTTAATAGTTATTACGGATACATTTCACTCTCGTTTTATTCAATCACTTGAATAAACGTGGATGTATTGCTTGATTGATGTTACTGTATGCCGGGCTGACAGATGATTCATTAGAACAAAGACATAGAACAATGGGCACGCATAGAGCAGTAATAAGCATTATGCAAGCTATTATATACGTCATCAGAGAGAGATAGTATCGTTGTTACAGATGCCACGTATCATGGAGAAAATAAAACTTACATTAGTAGAGGCAGGAGGAGGAAGAGTAGTAGTAGTAGTAGTAGTAGTAGTAGTAGTAGTAGTAGGGATAGTAGTAGTAGTAGTGGTAGTAGTAGTAGTAGTAGTAGTAGCAGTAGTAGTAGTAGTAGCAGCAGCAGTAGCAGTATTAGTAGTAGCAGTAGTAGTACTAGCAGTAGTCGTAGTAGCAGTAGTAGTAGAAGTAGTAGCAGTAGTCGTAGTAGCAGTAGTAATAGTAGTAGCAGTAGTAATAGTAGTAGCAGTAGTAATAGTAGTAGCAGTAGTAGTAATAGTAGTAGCAGTAGTAGAAGGAGTTGTAGTAGTAGTGATGTTGGTAGTAGTAATAGTAGTTGCAGTAGTAGTAGTAGCAGTAGTAGTAGTAGTAGCAGTAGCAGTAGTAGTAGCAGTAGTAGAAGCAGCAGTAGTAGTAGTAGCAGCAGCAGTAGTAGTAGTAGTAGTAGCAGTAGTAGCAGTAGTAGTAGTAGTAGCAGTAGTAGTAGTAGTACAGCAGCAGCAGTAGTAGTAGCAGTAGTAGTAGTAACAGCAGCAGCATAGTAGTAGTAGCAGCAGTAGTAGCAGTGGAGTAGTAGTAGTAGTAGTGGCAGCGGTGGTGATGGTGGTGGTGGTAGCAGTAGTAGTAGTAGTAGAAGTAGTAGTAGTAGTAGTAGTAGACGATGTTGCTGCTGATTATGATGATGACAGAAATGTAATGATAAAATAATGATAGTATTCATCATAAGCATTCTAATCATCAACGTGTCATTTAGAACTCTCTTACTTGATTTATGGTAAACCTGCTTAATTTGAATACGCGTAGTTTTGTTACTATCTTACACTCGATACCTGTATAATTAACTGATTTATTACAAAACGAAGATCATGGCAGCTGGATTGAAACTGTGAAACTGTAGCCTAAAAACATGTTGACAGTTGATTTAATAGCTACGTATGCATATCGTGTCGATTTCAGTGTTGTTCCAACTCATACACACTCGAACACGTGGCCTCAAGCGTGTCAAACACATTAGTATGTTGTGTTCGTGATAATCAAAATCTATTGTGTATTTTAACGAAATTCGGTCACACTGTGGTAGTAAATATCGGGAACAGTGACAATTCGTCACTATAATATTGTCATGTTTGACCTGCGTGTAGCTGTTGACCTTTGGCCTGGTTTAACACGGTCAACTTAAAAACTGCACTCAAAGCTACTATGACCCGGGTGGGGAAAAATGGGATGCAAGGCGTAATAGCAGTCATCGACAAATTTGCACCCGAGAACCCAACCCAATGCGTGTGGGTTTCCCCCCTTTGAAATATATACTAGGTTGGAATTCCGTTATCTGGGAATCGTTTCTGGCCAATTAAACTGCGTTCTTGCACAAACGCTACCTCCAGGTAGTATTTCGTGCCCTCTATCCCCCTCCGAATCTCCCCTTCCCCACACCTTTCCTAATTGCAAAGCGGGCAAGGTGTGGCATCATACCCCATGTATCGGTTTCAACACTTTGTTAAAGCTACAACGAATTGCCCTTAAGTCGAAGATTAAGTCAAAGCCTTTTCTACATTCCCACTCCTCACGTTGATGAAACGCCATGATAGACGCTCTCTGCGTTGTTCTGGGGTAGATTCAGCCCCAGATAGACAAAGCACAATATTGTTTTCTGTATAAATATCCTTTTACTATTTATGAGTGTCGTACTTTTGAAGAGGTATCCTAGTTCGGTAGATGCTATCTTCCTAAACCCCTAACTCCATGTTCAGTATATAAGATCAGTGACAACGGGGAGGTTTTTACTGCTGTGGGTTCATTTCGTGCAAAAAGGAAAACTTCAAAACATAGCTTGTCGAGTGTTGACTTGTATGTTATGCTAAACACTACGAACACCGTGGAAGCTACGTTTGAGTGTGGGAAGACCTGGTCGTTTTTTATGACCGAAAAAACTCTTCAAAGCACAAATAGGAACAGTTGTTTGTTTTCGTTGAACTATTAGTATAGGAAACTTTCAACATCTTGTGAGAAAACACAGCATTTATGTTTTTTTTCACTGAAGTTTGCAATTTATCATACTGAACGTACAAGACAAAACTATCCATGTAGCATAATTTAATACTTATCAGATTTGAGTAAGGTAATGATTTTAGCAAGACATTGGTTCTCTATGATTTTAGAGAAATTTGAAAGTTAAGGTTTATTTGATTTTGCTTGTTCACACTACCTTTATTTTCAATAGCGATTGTGGCAGGCACATGCTGCGTTGCGCTTTTCTCTTCCTTTAATATTTCACTTAATGTGGAAATAGAAATATCATTGAGCTGACACCACTCCCACAAAAATCCCTGGAACCTCATAATTCAATTAAGAACCATTGCTTGAAAGACTTCAATATATTTCCTTCGAAAACGCAGTCAATATTTTCCATTCCTAAATATGGACGTCTGTTCTCTCTAAACCTAGACTAATAACGTTCCTGAGATTGTGGTAATGAATTTATTCGCCGCAATAAAACCTCCAAATGACACTACAACATAATGAATAGAGATCTTAATCGCTTCTGACTACAAACTAGTCTTTATGCTCGATCTAGCCGGGAAAAACTCGCCTAGAAACCGTTGTGGAATTGGTAATAATTTCAAGTCAATAATTTACGGGACATCGTTTCTATCAAACATTTCATCGAATAAGAAATTTGCTTGTGAACGAACAGTCGAACGCTTCCTTGTTTTTGTACAGATACGATCATTACTAACCATAACCCACGCCCTGTGTGTAATAATATGCCATGAATAATAAATCTAGCAAAATATAATATTAGACTTTATAGTGGTTGGGGTTTTTTGTATGAGGAGGAAATTGAGTTTGAAATTGACAAAATCCCATAGGAACCTCCCTATCCCGATTTCCCAATAACTTTAAGTAACAAATTTTATATACATCTTTTAGAAATAGTTTGGCATGTGTGAATCCCATGTTCATTTGAATATCAGCTTGTAGATTATATGATTATATATGTTCGCAAAATCTCGAGGCCTGAAGGGAACGAATAAACTAATCGATATCGGTTTTGTTAGGTGTATTCTTCGTTATGTATTTTAAAGTAGAACACGCAGTCTCAATCTTCACGCTCAAGCTTTAACGGTACTGTGTTCGAGCGCGGGTTTTCGTTGCTGTAGAATTTAACTGTTACATAACGGTTGTGTAGTAATATTTATTTACCTTCGTACCATTCAGGAACCAATTTCAATATTTATATCATATTTAGAGTTAGATGTGTACAAAATATGGATATAATCTACAATTGTCTGCGTGTTTGTTTTCCAAATTGCAAAACGAAATCTATTTTTTAGTATTAGCAAAGCTCTAAATATGCAATTTCATTAAGCACAAAAGTGGGTAACCGTTCACTGAAACAAATATCTATTGTAAATCATGTGTGGACATTTTTGCTCAAACGCTGTCTGCACACAGTATTGGGTCGAGACAAGGCTCCGCTGTGAAATGCTTATGTCTAGGGTAGCCGATACCGGAACTCTCTCTTCAGACCAAGCCAATTAGCTGGCAGCCAAAGTGACCAAAGCCAGCGGTCAGTATAATGTGCTATTTACAAGTCTACTCACTGACCATGTTATTTACAACCGGACTTCGGTCATTCATGTCGAAGTATAACACTAAACCATTTGCATCTCGGGGCCAAGCGAAGTGGCAATGGGTCTACCGTGCTATTAAGAAGACTGATAGTTTGTTTTCTTCATAAATTGTCACTGGAGTGGAAAGCATGAGAAATTGTTATTGCTTGGGATATTTCCCCGAGCACAGAGAGTCACTGTCAGCCTCAGACAGTTGTGAAATTTGCAAGCGTTGATAGCACGTGTGACATATACATACTAGTGTACATTTCATGTTTATTTCCATTAACACGTCGTAAGTTACCGAACGCATAATATGCATACTAGACAAATTTATTCCCTACTTGGAAATATGAAATACTGAGTGAACGGTTATACAGGTTAAACTTTGAAATGAAAGAATTAATGTTGAAATGGGTTAATAAACAAAAGTGTATTTCATAATCGGAAAAGTATGCCAATGACATAGTTTGTAGATTTCGACCCAGACCGTTACATAACAGTTAATAGATGTACATCAACATCTACGTAGGTTAATAAAATGTGTTTAGTATGTAACATTTAAGAGTTTTAACATAATAGTTAGGTATTATAACAAAACAAAATAATACATGAGGTAGATAATGATGATGATTATTCTTTAATTCGTTAAACATGATAAACAGCATACTAACCGCTATCAGAATAACATGGCTACTCGGTAATGTTACTTGACACGGGGCACTATAAACTGATTGTTTACGGGGAGAGATAAAGAGTTTTTGAGGGTAGGATTTAGAAGGATGAGAATTACAAGAAGAACAGAACACGCTGTAGAATGTCGTGTTGATAGAGGGAGGAGAGGTTCCGTCGTGTGGATTAGGGTGGGTCGAGACGAGTTCAGGCTGAACATTGTCACTACATCATACATAATGCGTCACGGGGAGATACCACGCCCCTTTTAATAAACGTCTACCTTCAGTCAAACAATTGCAATTTACAACCTATATATCATATGTGAAATGAACAAGCAAATCAAAGTTGAAATTCACGACCACATGCCTGGATAGATTTGTTGATTTGAAGTGAGTAATACTTCCAGAGACGTGCACGACTCTGAAGAATATTTATTCATTACTTTAAGATTTTCGACTGTGATATTTCTGTTTGACAAGGGTTATTGGCAATCTAACTGCTGTTCTCCGATAAGTTTTTTGCTGTATTCATAGTCACAGATTTGTGGTATATTAAGTCATTAATTGTATCTTTACTTCGGCGATTCTACAGGATCAATACTAAAAAATATGTCTCAAAAGTTATAAAATAATATAAGTATCTGCAGCATAAAATTATTTTGTCACAATGCATTAGCATCGTCCAGTAATAGTTAAATAAATTATTATTTACATTCGAAAATTTACGATCACTGACTATGTTAGTAACCATGTTCTGATGCATATAACATTCTCAAAATATGTGTTTGTAAATTTGTATCAATCTGTCAATGTACACATCATGTCCCATTTTATATTCTCCGTTTGTTAGGACATGTATTTGCTAGGACCAGTACAAGCAACGGTTAACTATATGCAGTACAACGCGAGGATTACCCTGATGATCAAGTAAAACGCCATGCAAATAAATTAACGACATGTCCTCCAAGTCATCTCTAGATCAACCAACAATGGCGTAATTACTAACAGTAGAGTTAATTAATAGTACCCTTTCAAAAGTTTTTTATGTTTGCGAACAAACTAAAACCTAAATTAAACTATTAAAAAGAAAATGCGAAATGGCGAAGCCTTTTTTCCTATGAGATATCGTTGGGGAGGGAATTTGTTAACAAATAAGAACTTTATTATTTTCCTTATGCCCCACTGTTTTACGGTAACTAGTAGCCATAAATATCGGTTTATTTCGACAAACATTAGTGCTTACTGCGTCTAAGATGATCAAGTCCTCATATCGTTATATTGCAAATTTCTATGTCTACCCATCAACAATGGATAGGGATCTTCAACTGCTAGCTGCTTAATAGCACAATGTCTGTGAGATGTTGTTTAGAATTGACACTGCCCTTTGTTATTGAACGTATGAGACGTGTATAGGCTATAAAAGAGGTAGGATGGACTCGCAAGGTAATTCTCTCAATTTGAAGAGCTATATAGGGCCAATGGAGCGATTAACCAGTCCATTATCTGACCGGTGTACACAACGCAACACAGCAGGTTTTTATTTAAGAGCAAAGAAAAAAGGGCTAGGATTCGAACCAAAACTTCGAATTGAGAACGGGTTTTTGTTTTGATCGGTTTTCTTTTTCATGTAGGCGCCGTTGTAGCTGGATGACATGCTTACCCTTTCCCCGAACACCTGGTGTCTGCCCGGATTTTAAATGATCCATTAGTACCGCTATTATGCGTCTTATGGCCATCGGAATCTATTTTTCTGTAGATAATCGAGTCTATTATTCCCCGGTGTTGGCAGTTGATATTAATATAAAAATATGCCAAAGTTCTGTATCTGTTAGTGCCGTAGTACTTTTAGCGATAAAAGTAATTTGGTTTTAGAGTTAATGTGTATAGTTTAAAGATATATTTATCGCTGCTACCAGTATTCACACTTCATGGAACACAGTTACATCAAATGAATCTTTAAAATCCTTTTTGAAAAATTAATTTTAATGATACTAAAAGTTAAACCGTATTTTAGATAACACCTATATAAATGGTACTTTCTGAAGGCTATAATTTCAATTTGAAGTTGATCAATACGACTAAAAAGACCTAACGTGTAGAAATACATTATTGAAATCATTAAACACCCGAACGACGTAAGATAGAGGTTTATCAAGCGTGGTATCACCATGGATGGAAGACTCTACAGCATTAATAACATCACAGTGTATGTATTATCTATTAACAGAATGATAACATTAGCTATACACCACTGAATTCCTCGGATGTCTTCATATTATGATATTTTATTCATGAAATAGTGTATATACGAACGTTTTAGAATCATTTCACAGTCTGCGAACGACATTTCAACCTTTTCTACGATATCTTAAACATGGCCAGTTTATTCTAATCATGTTAAATTTGACTGAACGTCGTGTGACTGAATAATTTTGAATACGCGCCTTTCCAATTTGATAAAGGCTCTTCGTGTACTATTGATGAATTGTAATGATCTATAACTGAAGTCGAAGATCGTTTATTCCCGACGCTGTTCTTCCACTTCGGATTTCTGCGCAGATCATTATTCAAAGAACAATGGCTGCAACATGATCAATTAAACAAAAGCAGGTATAATATTTTATGCCAAGTATATTACTAAGTAGCTAAAACAAAAGGATAAATACAATAAAGAAGACATAATTTAAATTGTTTTCATTTAGTTAAAAACATTTTATCAAAGACGTCAATACGTCTCGAATCGAAAGTTATTTCGGTCCTCTGCAGTATATCCGTAAACATGTGCCTTTTATTAATTTTTGTAACGAAATATCTATCCATTTCACACATCTGGGTATTTTATGTTATCAGAGTTTTATTACTGCAATGCGATATACTGTATAAATATAACTAACTTGATCTCATTTGTCATGTTTGAAATTTACAAATGCTTAAATGATTTTTTTTCGGAAAGCGACGTCATTCAAATGTACAGTCACCATCATCAGCTGGCCTGCACCCATTCATCATACCGTTGTTTTATTTAATTTATGTTATAAAATACCCCTAAACCATTTCACATAATTGTTGTTTGACATGCATTATAACAAAGGGGAAAATATATATGGAACATATTTTAAATTATTTTTACATTATGTTTAATGTTTTAATTTTTCTCTCATATAAATTAAACGGATAATATTCGTAAGGAAATGCAACATATTTCCTTTACATTCTTAATGCTCGCGATCGCCTGTAGAAATATCAACTATCGAGACATTTTAAATCGTTGATGATAATATGCCATCTAATATCATATATTTGTTTTGATACCTTGTGTTGAAGATGTCGTTTTATGTGATATTGAAAATGATCTACAATGAAAATGTGAATAGTTTAATTGCATTCAAAATTTGTCATATGTACTTGTATCAGTGTTTGCTGTTGATGAGAGGCAGCGCTCATTAGGTTGAAGTACCTCTGTGCTTTGAATACCTGATCTGTCATGATACTTCGTACGTGCGAAGCCTGACGTATTTAGCACGTACATGATTTATATGCCGTTATAAAAGCGATTTGTTAGCGTTGTCATTTGATCCTCTTTTCAGTCCAGTCATGTATATGTGAATTTGTATCAAATCGTGTATATGTGATTAGATTTGGAATGTTGAATCATAGATAGTATCGCGTATCACTATTTATTTGAACTTACTATTTTCAGATGTATAATCACTTGAACTAAATTCTACATTTGTAGTGCGTATAGCTCATACGAGAGAAGTGAGAAGGAAGAAGATGATAAATAAATAAATAAATAAATAAATAAATAAATAAATAAATAAATAAATAAATAAATAAATAAATAAATAAATAAATAAATAAATAAATAAATAAATAAATAAATAAATGATGTTTCTTTGCAAAGAAGATAAGTAAATTTATTTGCATGACTTCTATGCACGTTATGTATTCAGTGTACGGCGCTACTACAAGCAATTGTCCGGAATAACAAGGGTTTGGTATTTTCAAGTTGAAAACTTAATGGTTAACATGATAGGTTTTCAGTGTACCTACATCTCAAGCTCAATGAAACATCTTTAGTGAGTTACAGATGCGGAAACGAATGTCGAGATGAACAAATACGTATCAATTTCAAGATGACTTACCCTTCAAAGTGGCCATTCTGGTATGTGTACAACGCGCTTTGAGTAATTTGTCACCTTGAACTTGATTTCAAAATGACCTACGTTTAACAAAAGTGTTTTTTGTCACTTTACACTCAGTTACATCATAGAGTTCAAACATATTGCAACCAAACCACAACAATGACCTCGCGAATGTAATTGATCATAATTCCCAGGGGACGAAATTGATCACTCACTCATTTCGCTCGGTGAAATTGATAACTCTACGGACAGTTATTCACATGCTCTCTGGGCTGTGAAATAGACCTTTTTGCTTGCTTCATGTCAGTAATTGTGTCCAGGGTCACGTGGTTATAATCCATCTCACTGAAATCAATATCGTGTCTATTTCACTGTTACTTCGCACGTTTAAATTATTCGCAGTATCTATGACGTGAAATTGACAATTAAGAGCATGCAGATGAAAATAAGATGTTTAAACTTAGCAGTACGCAGGGTTATTTGTTTCATACAAGTGCGTATATTAATTAGATTTATTCTAAATGGGAAATTTTAGAAAATGAACAGTTTTAAAATTTGAAAATATGCTAATTTATATGTTTTTAATGCAATCAGAAGTTACAAGCCACATGTATGGACCTTGTTGTTTATGTAATTTATCAACCGAAACCAATTATATTGGTAATGATTATCGAAATTAATTACCTGATTAAAATATTAATGGTTCTGAAAGAGAAAGAAATAAAGTCAAAACTATGTACCCTGCGGCTTTAGAAAGCTATAAAAACTTTTATTTCAGAAAAATAATGTGCTAAAACGTGATTCATACTATTCACTGATACAAACCTTTGAGATAGGTGTACGTCTTTCACAGGCAAAGTGTAATGTGATATTTCAACGTGAAAACGAAGAACAAAAAGTCACGTGTTTGAAAAGTTGAGTCACTGAAATCCTAGGAGGGGGTTTTGAGGGGGTCGTCTTTTTCCACGTGTGCTGTTATCGTATGACGTTTTAATTCACACCGCTTCGATCATAAAAAAGCAGTAAATTGTAGTCAGTTCGTTTTCAATGTATCCTTTATACTTAAAGAAATACATTTAAGTGAAACCCTCTAGAAGGGAAGTACTAATCCGGGTTAACACATATTTCGACGTACAAACAGGATAATCCTCAATACTGAGAATTAATTGTTACTGAGTCATGTCCATTCTTTAAACCCGTCATTTGATACGATAGACTCCCTTTGAAAACGCGTGGGCTAACACGCATTTGGATAAACACTTTTTAGCATAATCTTATACTCAAATAACTCAAGACTACTCCTCAACGGTTTGTAAATCTAACACTGTCCGGTTAAACGGGGTTCTGTTCTATATGTAACTGACCATAAGATCACACGCCCGGAAAGCGAGGTGTCTTAACGAATGGGGTCTCAGGCAGAGATTTGACGCTGTGGATAATACCTCTGACGATTAAAGCACCAGTAGCGGGTGTTCTTGATTATGTAACACCTATTCACAATACATCATTGTCACACATCATTCTGAGAAATACGCGCCGGGTGCTATAAACAAGGTGACATATCACTGCTTGACTACGGTTAATTCTGTTAGGTTACGAAGTATGCAAAGCGGCGACGACTGGGGATTCGCACAGCCGTGTGAAATCCAGTTTAATGCTGCGACTTGTTGCCAGGGCTAATCAATACGGATGTTAAATAACACGTGTGAACACATCGTGGATAATTACACATACTTAATCTACTTTTTAAAATCAGTACATGTGATACATGGAGAAAATGTGTCTTAATGGTTTCCTGAATATAACATCTATGAAGCTATTTGTGTAGATTCAGTGTGAATTTTCAACGCCGATGTATCAACACTCAACTCCACCATCATCGACTTCAACATCACTGATATCTATCTAATTCCCTGGTGATTGAACCGCCAATGATCCGAGGTCCTCTAAGGATGTTACCAAGGATAGTTTTTAACGGTACATTATATCGTGATATCCCAGGAGTCCAAGAATATTCTTCATGGTTCCTTAACGCTGTTGTCTCTTACAGGCGAGTACTATCGCCTGGGTGCAGAACAAAAGCTTATTCGTCCGAAGTGGTGTCTATAGCTTACGTGGGTTGTTGGTTGGCTGTATTTCTGACTGCTATAATAAGAGTGTGGTATGATTTCGTTGTTGTTGTTTGTTCATGATGACATTGACTGACTGATTGACTGAGTTTGGTTTTACGCCGCTTTTAGCAATATTCCAGCAACATCACGGCGGGGGAAACCAGAAATGGGCTTCACACATTGTACCCATGTGGGGATTCGAACCCGGGTCTTTGGCATGACGAGCCAACGCTTTAACCATTAGGCTTACCCCACCGCCCCCATGATGACATTGAAGACATCACTATCATCTTATCACTGGAACAACCAAGTTCATCACAACGATTGTCAGTTCTGTCATTACGACAGTCAAAAGCTGCAGCAGAAAGATCATCATAACTGTAGCCATGAGCATCACTGTCTTCATCACTACCATCACCATCACCAAAAACCCAAAACCAACACCTACACCTACACCTAGACTTACACCTACACTTACACTTACACTTACACCTACACTTACACCTACACTTACATTTACACTTACACCTATATCTACACCTACACCTACACCTACACTTACACCTACACCTACACTTACACCTACATCTACATCTACACCTACACCTGCACTTACACTTACGACTACATCTACACCTACACTTACACTACACTTACACCTACACCTTACACTTACACCTACACCACTTACACCTACACCTACACTTACACTTACACTTACACTTACACCTACACTTACACTTACACTTACACCTACACCTACACTTACATCTACATCTACATCTACACCTACGCCTACGCCTACACCTACACTTATACTTACACTTACACTTACATCTACACCTACGTCTACACCTACACTTACACCTATACTTACATCCACATCTACACCTACACCTACACCTACACCTAACTTACACCTACACTTACACCTACACCTACACCTATACTTACATCTACACCTACACCTACACTCAACACCTACACCTACACCTACACCTACACCTACACTTACACCTACATCTACATCTACACCTACACCTACATCTACACCTACACCTACACCTACACCTACACCTACACCTACATCAACACCTACACCTACACCTACATCTACTTCTACACTTACACCCACACTTACATCTACATCTACATCTACATCAACATCAACACCTACACCTACACTTACATCTACAACTACATCAACATCTACATCTACATTCTACACACCTACACCTACACCTACACCTACACCTACACCTACACCTACACCTACACCTGCACTTGCACTTGCTCTTACACGTACACTTACACCTACACTTACACTTACACCTACACCTACACCTACACCTACATCTACATCTACATCTACATCTACATCTACATCTACATCTACATCTACATCTACATCTACACCTACACCTACATCTACAGCTACAGCTACAGCTACACCTACACCTACACCTACACCAACAACTTAACGCCACCAAAATAAATAAAACCACCATTCCATCCACCACAACTAGACTGATCGCTATAATAACTACAACAAACAAAATCAGGGCAACAGTCACAATCATCGGTACAACCGCCTCAGGCATAAAACAACGTAAACACTAGAAAAACAACAACACAAAACCCACACTCCCCTAACATGATCACAAGCGCTATCACCATCTCAGGCATAAAAAGAATGACTTCCACAACAAACAAAAACAACACAATTGTCACAATCATCGGTACAACCGCCACAGACATGACCTACCGCAAACACTTAAAAAAACAAACCCCACAAACCTCACTCCCCGAGCTATCATCATCAGCGCTATCACTATCTCAAGCATAACAACTATAACATTCCACAACAAACAACCCGTGAAGATCCGGGTTAGAGTTGGTCTTCAGCAACCAATGCTTGTCGTAAGAGGCGACTAACGGGATCGGGTGGTCAGGGTCGCTGACTTGATAGGCACATGTCATCGTATCTCAATTGCGTAGATCGATGCTCATGCTTTTGATCACTGGATTGTCTGGTCCAGAATCCATTCGTTACAGACCGCCGCCGTATAGTTGGAATATTGCTGAATGCAGCATTTAACAACAAACAAACAGCAAACTACAACAAACAAAACAACACCGCAATAACTATCGTCATCATCACTATTACCACCACAAGCATATCAGCTATAAACACACAACAGGACCACTAATACAATCTTTATTATCTTCATCACACAAAACATTACAATCACCCAAATCATACATCCACATCTCCCCGCCACGCCAAAAATTCCCCATCTTCATTTACACCACAGCATCGGCGCCACTGCCACCAGCAACGCCATCATCATTACAACCGTCACATCACCATAACGTGCACCTCATCTGCCAGAAAACAGTAATCAGAATCCTCATCATCATTCCTTTGGGTCAACACCTTGTCGTAACATGAACACCGTCATAAGTTCAGTATTAACATCACCCACACCACATCAACATCACGCCACCACCATCATTATACCACCTTCATCATATCAGTATTAACATCACCCACACCACATCAACATCACGCCACCACCATCATTATACCACCTTCATCATATCAGTATTACCCTTCACCCACACCACATCAACCTCACGCCACCACCATCATTATATCACCTTCATCATATCAGTATTATCATCACCCACACCACATCAACATCACGCCACAACCATCATTATACCACCTTCATCATATCAGTATTAACATCACCCACACCACATCAACATCACGCCACCACCATCATTATACCACCTTCATCATATCAGTATTAACATCACCCACACCACATCAACATCACGCCACCACCATCAGTATACCACCTTCATCATATCAGTATTAACATCACCCACACCACATCAACATCACGCCACCACCATCAGTATACCACCTTCATCATATCGTATATCACCCACACCACATCAACATCACGCCATCATATACCACCTTCATCATATCCCACCCACACCACATCAACATCACCACCACCATACCACCTCAGTATACATCACCTTCATCACGCCACCACCACCATCACCCACACCACATCAACATCACGCCACCACCATCGCGCCATTATACATCAGTACCTTCATCATATCAGTATTAACATCACCCACACCACATCAACATCACGCCACCACCATCAGTATACCACCTTCATCATATCAGTATTACCATCACCCACACCACATCAACATCACGTCACATCACCATCATCATGTATACCACCTTCATCATATCAGTATTAACATCACCCACACCACATCAACATCACGCCACCACCATCAGTATACCACCTTCATCATATCAGTATTAACATCACCCACACCACATCAACATCACGTCACCACCATCAGTATACCACCTTCATTCATATCAGTATTACCATCACCCACACCACATCAACATCACGCCACCACCATCAGTATACCACCTTCATCATAGCAGTATTAACATCACCCACACCACATCAACATCACGCCACCACCATCATTATATCACCACCTTCATCATATCAGTATATTACGTCACATCACCCACCACACCACATCAACATCACGCCACCACCATCAGTATACCACCTTCATCATATCAGTATTACCATCACCCACACCACATCAACATCACGCCACCACCATCATTATACCACCTTCATCATATCAGTATTAACATCACCCACACCACATCAACATCACGCCACCACAATCAGTATACCACCTTCATCATATCAGTATTACCATCACCCACACCACATCAACATCACGCCACCACCGTCAGTATACCACCTTCATCATATCATTATTACCATCACCCACACCACATCAACATCACGCCACCACCATCAGTATACCACCTTCATCATATCAGTATTACCATCACCCACACCACATCAACATCACGCCACCATCATTATACCACCTTCATCATATCAGTATTACCATCACCCACACCACATCAACATCACGTCACCCACCATCATAATACCACCTTCATCATATCAGTATTAACATCACCCACACCACATCAACATCATATCAGTACCACCAATCAACATATACCACCTTCATCATATCATTATTACCACCACCCAATAACCATCAACATCACGCCACCACCATCAGTATACCACCTTCATCACACCATCACCCACAACATCAACATCACGTCCACCACCATCATTATACCACCTTCATCATATCAGTATTACCATCACCAACACCACCATCACCCCACACCACATCAACATCACGCCACCACAATCATTATACCCACCTTCATCATATCAGTATTACCTTCATCATATCATCACCCACACACCACATCAACATCACGCCACCACCATCATTATACCACCTTCATCATATCAGTATAACATCACCCACACCACATCAACAACACGCCACCACAATCAGTATACCACCTTCATAGTATCAGTATTAACATCACCCACACAATAACACCAATATATATTACCCCTCATCACCACATCAATGTCACCATAGTAACAGATTATCATCACCCCAAGTAGCAGATCCTTTCATTAGCACCACTAGCAATACCCCCACAATCGTCCCATCACCGTCACTCATTTGAAATCATCAACATTACACCATCAATACCATCACATTAACATCATCACAGTTAGCACCACATTATCACCCTTCCTCCAGTACGACAAACATAAACCCACCCTGTACGGAAAAGTTAACCTACCAAAAACGGAAAGTTTAAACCTAGAGCCACGTATTATAAAAAAACAAAACAAGCTACCTTTTTGTTACTTAAGACGACACTTTTAAAACAATCTTCTTCTTCGTCCCCTTCTTCTTTTTCGTGAAAACCACCATAGGCAGACTAAACCTAATACCACCCAGCACAGCGAGTGGAAGCCTGTTTTCATCTACCATAGGCAGACTAAACCTAATACCACCCAGCACAGTGAGTGAAAACCTGTTTCCATCCACCATTGACAGACCAAACCTAATACAACCCAGCACAGTGAGTGAAAACCTGTTTCCATCCACCATAGACAGACTAAACCTAATCACCCAGCACAGTGAGTGATAACGTGTTCCCATTCACCATAGACAGACTAAACCTAATACCACCCAGCACAGCGAGTGGAAGCCTGTTTCCATCCACCATAGACAGACTAAACATAATACCACCCAGCACAGTGAGTGAAAAACTGTGTCCATCCACCATAGACAGACTAAGCCTAATACCACCCAGCAGAGTGAGTGAAAATCTGTTTCCATCCACCATAGACAGACTAAACCTAATACCATCCAGCACAGTGAGTGAGAACCTGTTTCCATCCACCATAGACAGACTAAACCTAATCACCCAGCACAGTGAGTGATAACGTGTTCCCATTCACCATAGACAGACTAAACCTAATACCACCCAGCACAGTGAGTGAAAACTGTTTCCATCCACCATAGACAGACTAAACCTAATACCACCCAGCACAGTGAGTGAAAAACTGTTTCCATCCACCATAGACAGACTAAACCTAATACCACCCAGCACAGTGAGTGAAAATCATAATACCTAAACCCATCTATAATACCATCCAGCACAGTGAGTGAAAACCTGTTTCCATCCACCATAGACAGACTAAACCTAATACCACCCAGCACAGTGAGTGAAAACCTGTTTCCATCCACCATAGACAGACTAAACCTAATACCATCCAGCACAGTGAGTGAGAACCTGTTTCCATCCACCATAGACAGACTAAACATAATACCACCCAGCACAGTGAGTGAGAACCTGTCTCCATCCACCACAGACAGACTAAACCTAATACCATCCAGCACAGTGAGTGAGAACCTGTCTCCATCCACCATAGACAGACTAAACCTAATACCATCCAGCACAGTGAGTGAGAACCTGTCTCCATCCACCATAGACAGACTAAACCGAATAACATCCAGCACAGTGAGTGACAAAAAAGGTTTCCATCCACCATAGACAGACTTCCATAATACCACCATAGAAAATCTGTTTCCATCCACCATAGACAGACTAAACCTAATACCATCCAGCACAGTGAGTGAGAACCTGTCTCCATCCACCACAGACAGACTAAACCTAATACCATCCAGCACAGTGAGTGAGAACCTGTCTCCATCCACCATAGACAGACTAAACCTAATACCATCCAGCAGAGTGAGTGAGAACCTGTCTCCATCCACCATAGACAGACTAAACCGAATAACATCCAGTAAAGTGAGTGAAAAACTGTTTCCATCCACCATAGACAGACTAAACCTAATACCACCCAGCAGAGTGAGTGAAAATCTGTTTCCATCCACCATAGACAGACTAAACCTAATACCACCCAGCACAGTGAGTGAAACCTGTTTCCATTCACCATAGACAAACTAAATCTAATACCACCCAGCACAGCGAGTGGAAGCCTGTTTCCATCCATCATAGACAGACTAAACTTAATACCACCCAGCACAGTGAGTGAAAACCTGTTTCCATCCAAAACAGACAGACTAAACCTAATACCATCTAGCACAGTGAGTGAGAACCTGTCTCCATCCACCACAGACAGACTAAACCTAATACCACCCAGCACAGTGAGTGAGAACCTGTTTCCAACCACCATAGACAGACTAAACTTATTACTATCCAGCACAGTGAGTGAAAACCTGTTCCTATCCACCATTGACAGACTAAACCTAATACCACCCAGCACAGTGAGTGAAAACCTGTTTCCATCCACCATAGACAAACTAAATCTAATACCACCCAACACAGCGAGTGGAAGCCTGTTTCCATCCATCATAGACAGACTAAACTTAATACCACCCAGCACAGTGAGTGAAAACCTGTTTCCATCCAAAACAGACAGACTAAACTTAATACAACCCAGCACAGTGAGCGAAAATCTTTTGCCACCCATCATAACACGCTTCTCAACATGTCAGAAGTGGATTAATCCCAAACCAGGAGAACGAGTGAAAACATATTGCCGCTCAGCACAACAGCCGTAAAGCTAATACACCCAGCAAACTATCTGTAAACATAATACCACACAACACACGAATTGGAAACGAATTGCCACCCGACACAGACAGTGGGAACCTATTGCTACGTTAAACATTAGCCACTCACCAGGGTTTACCTGCTGTCACCCTGCAGAGCAAGTGTAAACATATTACAAATAACGGGAAGAGAAACCATCTTGTTACGAAGCACAACAAGCGTAAACCTTACTGCACTGAGCAAAAGAAGGGTAACCCAGATGCTACCCAATAAACCAATTGCCACCGAGCACGGTATGCGTAGACCTGTTACCACCGAGCGTCTAAAACTATTGCCACTGAGCATGGCAAGTGTAAACCTATTGCCACTGAGTATGACAGATGTAGACCTATTGCCACCGAGCATCACAAGTATAGACCTATTGCCACCGAGCATGACAAATGTAAACCTATTGCTGCCGAACATCACAAGTGTGGACTTATTACCATCGAGCATGACAAGTGTAGACCTATTGCCACCGAGCATGGCAAGCGTAGACCTATTGCCACCAAGCATAACAAGTGTAAACCTATTGCCACCGAGCATGACAAGTGTAAACCTATTGCCACCAAGCATGACAAGTGTAAACCTATTGCCACCGAGCATGACAAGCGTAAAGCTATTGCCACCAAGCATGACAAGTGTAAACCTATTGCCACCAAGCATGACAAATGTAGACCTACTGCCACCGAGCATGACAAGTGTAAACCTATTTCCACCTTGCACAGAACGGCTGACATATTACCAGCATACATGACAAACGTTATTCCAATACATAACAAGTGTAAACCCTATCCCATCAAACAAGATAAGTGTAAAGCACTACTACCAAGCACATCATGTGAACCTATTGTGTTCATTTGTAATTCTTCTCTGCTTTTCAAAATCGAATTTACTAAATTTTACAGATTTACCCACCTGAACAAGAAGTGGGAGCGACAAGTAAGACTGTCTTTTCTGTTTCAAATATAGATATGTGTATGAATGTTCAGCGTGACTGAAATCTATGCACATGAAAGAGAGATGGCATCGACATTACAAATCTTAACTCATTACATTTAACAGTATTCAGATATTAATTTTAGAATCCACATGTCAACACATTTGCTATAACATCGACCCTGCTCTTCTTCAAAATACGTCTTATGTTGTTCCAAGGTTACCACATCCATGGTCTCATCAAAGAAGCGAAAACGCTTTCATGGTAGAAATGTGGAATACATTTCAGAGATCAAAATGATATCAGATGTAATATTGATTTTCCCACTATGTTCCCCATTTCAGTGATCAAAATGATATCAGATGTAATATATTAATTCCCCACTATGTTCCCCTATTTCAGTGATCAAAATGATATCAGATGTAATATTAATTTTCCCACTATGTTCCCCATTTCAGTGATCAAAATGATATCAGATGTAATATATTAATTCCCCACTATGTTCCCCTATTTCAGTGATCAAAATGATATCAGATGTAATATTAATTTCCCCACTATGTTCCCCATTTCAGTGATCAAAATGATATCAGATGTAATATTAATTTTCCCACTATGTTCCCCATTTCAGTGATCAAAATGATATCAGATGTAATATTAATTTTCCCACTATGTTCCCCATTTCAGTGATCAAAATGATATCAGATGTAATATTAATTTTCCCACTATGTTATTTCAGTGATCAAAATGATATCAGATGTAATATTAATGTTCCCACTAATTAATATTAATTTTCCCACTATGTTCCCCCATTTCAGTGATCAAGATGATATCAGATGTAACATTAATTATCCCATTATATTCTCCCTTTTTCGCGTGACCAATTGAATTGCCTGTCCATGTATTGGTGACCCCTGCCATCAATGGAGAGGAAATGCTCACCATGTGAACACTTGGTATCCTCATAAGTTGATGTGATTCATACACACACAATTGCAATATGGCCGAAAGTACTGAGTCAGCGTACAGTAAACGTATTTGATAAATTGAGTGGAAGTTCACTTCTTCAAGAAACATGTGTGTGTGATAAACTGAGTCAGTGTTCACGTCTTCAGGGCAAGATTTGATAAAAGTGAATAATTGGTTCACTTCTTCAAGAAACATGTGTGTGTGATAAACTAAACTCGAAAAGTCAATAATTGGTTGCGTTCACATCTTCAGATAAACTGAGTCAAGAATCACGTCTTCAGGGCAAGAATCGGGAAAAGTGAATAATTGGTTACGTCTTCAAGAATCATGTGTGTGTGATAAACTGAGTCAGTGTTCACGTCTTCAGGGCAAGAATCGGGAAAAGTGAATAATTGGTTGCGTCTTCAAGAAACATGTGTGTGATAAACTGAGTCAGTGTTCACGTCTTCAGGGTTACGTCAAGAATCGTGTGTGATAAACTGAGTCAGTGTTCACGTCTTCAGGGCAAGAATCGGGAAAAGTAAATAATTGGTTACGTCTTCAAGAAACATGTGTGTGATAAACTGAGTCAGTGTTCACGTCTTCAGGGCAAGAATCGGGAAAAGTGAATAATTGGTTACGTCTTCAAGAAACATGTGTCTGAAAAACTGAGTCAGTGTTCACGTCTTCAGGGCAAGAATCGGGAAAAGTGAATAATTGGTTACGTCTTCAAGAAACATGTGTGTGATAAACTGAGTCAGTGTTCACGTCTTCAGGGCAAGAATCGGGTAAAGTGAATAATTGGTTACGTCTTCAAGAAACATGTGTGTGATAAACTGAGTCAGTGTTCACGTCTTCAGGGCAAGAATCGGGTAAAATGAATAATTGGTTACGTCTTCAAGAAACATGTGTGTGATAAACTGAGTCAGTGTTCACGTCTTCAAGGCAAAATTCGGGTAAAATGAATAATTGGTTGCGTCTTCAAGAAACGTGTATGGTAAACAAATTCAATGTCCAAACCTTCAGAGTATGAATTGGGTGAAACGAACACTGTTTCCGTTTCAAGAAATATATGAGATGAACTAAGTCAGTGTTAATGCCAATACATCAAACTTTCATCTCAGCTCAAGGGTAGGTTAATGTCTTATTTTTATATTTTTGATCATTTATTAAAGGTTAATAGTTTCATCATAATACGTCAAAAATATTTTAGTCCGTCTTCCTATGTCTTCCCAAACCAGTTGCTTCGAAAAACATCCTTTAACGAAAAAAACACGTTCTTGCTTGAAAGGGGCAAATGCATTACAAACAGATTTGACCTTTTCAGATTCTTGCATGAACCAAAAACATTTTAGTAATTGTTGCAAAAATCTGAGAAAAAATCTCATGCAATATCACGTGTAAGTTTCGACGTGGCATCATTTTCACATCGGAGTAAAATGAATACGCTTACTCTCATTTTTTAAGATTGCATATTTTTTTGTACTCGCAACATTAATTGCTTTCAGTAACTTGTAATTAGACGTTAAGTGATCGTTTAACCGTAATAATTAATAATAATGTCCATCCAAGTAAGTACACAAGGCGTAATTAAACGCCGGACAAAGCTTAAAGCTATGATAACGATCTTCAGGCATACAAAGGTGAAAAAATCGAAATCGAGTCATAGGGGATCGAATTAACAGGCTTCGACAGCACATGTATTGTATTTCGAGTTGAAAACATAACTTACATGTTTGTTTACTTGTTTAGATACAATACGAACTAATTTTGTCTTCCATTACATAGAACCTTTCATTATTTTCGTTCAGGTAAGGTGCTCACATAGTACAATATACAACGAAGCGTCACGATTTGCAATTAACGATAATTCCCATGCCAAACTTTATGCGAATTATAACATTGCTGCAAATGTCAAGCAAAATTATAGTGCAAATATGAAATGTGGTTCTTCAACCAAACCGTTTTTCTGTCGTTATGCTTCTCAGATATATCTCATCTGTATTTCGGTGAATTCACGATCAGTATTATGTAATTTCTTTTAAATGTTCTACAATTATATTAAACTTGATCATTGGAATATTTAAGTCATGGATGTCCCAAAGATGAAACAAATATAAATCAATCAATCTAACTTAAAATTTGTGCTTGCTACAAGGTATATTTCCTTGTTGTGACAGTTTATGAAAAACACGCAGCCATTCTACATCCATATGTTGGATAAATTCTTCAGTCATTTATCTCTTTCTCTTATTATCGCCAAAACTCTCAACAATTTCATACATATGCATATATAAAACGATATTTCGGACACCAAATCGTAAAGATTCCAAAAGTGTAACTTCAGCAAATATTAGCCAATAAGCAGCCGAGTTGTTAATCGCCGTGGTCAGGTCGCTACTAAATGATGACAAGTGGACAATGCCATTAATCAGAGTGGCGCCAGACTAAACATTGGTGTCTACCAACTGCCTTGGCCGGTTCCTCTCCACAGTCGTCTACGCTCGTACTTCGGGGTAGGGGCAGGTCTTTCCATGGGCAGGACGTGTGTTCAACGTCAGACGTCGCTTCAGGCAACAAGTGACGGCCGACGTAATATTTTCTTGACAAGGCTGTCGGTATGAACGAGATTTGTCCGAGTGAGATCGCCTTGTACAACGTGTGTGGCGACTTGGACTTGTCACGTGGTATGACATAAAAATACTGATGTCCATTTCCGTCCCCATTGACATAACTTAGGCACGCAACAACCTTCAGGTTGCCTGTCATCAATTTTCTTATAAGGTACAACGTTTAGTAAATTCTAATAAGAAAAACAACATGTCGAAAGTTGTCTGAAAGCGACAAAATGGTATTTACTTGTGGTGAAATATTTTCATTATGAATCTATTTCTTATTGCAAAAAAGAGAATTTGGCAGGGAAAAATGAAAATGTGTTTAAGTACATTGATCCTAAATGTAGTATATATTCCAGGGAGACGTATTTCCAATAAATATTCAAAACGCATAAAAATCTAAACATATTTCGCATCAATAATCTAGTGACCATACATGAACTATCGGACCAAAGAAATGATAGGTGTTTGATAGTGGCTACAACTGAAACAAACAAAGGGTTATTCGATGGTGATGTATTTATTACAGGTATCACTCCTGTGGTTTTGGACCTTATGTTTGCAGTGTTCAAGCGACCGTTTTCGGCCTAGTAACGACTTAGCTAAAAAACAAAAAATTAAATATTTTTTATTTTTTTATCAAATCCAATTTTCAAGTGTATACTTTCTTTTCCCTGGCAGTTCACATCTCATGGTTAAACTTGACCCCCTTCTTGTAATAGTATTGTTCTTAGTAAGTTACTCAGTCGTGAATATGTGAATGGAAAGGGTTTGGTTGAACTGAAACAGGAAATATGCATTATTTATATCAATAACAGAATGTACCTAAAGAGGGTTGTATTTCCATCACGGACTGGATGTTTGCAAAACTCTTAAATCGTACACCATGTGTACTCAGAATGTACTCCGTATGTATTCCATGTGCAGACTGTGACTGATCATGATGTTTTATTGAACTATTGAACATGCTTCAAATAAGTTTCGACTTCATAAAATGACGATGATGTATGTCAGTGACCATGGAATATCTATGAGAGATTTGTGAGAAAATTCTTGTGAAAAATGAATCAATGTCAGGTCTTTCATGTTTACTAGTGTTAAAAATCACAGAATGTTGAAAATTAATCGGTAAAAGAGAACTCAAGTTATAAACAATAATGTTTTCACTTTCTCGTGGTTCTATTAATCATCAAACCAATTTTCATATTATTGCTTTTAATTTGATTAGCGTTGATATGTGAATGGTGTGCGTGCATTTGTGTGCGTGCATTTGTGTATGAGCATTTACGTGTATATTTCTATATAACCTTTCTCCATGTACAATTCGTCATATTCCATTTGAAAAGAATATTGATACTAAATTGTGTTGGTGAAAATCAGTAATCGTTGAGAACGCAACCTTGAGTGCGCGTTGTTAGTTGACTGGTTAATATTAAGCGTACATATTAAGAAATACTACCTTGCATATGTATCTCTACTTAATCTGGATCGATAACAGATCGAAGACATCTTATATACAATTACCAATGCAATAAAGTGAACATCTTCTACATACCTTGTCTATATTCTTTGCTAACCCCAATGTTCCCCCGCAATCTTTAACAATGGTTTGTTGAACCATATTTTCCAATACGATTCCGTCTTTTTAATTTTATTTCAATATATTTGTAGTTACATTCTCAAAATGAAATTCTTAACTGGGACATGAAAATAACTCATGGATTCAGGTTCCATCCATGAACCTTAAACCATGTCACCTTTCACTGCAGCGAACTTAGTTACATGCTAATTTCGATATGGTTTTACAACGAAAAGTGTTGTTCACCCTTTTGTGAAAGGACAATCTTTGTTCTAACTAATAATCGATACATAAATAAAAAACACATGTGTGCATATATTTGATCAGACATTTAATATCAAACAAAAATCTATATCAACATTGTTCTCGTTACATTCAGGCTGCAATATAGATCTTTACAATCTTACAGAATAGTTTATATCAATATCTCGTAAATGAAAAACACAATACAGTCATAACAACTATAAGTGACGCTTGGATAACCAGAAAATATGACGATAAAAACTACCATTTTTCTATAAACCTCATAGTTTCGATAAAATCGTTCCTCTTTTATATCTCTATACCTGTTCTATCAAATAACGGTACTTAGAATGAATGCCACTTAATGCCTATAAAAGATATCCAGATCCAGAGTATTAATATTTGATTTCGTTAAACACAATGTTATTGTGACTTTCGATTTATTAAACTATAAATAATTACCACGTATACATATTTTGCGCATTTGAGTGTGGCGACAGCCCGTGATTGTCGTCACAAAGACACGACGTTTCTGAAATAACAGCAGATATGTTTTGACAATCGCATGATAAAGGATTAAGTCTGATAATGTATGGACAAGCAGGTGCTATGTTGCAGTTACCGATACGTCCGTTTTGAACAAAGAGATTTTCATTCAGAACATGCTCTGGTGATGATATTGTTTTGTTTTGGGGGCAATAGTAACGACCCAGCTTAATGGATGTATTAAGCTACGGACGTGACAGGAAACCTATACATATATATTACTAATTATACATCTTAAAAATTACGAAAACACGTATAGGAATAACAAGCTGTATTTTGATTTTCGTTATATGAATAAACTATTTCGGAAAATTACGTTTTGATATATAGCTCTTGCAGAATATTTGACTTGCTACTAACCGTTTCTTTGTCTGTCTTAATTTGATTTGATGTGAATGCAGCTTTGTCGATTTTTGTACTTTAATTTGGAAACTTGCACGTGTATATATTTTGTGACGTCGACTACATACGATGTACACATGTTTAGAATTTATCAATTTATGCTAAATCGTAAATTGCTAATGGTAAATATGGACATTTTAAAGAAATCATGCTTAATATCTACCTATAAATTATTTGGTTTCATATGAGAGTAGATTTTAATCCAATCTCCTGTATTTTTCCTCTCGTTAGATCACAATAAGCCTATCAAGCTCTATTATTGGTACCACAATCGTGAATAACACAAGCATATGTTAACACAATATTCAATAATCTACCAGTGATCCTTTCTCGTTGAGACAATAAACATTTACACGTATTCCTCGTCATTAAACCTTAATCATTTTTTTCTCGCATGTACAGGGTGTGTTTCCTAACCGCCGGTTAGATCTCATTCAAAGAGTGAAAAATAACGAGAGATCGATAAACGATGAGGATAAGTTATGAATCACTGGGTAACTATAAACTAATATTGTATTCTCGTCATCTCATGTAAGTTTTCGGGCTTGCGTGAAGTTTTCCTTCACACATAAATACCCTATGACCAAAGTCAAGGTCACGAGACCGTGAAGTCTCATGGATTCTCGTTATAGGTGAGCACTCTTGCGAGAGTTCGTGAACATCAATAATCACAATATGACAAAAATACGAAACAAAAATTAGAATAAGCTAACATATGTAAAGAACAAAAATAAAACGTGGTGAAACGTGAGTCCCTGAACACGACCTAATATTCAAGATGGCGTCGACACAAAATGGCGGATTTTCTACAAAGGTGGATGAGACATGAAACAATGAAGCGGCTTTGGCTCTTGAGAAAACACGTTCTTGCCATTCAGATGTGGGTCTTGCCATTTCAAATACAAGTTCATTGTGATGATTGTTTTGCGCAATACACACACATCACGTCCAAAATGACAAGCTTTTCCGCCAAAACTGAAGGCAGCAGACGACAGTTACTACTCGTCTGATGTTGCATTCACTGCGGTATTGTAGCAGACGACAATGTTCACGATCACGGTTGCTTTTTAAGATAGTGTCGGTCTTCATATCTGCTCGTGCTCCGACCTGATACTTCGCAACAGGCGAACTGGTTCTTTCTTCTTCGGAGCTACGTCTTTCCGTATGGGACGATCAGCACAAGATATGCCGATTAATAATGCTGCGTTGACGTAACCAGTTACACGGAAATGTTATCGATAGTAATGTCGATGTCGTAATTTACTCAGGCTATAACGGCGAAGTAGTTGGTGCTGTTGTGGATGATATCGTTTTCGTTAAGAAGAGTGTGAAATGCGCCACTGCAGATGATGCAATGTTTGAACAGACGACACGTAAACTTGCTTCGTCGTGGACACAACATGACCGCCGAATGGTTTTGGTTGAGTAGTGTTAGTTCTTGGTTGCCAATTGTTCACGTCAGTTTTAAACATAATGAACAGACGACATTGTTCACAAACATTGTGTCATCCATTAAGGTTTTACCCACAATTCATTAGCGGAGGTAGTGGAGGTATCGCCACTTCCGGCGGCCTCCGATAGTTCAACAAAAACATCGAAGGAGATAAATTATTTCAACTTTCTGAATTTTCGGGCGAATGTGATTGATTCGAATTCTGAGCACATGATGACGATGAGCTTGTAGATTTCGTTGGAACTGCTTCCTCTGCTTTTGTTTTATCGTGAACCCTACTTTGTTCGTTCAGTTCTTTAATTGCCTGTAACTCTTTCTTTTCTTTCATTCGCCGATTCTGAAACCATATTTTTATCTGCCTTTCCGTTAAACACAACATATGCGACAACTCTATACGACGTCTTCGAGTGAGATATCTGTTGAATTTAAATTCTTTCTCAAGCTCTAGGGTTTGGAACCTCGTGTATGTTTGTCGCCCTCTGCGTCTTTGGTTAGAGTTGGGACCTGAAAGAATAAATAAAATGCACATTACACGAGGATCGAACGAAAACATATACCTAATCGATGCACTGATCATATATTCAAATATTTTGGATGCTTCGAAATAATCAAATGTTGCATGAACGTAAATAATATTAAATACATGTTGTATAATAATTGTTTTGAGAAAAAGCATGTCAGTATCATTTGATGCTTTAGCGAAGTTTTTTTTATCTATTATACTTTGTACAATTTTGTTTATGTAGATATCTTATAACTTCATCAGTTCACATTTTCCACTGCTGACTAATTCATATAAAACATAAAAGTATATGATATATTTTCTGTATCATATTTTATTTAGCAGAAAGTAAATCAGTTTCGTTTCATTCAACGTTTTAAATAATTCCTATTTTAAATGTGGCCATTGTGCTGATTAATTCCCGAGTCTGACAAGAATCTTCGTTCGTTATTTTCCAAAACCTAATTTATTAATCACAAATATGTTATCTGTTAACTTATCTCATTACAACACGATATAGATTAGTGTGTTTTTTCATGTAACATTTTGCACGAAACTATATACAGATTTATCATCAAATTTGTCTCGATAAACAATACATGGATGAACATAATCCCTTTCTTTTAACATATCAACAAATAATTTACCTAAAAAAGTAAATCAATATTATAAATAAGTAATCTCATGTAGTATATCTTCACATTGAGGTGAATTTATGACGCTTTTGAAAATTAATTGACACGATAAAGGGAAGACCAGTGAGTCGCTTATCAAACAAGCCCTGGATTTAAATAATATATCATTTTACAAACACGTTCGGGTGATACTTAATTTTGCTACTATAACTCCGTGTGTGATTCCGTTTCGAACGATAAGCTATCGAAAAAAACAATGATCATACAAAATTCAAAATGCCACATTCAACTTGCCAGATATTTATATTAATATTTAATATTTTGAATTTCATACGTATCAGGTTCTATATGATTTTCCTTACCATCGATAAGAATACATGAAGGCTTTATATCGGCACTAAATTCCAAAAGCCATTGCTTGAATTAATTAGGCGGATGCTTTGTGATTATCTGATGAATGCACATCCATACTTAAATATAAATACGTCTAGATTTATATATAATTTAATGAAATTTAGCACCTTTCAATAAAGAGTCCGTTCTCGATATATAAGGATGTTTCTTTTTTTAAAAGCTAGACTGGTTTCTTATCTGTCGTGTGAAACATGAAACAGACCTGTTGCTATCATCTGTTCGATTTGTCATTCACGTAAAAATACTTTAGTATAAATATCGAATGCATTTACTGTAGAAGGTTCTCATTTATACGTGTAGAACACTGAATGCCAAGCTATTTTCTTTATCTGTATTTGATCTCCTTAAAGAAAACAAAACAGGGGTATATTGTTCTTTTTCAGTCATAAACATTTTGCTGTAAGCAAGTACGTTAATTGCAAAATGAATTGCCACTGGTGTGAAATAAAAATCGCCCCCTTTTCGTTTAGGAAGGACACAAATATCTATTCCTGTTTTAGTGCATTTTGCATTGACAGTTGGGCCAGGAGGTTATTTCTTTCTGAATGAAATAAATGAAAAAAACATAATGGTCGTCGTCTGCCCATTAGAGTTAAAGTTAAACCCGGTAGCATCAGTTGTCATTTTCTCACAAAACAGAAATAAATCCGAGTTTAGATGGTGACGTTTGCGCTTATATGGGCTACCAATACCGTATTCTTGTGACGTGCCATTACCATATACAAATAAAAACTCGTGATACAATTCAAAATCGGTCGTGAAACTTGATAGTTCGTTCCTGGAAACCTATTACTCATGCAAATTGAAAGCAGATTTTTTAACACATTGTTCCGAGTAATATCAGTGATAATTGTTTCTCTAAGCATTGTAAGTATAAAGTATTTAAATATGTATGCTATTCAATCCATGTTCTCTTTGTTAACTCAAAAACAGATTCTGCTGTGATTGGATGTCGGCACGTGCATTTGGTTTGTGTTGCTGGGTTGACACGTGACAAACAGCAATGATTTCTCGTGCGTCATATATTTCAGCACGTGCGACACCGGACAAATCTGACATCGTGTGCTTGTCCAATGCAAAAGGAAAGTGAAGTAATTTAATTAATTTAAACATACAAGCCTACAAAATAATAAAAATACATAATATGCTCTTGTTCCACACAACCATGGGTATTTAATGTTCATATGAGCATTATAATTTAATAAACATAACAATATGCGCCTTGCTATTAATGTTTTGTATGTCTGTATAGTTAGAACTACCATTATGTCAATACTTAATGCTAAATATGTCTAGGTTTATAATTCTACACACTGCTCATTAATTAAATATATTTATTTTAGATAAAGTGATAATAACCCGAACTGGAGAAAACGACGTTCCTGAGATGGCGAGATCGTCCTCCAAATTTAATCGTTACGTCATCGAGATATATATATATTGGCATGTTTTGGGTTCTCAGTCTATATATATGTTTATATCGAACAGGCTTATAAAACGAACTTTTTGACACGGCCTCTTCATAGTTTAGTAAAAATGCGTACAACAAACAAATTCAATAAATCCGTAGTGCGCTGAACATGTACATTTACTTAATATTACCGATTCTTTAGATTAAACCACATGCTAGATCTTTTCTACTGTGTATGTTGTATATTAAGTATGAAAAGCTCTTTCAGAAAAGTTGTAATTGTTGCCCCTTGTTATTTATGAAGGGGATTTTAAATTAACGTTTCAGAGAAAGCAAAATTCCGCCAAAGGAACTTATTAAAATCCCTTAAGTGGAAACTAATAAATTCTTCTTTGGGTGCTTTTCACATCAGAGACTTTTCATCAATAGAGGATAGTTTCCGCGATTTTAACCCTGATAGAGAAGGGGGAAATAATTTGTGGCTGTTGCATCAAGACTTCCTTCGAAAGATCTGGATTAATGGACGATTCAAATTTATTCCACGAACTCCCAAGTCGCGAAGGAAAGGAAGGTTTATAGTTTTTTGTGTCTCAATCCAACCAGTATTTGCATTATAAAAGAGAAAGTGATAGCACCGCCGTTCCATTCCCAAACCTGACCAGATTCTAAATCTCTCACAAGCGTAAATCTTATCCGCTAAGCCAAGCTTTCCTATTGGAATCGTCAACAACGGCAATTCAATCAGTCAGAAATACTTGGAAAATCCCCGTTGTATTTTTGTAACTCATTAAGTCTCTAGTCAGGATTTATTCCATTTTAACAACTACGTTTTTCAATTGTTTCATTTCATCCGGGCGTTTTTAAGGATCAGTGGATGGTTTCACATAACACGATAAACAACAAATTCTCCCCACCAGGCATTGTGAACAGGTTGTCCGATCTAGGTGACTAATTTAATTTTTTGGATCGAATATTCATGTCTTGACGCTACCTTCGCTCACTAATTGATTTAAAATGACAAACGGGAGGCCAGACCTGTAAAAGTGTCAGGTAGTTCAAATATAGTTGCCTAAACTCAATGGGATTCCTCACTTGTTTGGAACCAGGGGAGCGAGTATAGACGACAGGGAGCTTGGTAGCGTTGTCTAATGGCACCTGGGTATTGTGTCTGTGCCCAAAACGAAAGGAATTTCCGTCATACATGTTACCAAGTCTGAAGATTCCAGTTGGAATTTGTCTTCAGCAACCCGTGCTTGTCTTAAGACGACTAACGGGATCGGGTATCGCTGATTTGGTTGACACATGCCATCATATCCCAGCTGCACAGATCGCCGCTCATGATGTCGGTCACTGGATTGCTTGGTACACAGTCGATTATATACCGACCGCCATCATATAGTTGGAATATTCCTGATTACGGCGTTAAACAACAAAGAGATATTATGTCACGTAACAGGTGGAACATCCCCCAGATGTATTAATGTATTCATAGATGTACTTATGTATTCATAGATTTATGATTAATTAGAATCAGCTAGAATCAGGAAAACTTACACGAATCATTGGAGCTTAATCTGCTTACATTAAATCAAACAATGCTGCCAAATGGAAGTGCAATTCAATAAATGAATACTCCAGACAACCTTTGAACAGAATAGTACAAACGTCACGAAAACGTTTCAAGACTGAAAACAGTTACCTAAAGATGCCTTAAAAATATGATACTCGTATCAAAGAAACGAATGAAATACCATTTCTTTCTTGCTTCATTTTTAGCTGCCAAGTATTTTACAACCAAGGAGTATTATATAAGTTGCTTCTGTGAAGATACGGGTTAGAATTGGTCTTCAGAAACCCATGCTGTATGAATTTTCTTACGGGACGCTTGGGCAGACTCGCTGACTTGGGTTAACGCATCCCAACTGCGCAGATCGAAGCTCATGATGTTAATCATTGGACTATTTGTTCTAGACTCGACCATTTACATATAACTGCTGAGTATTTTATCATTGCTGAGTGCAGAGTTAAAAAAGAAACAATATCAGTTGCTAACAAAGTGTTCACGTTGTTACGGTATGACGTCATACGTACGTAATACGGTCGTCGCAACGGTATCGTTAAAGCAAGAAAAAGAACTTCGTGTAAGCATGAAATATTTGTACGTGACATTTAACGAACTACAGACTGCTGAAAACCATTATAATAGTACAGTATTAATGTTGATGTCTCTGGCCTTGACAATTAATAGATTCGATCAGATCATATTTCAAAACGAACACTATATTTGCTAAATACTCACTACACTATTCATAATTCTGAAATCGAGTCATTTAAGTTTGGCTAGGTGTAACTTCATAAGAGACGTCACGTGATTGTGGGTATTTATTTTTACACAAATAACAAAATTCTTTTTACAGTTCCCAGAACTCAATATTCGCGTTAAAACAGATAACTAATTCACAACAGTACCAGTGCCTCAGGTAGATGAAGAGTTTGTTTATCCCATCACTGAAACTAATGTCCTGCAACATATTCAGTGTAAACACGTACCCCTTCTCGTTTTGTGAAGTATCTAGCATATTTCCTCGCTGTGGGGAGTCGTGGTTAATTTGGCTAATTCAATTTCAGTTCTAACATATGAAAGACAGGTTGTTCCTTCACATCACCATTTTTATACTTTGCCAAAATTCGATGGATTTAACCCCTGCTATTTTATTAATAAAGTCGACAGTTTCAATATTGAACTAAAGGATGTGAAATAACCCTGACCACAAATATATCCCTCATGTAATTGTATTCGTAGACGATGTGTGAAAGAACCCTTGAACATACACTATAGTGTTGACCTCGAACACCTCGATAAATCACCTTTCGCCAACCGAAAGCGCCAAAAATAAGCCCTGGGCTCCCCATTCTTTGTAATACCCAGTTTGATAAAACCAAAATCTACGTTTATGGGACAAAGATGTTGAAAATGCTTTCTAAATATTCACATGAATACAACTCGTGTGGTCTAAGCCAAAAGCCATTTTTCTTTTAGCGCTGTGGGGTGTAAGACTCAATGACTGCTCCCAGTAAATATGGCGGCCATTTTGGGGGTCGAACATGAGGTATTTAGTCTCAAATAACACGGAATGAAGGGTTAGGAGCACGGATACAAGAAGATGGATGTGCTTACTTCCAGCGTTCAGACGTCTCTCTCACTATAGTACGTTCGGCTCTTATCATTGAGTGAGGAATCTGCTAAATGGACGATCAATTTTCAAATCGCAGGAACTGTTTTGCCTTATCATCGCGCTCGAGGCTCAAAATGCGGAACAGTTACACGGAATTGGCCTGTGGTAGCCTAAAAAAGACCCTCCCGTGTCAGAATATATTTTGTTGCTGTAAATCCCAACCGAGACATTTCAATGTCAGGACCTGTAGCTCCGCCGAGGTAAAGATACAATCACCCTCTATATATTTCCCGATCACCTGCAAGTGTCGGATCGAGGGTGGCTTCCATTTTTCATACAAACCAGTTACGGGAAATAAAATATGTCTTTCCATAGTAAACGTCTCGTTATTTTCAGCATCAACACCCACCGCGATATTCGCAACGGGCTTTCCATCTCGCGGCTTTGCGCATGTAAACAGATCGGTTAAAGAGATTTGGACATGTTCCATTGTGCTGTTGGTAAATTGCGTGTAAGGTTCAAAGCGCGATATATTTCTGCAACCCTCAATGTAAGTGTTAATATAAGTACTCACATTTAAGCAACACGAATTTGGTTACGCGCATTCCAGTGATGACGGCGCGTGGAAGACGTTGCCATGAAATAAAAAGTTTATTATACCTGGAATTGCAATATCTTCTGGCAAAATATTGTTTTTGCATACACCTCTTTGCTAATTACAGGATTGGCACTACTGACACTTACATGTGGAAAAAGAGTCCCACGAAACCGCAATTATCACATTCCGTTCAAGTAGTGTGTCGAGGTCCTGTTCTGAGTGTTAAGGAAACAAGTTAGCTTTTTATGTATATAATATGTATAATACCATCGGACATGTGATACTGAGGACTTGTGGGAGAAAACACAAACTCCTTTCCACTGAGACAGCCCTTGAATATTTATATCTTACTTTGTGTCGCCCAAACCACGTGTTTTATATCACGCTAATGCGGCCATTTTGACGTGAACCGACTTACGACGATACTAACATCTGCTGCGGAGTTTGCAGGAGTCCGGAAAGGTTTCACCCTGGGAATGTATCCTGAGAAATGTGAAACAAATTTGTTTACAAAACATAGTCAAAGATGGCGGATCAAGATCTTTGATAGAGCACACCCATTCGTTGAATAATTGAGGGAGTCCCCGTGAAGTAAATACCTCATAACTCTTGAGACGCCCCCCAAGACACATGTCGCGCTCTGGGAAAGCAGGCGGCGTGAAAATGGCTAACATGCTCAAAATATACATCCAATGTCGAATTTTGATAGTTGCTCCTTTTTACCCTTTATACAGGCAACGAGGCTGTCATGTCTGCATGAATAATGGGCGACAGATATATATTCTTATACCACACATCCGTTTCGCAATTCTCGCAGCAAAGATAGAAGGTATTCCAGATGGTCTGAATTTGCCAGGTACCGCTTTACCGCAATATGTGACAATTTAGAGTAAATATAAACCGTCAACGCCAGACTTGGTTATCTTCCAAAGCAGATTCAGAGGTGAAGTAATGGAGAAAATTCTGTGAATGGATCATTGAAACTCAGTAATGACACCAGGTGTTCGCGAAAAGGGAAAGAAACTCGCCTTGTCGTGTCCTACAAATATGACCCCCAACAAGTATTGACGCCCTAACTGTTTGTTGGTCAAACTTTACAAGTGACGACCATAACTGGTTCCATTAGTTAATACGTCCATTGGACAGCGCAATGACTCAAATGATGTTACCCTCCCAAATATTACGTGGCGTTCTCATCCAGTGTATATCCTTTAAGATTGGGGATAGAATTGGTCTTCAGCAACCCATGCTTGTTGTAAGAGGCGACCAACGGGATCGGGTGGTCAGGCTCGCTGACTTTGTTGACACATGTCATCGTGTCCCAATTGTGTAGATCGATGCTCATGCTGTGGATCACTTGATTGTCTGGTCCAGACTCGATTATTTACAGACCGCCGCCATATAGCTGGAATATTGCTGAGTGCGGCGTTGAACAACAAACAAAGAGAAACAAAACAAAATCTCATGCAGTGACAATACACCTTAAGCGTGCTTCAGGTTAATGCCGATATGATTTGTTTTGGTATGTAACGGTTACATTTCATATCTTTGGTTATTTTACATCTATCTGCGTGAAACTTTACTTCCACAATGTATGCTGAGATACTGTTCGTATTCTTGTGTAAGTCGCAGGGAATGCACCCCAGATGGTCCAAGATGAAAATGAAACTAAATCCACAGAGAAGTCTTAAAAAGCCGCTAATGGTAATAAATTAACCCAGCGGTCAGTACTGGCCGGTGTCCGGTGTCTACTCGTCTAATTATGGTCGGATGACGGTCATAGTAGCATAGCCCGGTTAGCGTCAGCGCGATTTAACAGATAATCACTGTCGACAGAAGCTATGGAAAAATAAACCATTGTGAATTATGTAAATATTGGCGCAAATTGTGTAAATCTCAGTTACATATTATTCGTTTCATAATTGTAAATATTCAATATTATTTTCATAACGGTTGTAAAAAAAATATCCCATACATATTAACACAAGAAACGCGGAAGTGAACAGACAGTTAATGACTATATACATAATTTGGGCATATGCGCGAACAGTAGGAATTGTTCCAACGCGCACATGTAATCTATTTGTTCAACGCATACAGTGAAATGAGTATTGATAAGGCGTTACATGTTACATGTTACAGTTACATATTCTAGGAGCTTATTTGTGTTATATACAGTATATAGTTCCACATTACGTGTCCCCAAAGAGGCTATTCCGCGATTTTATAAAAAGAAAATTCCCCTGGACCATGTTCTGATGCTCACGAGTATCTGTGCATCATTAGATTAAATAGATCAGATTAGATCAAACTGATCCAGTGTCAGGAGATATGAATTTACAAATTTTGTAGCAGATTGCATGCTATTGAGTCTCCCATTTGTTGAAAACGTACAACTTACAAATTCCCATTGCTGTGCCTACAGCAAACAAATTCCCTTTATACCGTCTCAAACTGATTACAGCAATGTCATGGTTTTCATCATGGTTTTGTTGTGTAGGGAAAACGGACACGAAAATGCCTCTCGTGTTTTGTAACATTAGGGAGGTAAATTATTTACCGATCTGAGAAATAATACAAATCATTAACGACTCCCAAACCACATCCCCCCCTGTTAATTTGCAGTGTCTACGGGATTCAAACACGATCTATCGATTACCGTTTCGATCTTCTACAACACCACTACCCCCCTGTAGCTGCTGGCCTTTTCCTATTTTCAAAACAGACAACCTTTCTTACAACATTAGCCCTACAGGGGACTGGCATTTTGTCTCCGAATAATCCTTTTAATATACAATAGTCGAGTTGATTCAGTGCTCTTCACAGGAAGCGGTATTCAGTATATAAGTTACAGTAGTACGTGGCCAGTGGCACCGATGCAGAGACTCATCCTTTCGACATCATGGCTGATTTTAAAGAATTTTAATCGACTTATTATTATTTTTTTAATAATAATAGCGGAATTTATGTGTATTACTTTTCACGTTTTACAACGTAATAATGATGGCTAGAGTCCCTATAGCATCACGAACTAAACTCGATTAAAACAGCTTCTGTGGCTATGTGCCAGTATGATTAGTGTAGCAACTGGTGCTAAGAATATAGAACCAATTCCAATATGATTATAGTAGCAAGTATCATTTTGATTACTGCAGTAAGAGTCAGTATGGTCAGTTCAACAACTGTCAGTATGATTATTGGAGCTGGTGTTCTGATTACAGACGTGTGTGGCAGTATGATAGGCGTAGTATGAGAATAACACCTAGTCTCTGAAAATATATAATTCTGATAAAACAACACATTTTAAATTGAAAAGGAGACAAATGAGGTCGGTGGTTTCAGAGCATGAGAGAAATCTAGACTTGCTTCAATTAGACCTCCTGCATTTGGATAGGATTGGGTGGTAGAGAAAATAGCATTGCTCAGTATGATAATTGCATTAGGAGTCAGTATGACTATTTTAGTAAGTGTCAGCGTCTTCATTGTGACAAGTGGTAGTATGTCTATTGTAGTAAGCCGAAATATGGATATGCAAGTGCAACAACTGTTACTGTGACTATTATAGTGAATGGCAGTATGATTTTTCTAACACATGCCACTTTGATTGTTGTAGTCAGATCAGTGTTGTATGTTGTAGTGTGCGGAAGTATGATTATTGTAACAAGGGAAAGAATAGTTATTGTAAGTATGAGTTTTGTGTAAGAGTCAGTTATTGTAACACGCGTCAGTTTGATTGTTGTAGTCAGATCAGTGTGTATGTTGTAGTGTGCTGAAGTATGATTATTGTAACAAGTGAAAGAATAGTTATTGTAAGTATGAGTTTTGTGTAAGAGTCAGTTATTGTAACACGCGTCAGTTTGATTGTTGTAGTCAGATCAGTGTGTTGTAGTCAGATCAAATGTGTATGTTGTAGTGTGCTGAAGTATGATTATTGTAACAAGGGAAAGAATAGTTATTGTAAGTATGAGTTTTGTGTAAGAGTCAGTTATTGTAACACGCGTCAGTTTGATTGTTGTAGTCAGATCAGTGTGTATGTTGTAGTGTGCTGAAGTATGATTATTGTAACAAGGGAAAGAATAGTTATTGTAAGTATGAGTGTTGTGTAAGAGTCAGTTATTGTAACACGCGTCAGTTTGATTGTTGTAGTCAGATCAGTGTGTATGTTGTAGTTTGCTTAAGTATGATTATTGTAACAAGTGAAAGAATAGTTATTGTAAGTATGAGTTTTGTGTAAGAGTCAGTTATTGTAACACGCGTCAGTTTGATTGTTGTAGCTAGAGGCAGTGAGAATGTGACTACTGTAACCAGTACCAGTATGATTATTAAAAATGGAATGTGACTACTGTAACCAGTACCAGTGTGATTATTATAAACATGGAATGTGACTACTGTAACCAGTACCAGTATGATTATTATAAGAGTGGAATGTGACTACTGTAACCAGTACCAGTATGATTATTATAAGAGTGGAATGTGACTACTGTAACCAGTACACATGATTATTATAAGAGTGGAATGTGACTACTGTAACCAGTACCAGTGTGATTATTATAAGAGTGGAATGTGACTACTGTAACCAGTACCAGTATGATTATTATAAGAGTGGAATGTGACTACTGTAACCAGTACCAGTATGATTATTATAAGAGTGGAATGTGACTACTGTAACCAGTACCAGTATGATTATTATAAGAGTGGAATGTGACTACTGTAACCAGTACCAGTATGATTATTATAAGAGTGGAATGTGACTACTGTAACCAGTACCAGTGTGATTATTATAAGCGTGGAATGTGACTACTGTAACCAGTACCAGTATGATTATTATAAGAGTGGAATGTGACTACTGTAACCAGTACCAGTATGATTATTATAAGAGTGGAATGTGACTACTGTAACCAGTACCAGTATGATTATTATAAGAGTGGAATGTGACTACTGTAACCAGTACCAGTATGATTATTATAAGAGTGGAATGTGACTACTGTAACCAGTACCAGTGTGATTATTATAAGAGTGGAATGTGACTACTGTAACCAGTACCAGTATACTTATTATAAGAGTTGAATGTGACTACTGTAACCAGTACACATGATTATTATAAGAGTGGAATGTGACTACTGTAACCAGTACCAGTATGGTTATTATAACAAGTCCCAGTATGAATATTGTCGCGAATTTCAGTGCGATTATTATAGTAACTGTCGCTGGGCTTACTGCATCACTGGGGTGTGGGGGTGTGGGGGTGTCTGTGTGTGTTAGCCTAGTGGTTAAAGCGTGCGCTCGTCTTGCCGAAGATCCGGGTTCGATTCCCCACATGGGTACAATGTGTGAAACCCATTTCTGGTGTCCCCCGCCGTGATGTTGCTGGAATATTGCTAAAAGCGGCGTAAAACCACATTCACTCACTACTGCACCACTGTTCAGTGTAATACATTTCATTTTATTTTCGACAAGTTATTCGTGTAGTTATTGTTGTACATACGGTAAGACGTGTCAGTATCAGTACTGCATCAAGTGTCAACGTGATTATTGTATCAAAGTTCAGTAATAATTGTATTAACTGGAAGTATGATTATACCAGCAAATCTGAGTATAATTGCTGTAGCAACTATCATTCCGTTCCACGTCAGTATGAATGTACTAGTAGTGAATGAGTGAGTTTAGTTTTACGCCGCTTTTTAGCAATATTCCAGCAATATCACGGCGGGGACACCAGAAATGGGCTTCACACATTGTACCCATGTGGGGAATCGAACCCGGGTCTTCGGCGTGACGAGCGAACGCTTTAACCACTAGGCTACCCCACCGCCCCTGAATGTAGTAGTAACTGTCAGTATGAATGTAGTAGTAACTGTCAGTATGAATGTAGTAGTAACTGTCAGTATGATCATTGCAGTACTATCATTACAGCAAGTGGGATATTGTTTTAACGGGTGATAGTATGAATTTTATGAAATATTGTCTCGAGCTAATATTTACGGTTATTTAATAAGTGCCCGTGTGATTCCTGTAGTGTGTGCCTTTACAATTAAAGTACGAACAGAATCTTTAAAAGCATATTATGTTTCTGATTGACGACATCGACATTCAGACCAATCTAATTTCCATCTATACCCCAGACGCCCAAATGTAATCAACAGTTATTAGTAACCAAATGTGCGAGCTAGTAGTATTGTTGGGCTGTATATATAGAATCATGATGAAATAGTGTCTAACTAAAATGAATTTAAATGATACTGTACTAATAACCTAATCTGAAGCCACCCCAATATATTCCACTGCATTGTCCCATCCCATCGTAATTGTATTGAAAGACATTGCCTTTCTCTAAATGCATCGTTTCAGGTAAAATGAAATTTCAATTCAGTTCCTAGTCTCCTTTTGAGATACTTCGACTCCAATTGGCAGCACGCGAAACAAGCACCATGCTCACTACAGCTAACTGAATTGGTTTCATGTTAAGAAGAAAATTACACACTAATAAATACATCCTACAAATAAAACAACAATATACACCAAGAGTGTTGTTTTAGATATGCTTGTACACCAACAAGAACAATATTGACACAAGTTTACCAATTACATCAAATCATTAAATGTAACACACACACAATCTCCCCCGGGTGATATCATTGGGAATTAAAAAAAAAGAAAACACTTTCAAATAACACCTCCAGGCAATTCCTTATTATTTCCATTCACGACCCTCCAGGAAATAACACAATAAAACCTACAGAAGCCTTGTACACACCTTCTCCTAACGCAGGCACTAACACAGCCATAGCGTTTGGAAGAAACAGAGAGCAAGGAGATACACCCACCCTATATGATCATTCAAACTCGTTTCATTTCTTCCTGACTATAAAACCGGATAGTAAAACGCAAGTTTCGTCATAAAACGACCGATATGCGGCAATACAGCGGTCGTATGGAGAGCATCGTTTGTAGCAAGAAGTGCACATTTGCCTCAATCCCCGTCGGGTTGTGGCTTCCGTACAAATACATGCCAGTATTAGCGTAGCTGCGATGCCATGTGCTTAGGGTATAAAAGGTCTATATACATGCAACGAATATCATATCAAAGTCTCGTATACATGCCGCAAATATGGCATAAATACCGCATAAAACGTTGGATGATTTTTCAAGGTAGCCGGTATTAGCGCGGACTTGCTGGTGAAATATATATAGCGTTTGAGGCGGGCAGAGGAGAATACACAAGTCGGTTGCTATTGATCTGGGGCTCAAGCTACAAATACATCTTTCTTTGCAGTTCCCATATCTATGGCGCGAGTTTTCACCTGGTCGTGTTGATTTGTTGTAACTGTTTCATATTTTTTTCTTTGGCTTTCACATGTTTGTTTTGGGGTGATACGGTGCATGGTTTAGATTTCTGCAAATACGTCTAAATAACATTTTATCATTTCAATAAAAGAAAAAGTATAATTACATAACACAAGAAACGGATACATGTTCTTTGTCAAAGATTGTGCATGTCGTATTGAAACATCCGTTTTTCGTGTATATAGATTGTACTTAATGAGTCACGTGCAGTAATATGCACTTGCTTTAGACAACAGATGTGATCATTACAAGAATTACCTTAACAAATAAAAGTACACATGTCGCTCAGTCTCAATGTAACATAACGTCAGGTGTCATATTATGCCTACATTTAGTACATAATTTATCTTGAAGCGCGTTGAATCTGTATGGGTTTTGAATTGCCCTTTCCTGCACAGACGATTATGTATCGTATCAGTTTTATTTCTAAGGTAATAAAGCTCAAGGGGAAAAAATGATAACATATACACATGAAAAGTCATTTTCGTTTTTTCTTACCTAGAATCAAAACAGTAACGAAATGATAATGAATATAATAGTGAAAAACAAATTCCTATTGTCTAGCCTTACACTGGCTTTGCCTTCCAAATGCATTTCAAATACCTTTATTCAATCATCATGGAAAGGTTACATAAATGAATCAGCACTACAGATATATCGAATAAACATACGAGACTATTTCTGAGTCTGTTGGGTGTCGAGTTCAGCAAAGTTGATTAAAACTGTTAAGCTGCATATAGAATTACAGAACGTTGATCAGGCAAGGGCGGGATACCGAGAAGTTATTCTCAAAAGTGTCGAAGACGACCTTTAATTAAAATCTGCTTCCGTTGTATATAAATCACGAACGTTTTGTCCCCTCGCTTATTGTAATTCGTTGGCTGTAACTTATCGCAGGGATTCAATCATCCCACACGCCAGAAGGTAGGGTCCGAGTTGAAATGGAATTAAACAGAATATCTCAACACTGGGACCCACAGTCATTACAATACTCCTCCTTTATTTCAATCTATAGGCCACTCTTCTTCCAAGAGTCGTAAAACGCCAATCCAAAGCTTGCTAAATTAAAAGAATGCTCAAATTTCAACAAATGTCTCGTACGTCAAGAAAAAGCAATTCTGAGAGCGGACAAAGGCATTACATTCAGCGTCATAAACAATAGAGGAGTCCGCATAATCTTATTATCGTGTCCCCGTTCCCGTCTTTGCCTCACCGGTCATTTCTTAAACGTAAATAAGGATGACGTCATAACTACCAGCCATTGTGTGACTTAAGCCAATGTTACAACGCTGTTCTGAACTTGTCAGTTTACAAATTCAACCTTTAGACTCGAAGAGAACGCATAAGCAGAATCCACGATAAGTCTGTAAGGTATAGTATTACCATTAAGAAATGGTAGTATATCACAACGAAATAGCTAGAAGGTCACGGTACGAGTGGCAGTTGATTGGAAAGGGATACGTGAACATGGTAACCTTCCGATGCTTGATGGGCATTTAAAAGTTGGATGTAACACAACAACGTATGGTATGGAACCTTGCACTGTAATAACAGTGTACAAAATCAAATAACGGAAAATTACAGAGGTTGCTCCCAAAGCCTTAGACATACATTGTATATTACAACCTTTATTAAATCAGTTCAGGTTGATGGAAAATATTGCCAAATTTATCGCAGCGTGAACAGACTGTCGCAAAACATAAACGCGCTACACGTTGAAAACGATGAAAGGTTGCGTAAGCCATGATGCACGACCTGGCGGTGTTGTATTTCAAGCGGAGAGATCAACACTACATGTTTATCTTATGGACTAAAGCGTAAAGGCTATGTCTTGATCAGAGGCGCGTTGCCCAGGGAACCTTAAAATGAAATACAAATGCATGCGGCGACTTTTTGTTACCATCAGTGAACCGGCATCCTGTGCTCTCTGATTCCCGCCATTTTCAGCGTTCGCACACACGGATGCTCACAATCCATAGCGACTTCTGCAATGGGATAGTCTCTAATTGTCCATTGATTGATTGTTATACTTCTCTCTGTGTCATGCTTCCCTTCACGATTCATATTAACTGCAGTGCCCTTTGTTGTTACCGTAATGTATTAAATAATGTCAAAACATGACTTGTGAGACCCGAGGGACAATAATGTCCGAAACTGAACAGTCTTCTGTTCCTTCCTAACTTCGTTGAATAATGTCAAATATGACCTCAGAGTTCAAGTGGTCCCCGAAGTCCGATGGTATTTATGCGCTTCCCTGCTCGACATGCAATGATAGGAATATAGTTTGCGTGTCCAAGTGGTACCAAAGACGCGCCTTCGTAATCATATCCCTCTGTGCTGGACATGGCTCCTCAAATGGTGTCTTCATAACTGTTGTCGAAGTGGTCCCAAAGCCTTTTTCCTGTATGACCTTTTATTTGAAGTGCTCCCAGTTGTTTTCGCCTGCAAATGAAGTGGTCCGAACGATTGTGTATGCATGAAGATTTTTTCTCGAACCGGTCCAAGATTGGTGTATATAGCCCTCTATCCGTTTGCCTCACAGCTCAGTGCCTGCATTACCTTTTGGGTCCAGGTGGTCCCAAACGATAGGCTGCATGGCCCTTTCTGTCGAAATAGTCCATAACAAACTGGTGTCCGTAAGATACTGAGATGGCTCTGAGCCTAAGATCTACACTCGTGCAGACGTTTGTTAACATGACTGCCGAAATGACCCTCATATATTGGTACCTGCCTTTCTGTGATGCATTAATGAGTGATCCGCTATAGTAACGTTTAACCCTCCCCTTCTCAGCTCCAGGGACAATTACTCCTCACCTAGCAACATTTACTCCTCATCTTTTCAGCTGTAGCAACGATTACTCCTCAATTTCCCAGCTCAAGCAACATTAACCCCTCTTCCCAGATTTCATGGATACATTTATATGTTCACCGCCGGTTTGCCTTTCACATGAATCTGTTTGGGCAGATAATCGAAATTCTCTGGTCTTCTTTGAGTTTACTGCAGCTACGTGATGACCGCTTGCAGATAACATAGATTCTGGTATACATGAACGCAGCTGATAAAATCATCGTTGGGTAACGATGACACAGTGTGTGTCAGTTTTAAACGCTTCTTATAACAGGCTGTGAGTTCGCAGGATTGTTCTGCCCAGAAATCTAAACATGAGTTACTATTAAGTAATAAGCACTGTCAAGCCAATTCTAGACACCGAGCTTAAACGTTTGAAGGTACATCGGAAATGTCAAAAAGGTCATTCAAAGATGACCTGTTTTCATTTACGTTAACAAACACGGAACAAACATCAAGTCCCCGAACTAAAGAAATGATTACAGTAAAAAATAGAAAAAGGCGTCTCGAGTATTAAGAAAACCTCAAGTCTCTGCAGCTGTTACATCTTAGAAATGGAGGAGTTAATATTGCTACAGCTGAGAAGGGGAGGAGTAGTCGTTGCGGAGGAGTAATCGTTGCTACAGCTGAGAGTGGGGGGAGAAAACGTGGCTACAGCTGAGAGTGGGGGGAGAAAACGTTGCTACAGCTAAGAGTGGGGGGAGAAAACGTTGCTACAGCTGAGGAGAGGAAAAATGTTGCTACAGCTGAGAAGGAGGGGTAATCGTTGCTACAGTTAAGAAGGGGAGGAGTAATCGTTGCTACAGCTGAGTTCCCTAATCGTTGTTACAGCTGAGAAGAGGAAGAGTAACCGTTGCTACAGTTGAGAAGGGGAGGAGTAACCGTTGCAACAGCTGTGAGCAGGGGAAGTATCCGTTGCTAGAGAAGAGAGGGATGACACGTTGCTCTGATCATGACATGGAGATACGTATAGGTTACGAGATCTGATCATGACAAGGAGATAGGTATACGTTACTAGATCTGATCATGACAAGGAGATTGGTTTGGGCTGCTGGATCTGATCATGACAAGGGGTGGTGTGTAGGCTGCTGGATCTGAACATGACAAGGGGAGAGGTGTAGGCTGCTGGATCTGATCATGACAAGGGGAGGTGTGTAGGCTGCTGGATCTGATCATGGCAAGGGGAGGTGTGTAGGCTGCTGGATCTGATCATGGCAAGGGGAGGTGTGTAGGCTGCTGGATCTGATCATGACAAGGGGAGGGGTGTAGGCTGCTGGATCTGATCATGACAAGGGGAGGGTGTAGGCTGCTGGATCTGATCATGACAAAGGGAGGGTGTAGGCTGCTGGATCTGATCATGACAAGGGGAGGGGTGTAGGCTGCTGGATCTGATCATGACAAGGGGAGGTGTGTAGGCTGCTGGATCTGATCATGACAAGGGGAGGGGTGTAGGCTGCTGGATCTGATCATGACAAGGGGAGGGGTGTAGGCTGCTGGATCTGATCATGACAAGGGGAGGGTGTAGGCTGCTGGATCTGATCATGACAAGGGGAGAGGTGTAGGCTGCTGGATCTGATCATGGCAAGGGGAGGGTGTAGGCTGCTGGATCTGATCATGACAAGGGGAGGTGTGTAGGCTGCTGGATCTGATCATGACAAAGGGAGGTGTGTAGGCTGCTGGATCTGATCATGACAAGGGGAGAGGTGTAGGCTGCTGGATCTGATCATGACAAGGGGAGAGGTGTAGGCTGCTGGATCTATGATCATGACAAGGGGAGAGGTGTAGGCTGCTGGATCTGATCATGGCAAGGGGAGGGGTGTAGGCTGCTGGATCTGATCATGACAAGGGGAGAGGTGTAGGTAGCTAGATGTGATCACGACTTGGGGAGGAGGTGTAGGTTGCTAGACCTGATCACGAAAAGGGGATAAGTTTGGGCTGCTAGATCAGATGGTGACAAGAGAGGGGTCTAGGTAGCTGGATATGATCATATCAAGAGGCTGGGTATAGGCTGCTAGGTCTGATCAGGACATGGCGGTGTGTATAGGCTGCTATAGCCGGAGGGGGGTAGAATTGGTATGGATTGGGGGATCGGTTCGTGTAATATATGTTTTGGGGTTAGTAAGGGACATAACATTTGATGCATGCTGATTTCTACAGTGCTAAATAGCCGTTCTTTTTTAAACCTTTCAATATCGATACGTTCACCCACGACAAATATATATTTCTTAGATGTTCTTCGTTTATATTTCACTTGTTTATAACCAACGATTAGCATGTTTTATCGTGACATTCCTCACCACATTACATGCCCAGAATTCTACCATGTTCGAGTTCTATAACTATCATTTGTATGTTTGCCTTGAAACTTAACAGTGTGGTCTTGTAAAGAAATGTTTTTTCAGGCTGTGTCAAAACGTTTAACCTATGTTAGAACGGTCCAACACAGCATGTGCTATGCATCATGCAGTTAATATTGCTAAATTATTCATTGTTATATATGTGATTTGGCATTTATCTATCCATGCTTATTTAACTATTCTTGTTACATGCAAACGTAGTTTAACGAATATCCAGTCAAATGTTAGAGGGGATGGTGTTGACGAGCACAGAATACGAATGTTCGACTTTGCCTTAAGTAAAGAAGGTAACTGTTCAAAATCTATATGGTTTCTCTGTGATTTAATGCAATATGATGTTTAGCGCTTACGTTTTGCATATTGTTTCTGGCAAAATCAATTGTCTGAAATGCTTTGCAACACATCTGGCCCAGCTAATGGTTTCATCATGCATATTATCCACGGATATAGATCTATCTGCCTACACGACATGTCATATCATGTCATGTAAACACTGAGCAGTTTTGCAATGAAAGTGACAGTCAGCAATAAAATAAATTGACCGAAAATGCCTGTCGACGGTACAGTCACACAACAATAGTTTCCAAGAAGGAATTACGAAATTAATCAATGTTATTAAGTGATGTGATTTGTAGATTAGGCCTTCATTTATTACGGATCAACTCATGACAAATTTATTTCTCCAAATTGAATTTATTAGTGAGGCGGCACATTAAGATTAGGAAATGACCAGGTCAGGTCATTCTGTCAAAGGTCAATACGCGACAGGGGGTTTGAGTGCAATTACCAGTACAAAAGAAGAATCCAATTATATCAATGCAAATTGTATTGATTTCAAAGCAACGCGATTTGAACAGTGTTGTTAACTGCGATTGCAAAGTGTTTACTCAATGTATAGATCGCAATGGAATGAATTATCTTCAAAAGGAGTAGGGATGATTTACTAAATAATGTCAACTTAAAGGCAATTGAAATAAAAACATGCTTCACACTGGATCTACGTATTGACGTGTGACATACATCAATATACAACGGTTTTCTAATAATAATATGTGTGAATAGAAAACATGATTAATCATGCAGGTGTTTATAACAAATCAATGAAACCACAGACACCATGACACCATATGTGTGATAGGTACATTTGTGTGTGAATGCTTATCATTGTATGTGTTTAAATGTGTTCATATGTATCTTATATGTTCATATTATTGTACAGTCAATTATACATATGCGGATTATTATATATGTGTAACAAATTTACAATATTACTCATACCTTGTTATTAGATGTATGTAAGCATTATTGCATAAGCATTTTTATTAATTTAAAATCCATACCATATATGTTGAAGCATTGTATGACATAAGGAAAATGAGGAAGCAAATTTAACATGTGAATGTCACATGTATGTAATTCATAAACAATGTGTACATAAACATGTGAGAACAACTGACATATACGAACAGGAAATGAACATTCGGTCTATATAATTCTTAAGATACACGAGGACTGAACTGCTTAAGCATCAGCTATTAATAACACCCAAATGATATGGGTGATGAAGATAAATAGACACAGAGGAGACAAAGAACACATACGACTTCATCAAGTGATGAAGGGGCGAGAAGTAGCTCCACAGAGCGTGAACAAATAATAAGAGGTTGTCAACAAAAAAATTCCCCGTGTTCACATTTTCCTAACGGATGTTCATTGTCATCATCTTCCGTTTAGTATGATTCGTGAGGGTCGTTGTCTCCTAGGTATGTTTACGTTAATAAACGTGACGCTTACGTTTAGGTAATAGTCTTACGGAACATAAAACTCTCCCAGGCGGAGCTGGTAGTAGGTGTTGGTAATAAACTACATTTTGCTGACTATCGTAGAATGACGATGAAGGGAGGTGACGAAGGGTATGGTTTATGGAGTGTCATACTCGCAAACAAACACTATACTGGAAAGAAATTTGTTTTGGTGACAACAGCTTGTTACAGAATGGATTGTCACAATTAAAATGTAACTATTAGTCCATGTGTATTATATTTAGAAATATATTTGTCTGTAAATGGGTCATTTTGTACAATCCTGGGTTTTTTTTAAATGAAGCACCTAATTTTACAAGTTGGTTAACGTTTTTTGCTCGACGCTTGAATCTGATACAACAACGCTTACATTTTTATGAGCTACGAAGCTATAATGGCTTTTATTGGTGAGCATGACTGGAACAGTGACACTATTGATACTATCGTCGACACAACTGATTTAATAAATGCGATATTAAGCATACCTTCAATGCAACATTGGAATGCGATTAAATTGCACTCAGTAAATATTAATAGCCATTTTTATTTCAATAAAGTGCATTTGTTAGTGCATAGTAATCGGCATATAGTGTAAATGATCTGCAAATCGTCAATTTGCCTGGAACATTTTTTCTTAATTGTTAACAAGCTACGTACTATCTGTCATTCAATTTAATTTTGTATTGATGAAATAAATCAATAAGCAATGCACATTCCAAAAATGATTTTTCTCTAATTTGTAGTATATAGAAACGTGTAAAGACGTTAATCCTTTTATTCAAACCTTGCATTTAAATGTGTCACAAATAAATGCTTTTATAAGTCACTGACACTTTTTTCTGTGATTACATTAAACTGTAAAACTTCTCATTTGTACCCTCCATATTGACATGGGGAATGTTGGCATCACAGAACATGATATGGGACAATTTCAGTCTTATTTCTCCCAATGTGAGTAGACATTTGTACATAGCAATAAATACAAACTGAATCACAACAATCGAACTTTGATCAAGCGTGCTCTGGACATATAAGAAATCCTGTTATCTCGAACGCAAACCATGCACAAATCCCATGAGTCTGAGTGTGCGCGATAAGTTAATTCCTTCTACAAATACTTCTTTTCATGTTTATCCCTTAGCAGCAGTGTACGCTGTTCAGACAAAACATTGTTTCAAATCGCGTGTATCATAGCTTTGAGGTTCAATTTAACTTCATTAAATTCCAGTTATTCTTCTAACATTAACTGCTTTCTGATTGGATAAAGATTGTAAATAATGGTCACACACGCCAAGCTGTCTTATCTAACCTGATCGTTTCAGAGGGTATGGAACAATTACCTATCTCCGAAGCCCTTGGACCTAGACAATTAGATAGAGGCTTCAAGAACAATTACATTGATATACTTAATGCGATAAAAGTCACGGTTAAGTACTATCTTGGGAGACAATGCCGCTATATAGGCCATTACCATTCCCTATGGTGCTATGGACATTGTCTCTTAATAAGAGTACACAATTAGCCATAACGTCTTATAAGAGTTTACTATAAAGATCGCCTTCTTTACGAGAAGGTGCATTGTAGATATTAAACAACAGGTCTTTTAGTGTAAGGGTCAAAAGAAAACGATATGATGCTTAGTTCATACTTGAATATATTTATATCGTTAAACACCCTCCATCTTATTGTCAGATTTCATTTGAGTAATGAGAACTGTGTAACCATTTTGCATCAAATTTGATTGAATTAGAAAATATTCGAAGGATTTTCAAATGAATACGGAGTTATTTCAATAAAACTCCCATCTTTGAAACTTCTACGAGAACAAAATTCAAATTTTGAAATAAATTGTGATATACGGGGCTCATTTATATGGATTAGCCTGAGTCAGAGTACGAATTAAGATAATACCTTAGCCGCAGTGTATAAATACAGTCATATCTGTAAAATATTGTCATATCATCGGTGACACACACTGTAATCAAAGCTCCCGGCATAGACGCTCATCTTTAAAACTTGAATCCTCCCGTATTTTTATTTACAAGAAGCAAATGCATATTGCTGCTTTTATGATTTACATGTCAGATGAAAATACGATATAGGCAAAAAATCGATACTTTGGCTACGTTTTTAGTATTACTCTAGACACTCCTTTGCTGATCATAACTGAATTATTGGTCAAACGCAAATATTCCCTTTTATTCATTATCATATTCAAATCGTCCCGAAAGTTGGTGGGGAGACAGCGTGCATTTGTCATAGACGTGAAAGAAACCGACATCGAAAGTCCATTCGTTTGTTTATCTCAAATTACTTTCATAAATAAATTGATTAGTTTATTAATTACATGCATTTTGGATATAAATTTTAATATCCTGCTTCCAAATATATAATATTATCTTGGTGGCATGATTTAAAATTATAACTTATAATAAAACAAAAATTGAATTTTATAACAAAGTACACAGTTTTGTTCTGATCTTTTCCAAACGAAAACGTAATGTATCAGTTCCGCAGACTGTTATTGCTAAAGTCGAAATATTTTCCTTTTATAAGTAAATATAAAGTGTCAATGAAAGCCAATATCTGCCAAAACAGTTTCTATAATGCAAAATTGCAATAAAAATTATATGAATGCATCACTGCTAGTCAGTGATGACACGATGTGTCCACGAAAAGAGTATGTCATGCTAGCTCCACGACTCACACAATGCGCATAAAAATGAAAGTGTGTTTTTGCTCGAAAGTGCATCCATCATGAAATGTTTGCCTTTGTAATTCTGCTAATTATTAGTCACATGTTAACAATCTTTATCTAATGCTCTTATCACATATTTCGAACAAAATCCGTTTCAGTGTTACTCACTGTCACTCTTTTGAATTTTCTGCACCACACTTATGTATTCCTGTTGAATGACTATGTTCTCTATATTCATCATCCTGACTAACTTGCGTACTTGTTCTTATATCTTAATACTCTTTACGTCAAAAGGTATACTTTCTCCTTTATGTTTATTCTGTTTTCATCATCCGACATTTATAATAACCTTAAACTGATAATCATAATACATCTGATATAACAATCCTCTTTTACTAACCTATCCTTCTATTTTCATTATCAAACATATGTAATAACATTCTCCTGTGACTAACCTATCCTTCTATTTTCATTATCAAACATATGTAATAACATTCTCCTGTGACTAACCTATCCTATTTTCATTATCAAACATATGTGATAACATTCTCCTGTGACTAACCTATCCTATTTTCATTATCAAACATATGTAATAACATTCTCCTGTGACTAACCTATCCTATTTTCATTATCAAACATATGTAATAACATTCTCCTGTGACTAACCTATCATTCTTATCAAACATGTGTGACTAACATTCTCCTGTGACTAACCTTCCTATTTTCATTATCAAACATGTGTAATAACATTCTCCTGTGACTAACCTATCCTATTTTCATTATCAAACGCATGTTATCAAACATATGTAATAACATTCTCCTGTGACTAACCTATCCTATTTTCATTATCAAACATATGTGATAACATTCTCCTGTGACTAACCTATCCTATTTTCATTATCAAACATATGTGATAAATTTCTCCTGTGGCCACCTTTCTTCTGTTTTCATTATCAGACATACTTGATAACATTTCCCTTAGGCGTAAATATTGTATTTCAATTTTCAAACATATGTATTAACATTCTGGGTGGTTTACCTGTCATTCTAGCTTTAATATGAAACATGTGTATGAAACATTCCTGGTAAAAACCTATTCCTCTATTTTTATTATTAGATTATGCAAAAACTGTTCCCTTTGGCTTACCTTACTTTCTGTTTTCATAATCACATTAAACAGATCCCTCTTCAAAATATTTGTGTAACTTCAGGATCAAATTAGCTTATGCTTGTGTTTTCACATGTTGTTAATATATCCCATCTTGTTTTCAGATATTCCTTCTTATGGATACAACTTCATTAACGTGACTGTTTATATGTTCAGTTATTTTGAAAAATAAATGTCGTTCAAAAGACGGTACACAGTTTCATTTGATGGTGGCTAATTCTGAAACAAGCTCGCAGTGGTTTTTCAAATACGGATGTTTTCAATACGAAATCATAATTGGGTTTTGGACATCGCGTTTGCAATAATTTGGCAATTTGTTTCAGCCGAATAACCGTTTAGATTAAGGTTGTTATTTTGTTGTCCACTTTTCTTGTGTATGCTTACAATTCATTTTATAACCAAAATCCCAATATTGAGTCTTCATTGGTCATTGAGACATAGTCAATAACATACAATTTGTTGGTTGTTCCTTCCTGCTGTTTCATTCTTCCACACAATATAATAATAGTAATAATATTTTAATCATAGTCAATTTGTGTTGCTTTTTGTCATGTTTAATATCATGCTCTAAACGTGCACACATATCGGGTTTTATTACCACATATATAAGTACCATTACATTCATTGCATAGGACTAATTATCTACTTTTCATTATCATAAATGGCCAAAACTATCTAACCGTGATCTGATCCAAAAGTTTGACAGGTTCTTCTACAGAACTGTCATCTGATTTGTCTATAATCTTCATTGATACGAAATACCTATTCACCACAATTCCAATGTTGGTCCCATCACAAAATTAAGCCATGCAAAACTGTTACAAAAACGAATCATAGGTGCAGCAATGTCTCATTAAGATGTATCATCACTTGTAAAAACATATAGATGATATTTACTGATGTGGAAGAATAGTCTTCAAATATAGTGATAATGATAATCGCACAGTCATAAATATTGGTAGCAACGTTGAAAGTGGTCAACAACAAATAATGATTACACGTTTTGATTGTGTCATGTTGACTGGTAGACATCATCTGAGGTATGTCCCTCCATTATGTCAGAAACACGAAACAGACAGTTAGAATGACACGTATATAATTATTCGCTGTCTACGAAGTTACACGTGCAAATGCTCCGACACAATGAAAGCTCCGGATGAGGAAGAGCATCTTTCATCAGTACCCAAACACGCGACCGTGGTTTATTTACGGACGGCTTTCGACGTTCACAGACGTGAACAGTGAGCAATTAGTATAATTTCATTAATTACTGCCTGTCGTTTATTTAATTACGGACGAAGAGCAGCCCACATGATACTGTGCCATTTGTCAGCAGAACGATCTAACTCATAGGACGCCATATTGGTTTGTGAACATTGCCAGGTTTCTGACCAATCAGATTGCAGACTTCAATTAGCCTGACATGTCTCACTTAGCACGTCATCACGTTCTTACGTCACCACTTATTGCTGTTGCTCGTCAAGTCATCCATTTGTTACACCTTGAAACTAAATATCTGTCTACAATTTGAAACAAAAGTGCCCACGTGAATAAGCACTGATTTTCATGCACTAACAAACCCATCCTGTCGCATCTTCTCAATGGTTTAATGACATGTCAAAACATACAAGTGAAACTCATTTTAATTTAAAATGCTAACAATATATACCCCAGACATTGCATAATTTTGAAAAAAACTGAAAAAAATCCATTGTTTTAGAAGTGTATCCTCGACTCTTAAGTAGATTTACTTAAATACGCCGCCCGAGTGATCACACGACACGCATTAAGGTGCATTTGGTTTAGACTTCATGTGGAAGAGGTGTATCTGTATCTGCAGCTTAAAACGAAATTGGATTTATGAAAATCGATGACTCATTTTTGAATACGTTGGATGAGATTAGAAAATAGACGAACAGTCATGTTTTAGGTAGAACCCTTAAACCTAGACTTCGCCAATAATGTGTAAGAGTTAAAACGCAAATGGTTATATATAAATGGCAAATGGAATGTTGTATAAAGCAATATCTACGTATTAAAATATTCAAAGGAACATTAACATATATATTTACAAGTTGTGTATTATATACACGCAATAAAGCCATTATCTAAAATTCACAAGCCTTACATGTACACGATTACCTGGTGAGTGGAAGTTGAAATGTTACCTACGGGTTCGCATTGAGAAAGATACCGCACCTATTATCCGCAATAATGTAAAAAAACAGTATTAGTAGTTTTCCGTGAAATGGAGAGAGTTTAGGGTACAATGCATTCACTGACATCTTCTGTCACAGGAATATCAAGTAACAATAGATACCCATAAACATTAATAAAGAATTCAATAAGATGTGTTTAATTAAACTTACAGATTCCAACTGTGAAAGTCTATCCCCATTTTGACGATGATATTACAAGATGGCGAATACTAAGAAAGTAGGTATGCATCGTTAATGATGCATTGACATCTTTCTTTAAAGGCTATTGTCAGTTGACGTTATTTATTAATTTGAGTATTGTCAACGAAAGGCTCATGTTATCTATAAGTATGAGATCGAGTCCCCAATACTCTCTCACGCTTTTAATCAAATTCCGATATTTGTGGGTACAGAGCTTTACTTATGAATTATGACTTGTTTTATGTGCTGGAGATTATGTGCCTACACTGAAAATCTCGCATCGATTAACATGTCTTTTAGTATCTTGTAGGAGTGTTTTACGCTGTTCCTGATATTTAGAAATGCCTATCTTTAAACAGAAGATCAACGGGGAATGAAACGTTAATCAATGACGTATAGGGTACGACTGGTTTGGATCTCACTATTTTTCTTAGAATTAGAAATTGAACGTCTTTATCTGTGTCTTAGACTAACTTTAAGTCTCTCAAATTAACTTTATGAACTATAACAAAAAAAGAATCATGCGATTTCCAGATTTTGCCTTTTGAACTGAGCTTATTCTGGACTTGCCTCATGTTATAGACTTAAGTGGGCTGTTTGGATATTTATGTTTCTTTCAGGGTCTGTCTTTCTCCTACTACAACTGGTAGCACAAGAGCTCTCTTGCTCTCTTTCTGTCTCTCTCCCCATCTCTTCTCTCATTTCTCTCTCTCTTGTCTCCCTCTCCCGCCCTTTCTCTCTCCCTTCTCTTCTCCCTCCCTCTCTCTCCTTTCTTTCTCTCTCTCTCTCTCTCTCTCTCTCTCTCTCTCTCTCTCTCCCCCCCCACACACACACATTCTCTCTCGTACGTTTACGTAGATAAAGGCCTAAGTAACAAGATGATTTTGAATTAAAAATGAGTCGTATAGAAGACGTCCATGTTCGACAATATTATCTCCAGCTACTGTGTGTTATCGTCTCGATATGAAGAATGTTTGCTTTACGAGTCGATTTAAATGACTTAATAATTCAAACGGGGATCGTGTCTAGTATTTCAAGGGTTTTATTGTTACATTCAAATTTATCGGCATATTTTAGTGTCTGAGAATTTCATCTTTTTTATAATTTCATTTTGAGAAGCTTCAAGAATAATGTAAAGTCGTTTTTGACATGTTTTAGGTAATGAATACGTGAATACATGTATGACGCTTTTCGTCGTGGCGAGAACCTAGGAATTATATGGCTTATTTGTTACCATGGTTACAAGGTGGCTGTACTGTTTCATTGTGTTTTACACCGCACTATTATTCCAGCTGTATGATGGCGGTAAAACGACGAATAAAGAATAAAATCGACAATCCGATGATTGATATCATGAGCATCGTTCTACAAACGTAGGATACGTTGTCATCGGCCAAGTTAGAGAGCCTGTTCTGATCTTTACCTCCTAAGATAAACACGGGTTGCTGAAGACCCTGGTCTTCATCATGTTAGGGGGGAATAAGTGATGTTGCCGTTGTGGTAATACAAGTTGTGTAATTGGTTTATCATAGTGACAGCGGTAGTATTGCAGTATGGACCGTGTGATATTTTGATTATAGCAGAGGTCGTGGGAGCACTTTTGAGAAAGGAATAGAAGTAGTTGTTGAGTAGGTAGTCGTAATTGTTGAAGTGATTGTAGCAGTTGTTGTAATAATAGGCATGGTAGCAGTAGTAGTTGATATGATCTAGACAGTAGCAATAGTAGTTTATTGAATAGAAATAGTAGCAATAGTAGTTGATGTGATCTAGACAGTAGCAATAATAGCTTATTTGATAGAAATAGTAGCAATAGTAGTTGATGTGATCTAGATAGTAGCAATAGTAGCTTATTTAATAGAAATAGTAGCAATAGTAGTTGATGTGATCTAGATAGTAGCAATAGTAGCTTATTTGATAGAAATAGTAGCAATAGTAGTTGATGTGATCTAGATAGTAGCAATAGTAGCTTATTTGATAGAAATAGTAGCAATAGTAGTTGATGTGATCTAGATAGTAGCAATAGTAGCTTATTTGATAGAAATAGTAGCAATTGTAGTTGATGTGATCTAGATAGTAGCAATAGTAGCTTATTTGATAGAAATAGTAGCAATAGTAGTTGATGTGATCTAGATAGTAGCAATAGTAGCTTATTTGATAGAAATAGTAGCAATAGTAGTTGATGTGATCTTTAGTAGCTTATTTGATAGAAAGTAGCTTATTTGATAGCAATAGTAGTTGATGTGATCTAGATAGTAGCAATAGTAGCTTATTTGATAGAAATAGTAGCAATAGTAGTTGATGTGATCTAGATAGTAGCAATAGTAGCTTATTTGATAGAGATAGTAGCCACAGTAATTGATGTGAAATAGTTAGTAACAATAGTAGTTGTTTTGGTAGAGATAGTAATAATAATAGTTGTATTGGTAAAAAAATAACAATAGTGGGCTTATTAAAAGAGATAGTAGCAACAGTAGTTGTATTAATAGAGATAGTAACAATAGTACATGTACTTGTATTCGTAGAGTAAGTAACACTAGTAATTGTATTGATAGAGATAGTAACAATATTGGAGGGACAGAGACAGTGAAATAGTAAATGTTGTAGTGATTGAGATAATGGTAATAGTTGTATTTGGCGTTGTTGCAATAGCAGTTGTAGTGATGGAGGTGAGGTGAGGTGAAATTGGGTTTAACGTCGTGCTTGAGAATATTTCGCTCATATGACGACGTGCATGCGCGTGTATGTGTATGTGCGGCTGCTTGTACTAGCCCAGACTTAAGCTGGTTTTATAGTGCTAGCCCACTGAGATACCATGCCGCAGTGAAGCATGAATACCCCACTCAGACACATTATACTGACTCCGAGCTGACCAGTCCTTGTTGTACCCATTAATGCCGAGCGCCAGGCAGGGACCAACAAGTACCATATTTTAACGTCTTTTGGTATGACGCTGTAGTGATGGAGATAGTAACAGTAGGAGGTGTTATAGTGATTGATAGTAGTAGTAGCAGTAGTAGTAGTGGTGGTGGTGGTCGTTGTAGCTGTATTAGTAGTTGTAGTAGTGGAGGTGGTGGTCGTTGTAGTAGTAGGAGCAGTAGTAGTAGTGGTGGTGGGGGTCGTTGTAGCTGTAGTAGTAGTAGCAGTAGTAGTAGTAGTAGTAGTAGTAGTAGTAGTAGTAGTAGCAGTAGTAGTAGTGGTGGTGGTTGTCGGTGAGCTGTAGTAGTAGCAGCAGCAGTAGTAGTAGTAGTAGTAGTAGTGGTTGTGGTCGTTGTAGCTGTAGTAGTAGTAGTAGCAGTAGTAGTTGTAGCAGTAGTAGTGGTGGTCGTTGTAGCTGTAGTAGTAGTAGTAGTAGTAGTAGCAGTAGCAGTAGTAGTAGTAGTGGTGGTGGTGTTCGTTGTAGCTGTAGTAGCAGCAGTAGTAGAAGTAGTGGTGGTAGTCGTTGTAGCTGTATAAGTAGTAGTAGTGTGTACACGTGTGTGTACCTGTGTGTGTTCGTGTGCATGTGTGCGTGCGTGTGTGTGTGTTTTACAAACTCACCACCGCTTACGTTCTCTGTTTATATACCAACTATTGACACCAGCACACCAAAGCGTCATTTCCGCTTACGTCAACAGAGGAACGGTGTTTGATAGGCCGACGCAACCTTTCTTGCCTTGGATTGCCATGGTAACGACTCGTCAAAATAATGGATGTTTACTGAGTAAAGTAACAACTTTCTGAATCGTGCAGCCCACTGTCTCAAGTGCAATATTTATGAGAAAACTGCACTTCTTTAGAAACCGTTGTCCTTCTGTCTCCTTCGCCATGTTCCAGAATATCGCCTCGGTGTGATATTACCCTGTATGACATTCGTAATGACATACGTAATGTCATACCGTTAAATACCAGTCGTTTATCCGCCGTAGCCTCCCACACATTATATATAACTGTTTGTGCCTCGGTTTGGCGTCGATACTATTGTTACCCAACAATAATCCTGCAACACATAAGCCTCGGTACACGGCGCACAGCGTAGAACATTGGGGCTGTTAGTATCATGTCCATATCACAGTGTTGTTCAAATAGCGTGTCAACGAGGTATTCTATTTCATGTAATTGTCATGTCAATATCACATGTCGTTGGTTGTTGAATTTTTTCTTATTTAATCACGGAATCAGAAAGGTGAGCACTCGTATTAGACCTATGTGTATCTGATTTCAAATTTATCAATGCCCGATGTGAACTTTAGGATGTAATTGCCAAAGATACTACAATGACAAGTAGATATGACATGCCCAGCATTGTTAGCAGCGTTGGGTACAAGAGAGGGCTGTTTCACTTTTATTTAAAAACATTAAAATAAATATAGAAAAAACACGACAAGAACAATAGCTTCCACAACAATAGTCACGTAATTTTGACAAATGGTTATTTAATGTATCGCATGATTTCAACATTCGCGTTGTTAGATAAAATGTCAATAAAATATGGAAAATCTATAAAACTAACTATCCATGTGATGTCATGTAATTACATTTAGTTGAACAAATATCATTTAACAGTGGCACAGGCTCTGTGACCTAGAATCCGATTGAGGTCGCTGATTTTTCTAGAATAATTCTGTTTCTAAGGTAACCGGTTCATCGACAGCGAGATTATTAGAGAACATTAGGTCGCAAATTAGATGCTGTGGTAAATCTTTTCAAAACCTCGTGTCTAACATGCCAGATAAAACCGTCATTGAAATGGTTTTGTAGCACGTGCAAAACGTACGATCCCGCATGGCGAATAAAATTGGATGTTAAAATATTCCCCGACAATTAATGGACAAGAGCGAGTTTGAATTTCTTTAGCATTTACATTCTGACATAATTATTCGTATTCATGTCGGAAATATTGAAATTAAGCCCCCAGATTCAATGGATATGACACATGTGATATTTACATGGTAAATTTCATCTGATAGTGATCGGGATGTCACGCGGTAAAGTAGAGCGGAGATTTATATTTCGGGAACAGTGCAATGAAAACGGTTAATTGTTGTGTGGTCAGTATAACCCGGAAAAGTGTGTTATAAATCTTAAAAATAAATGCGTTTTTCGTATTTATGTAACTTATCTTCATTTTTATTTCCGGTGAGATTGTCCTGTGACTTCGAGTTGACCTGGCGCCATATTGTAAGCCTCTGGCTTGGAGCAGACCAAGCGCCATAGTGTAAGCCTAAGGCCTGAGATGACAAGGTGCCATATTGTAAGCCTAAGGCCTGAGATGACCAGGCGCCATATTGTAAGCCTAAGGCCTGAGATGACCAGGCGCCATATTGTAAGCCTAAGGCCTCAGATGACCAGGTGCCATATTGTAAGCCTGAGGCCTGAGATGACCAGGTGCCATATTGTAAGCCTAAGGCCTGAGATGACAAGGTGCCATATTGTAAGCCTAAGGCCTGAGATGACAAGGTGCCATATTGTAAGCCTAAGGCCTCAGATGACCAGGCACCATATTATAACCCTAAGGCCTGAGATGTCCAGGCACCATATTGTAAGCCTATGGTCAGGAGATGACCAGGCACCATATTGTAAGCCTGTGGCCTGGAGGTGACCAGGCACCATATTGTAAGCCTAAGGCCTGAGATGACCAGGCGCCATATTGTAAGCCTGTGACCTGGAGGTGACCAGGCACCATATTGTAAGCCTAAGGCCTGAGATGACCAGGCGCCATATTGTAAGCCTGTGGCCTGGAGGTGACCAGGCACCATATTGTAAGCCTAAGGTCTGAGATGACCAGGCGCCATATTGTAAGCCTAAGGCCTGGAGCGGACCAGGCACCATATTGTAAGCCTGTGGCCTGAGATGACCAGGCACCATATTGTAAGTCTATGGTCAGGAGCTGGCCAGGCACCATATTGTAAGCCTAAGGCCTGAGATGACCAGGCGCCATATTGTAAGCCTGTGGCCTGGAGGTGACCAGGCACCATATTGTAAGCCTAAGGCCTGAGATGACCAGGCGCCATATTGTAAGCCTAAGGCCTGGAGCGGACCAGGCACCATATTGTAAACCTAAGGCCTGAGATGACCAGGCACCATATTGTAGGCCTATGGTCAGGAGCTGACCAGGCACCATATTGTAAGCCTGTGGCCTGGAGCTGACCAGGCACCATATTCTACCTTGAAGACTCGCCTCTCCCTTTCTTCAAATACAATGGATTTATTTATTTATGACAGCAGTTCTGTCCTCCTATCTTACACTAAAGTAGCTCTCTCCCCGTCACCATATTCCATTAAAAACAATTTTCGTCATCATAATCTACTACAGCAGACATGATCTCGACATAGCTTATACTACAGAGAGCAAGACTTCGATGCCATCTTCCACTGCAGCAGGTCTGATTTCGTCTCCATCTTCCACTGAAGCAGGTCTGGTCTCATCGCGATCTTCCACCACAGTAGATCTGACCACATCACCATTTTCCACTGCGGCAGCTCTGTTCCCATTGCTTTCTTCCACGAAAGCAGGTCTGATCTCATAACTTTCATCAACTAAAGGGGTCCTGACCCAGTATCATTCTTCCACTGCATCAGTTTTGCACATTACCCCGTTCTGCCCAACTGGTCTCGACCTCATTGCCAGCATTATACTACAAGGAACCTTGTCCCATCAACATCTTCCAAAACAGAATATCTGACATCATCACTCTCTTCCAAACACTCTATCTGACCGCATTACTATTTTGCGGACACTGAATCTGACCGCATTACTATCTTGAGATCACTGAATCTGACCTCATCACTTTCTTCGACAACAGAAACATGACCTAATCACCTTCCTTAATTACAGTGAATTTGACTTCATCCCCATCTTCCTTCGCAAAGAATCTGACCTCATAACAATCTTCAGATATGTGAAACTGAGGTCAACACCATCTTCCACAACAAAGAATCTGACTTCATCACCTTGCTCAATTATAGTGGATCTGACGTCAATACCGTCTCCCTCATCCATTGAATCTTACCTCATGATCATTCTACAGAAACATTGAATTACAGTGAATCTGACGTCAACAATACCTTCAACAACATTCAATCTGACCTCATCACTGTCTCCCACATCCAATGAACCAATATGACCTCATCACCGTCGTTAAGAATAAAGAATCTTACCTCATGATCATTAGCAGAAACATGAATTACAGTGAATCTGACGTCAACACTATCTTCTACAACATCCAATCTGACCTCATCACTGTCTCCCACATCCAATGAACCAATATGACCTCATCGTCGTTAAGAATAAAGAATCTTACCTCATGATCATTAGCAGAAACATGAATTACAGTGAATCTGACGTCAACACTATCTTCTACAACATCCAATCTGACCTCATCACTGTCTCCCACATCCAATGAACCAATATGACCTCATCGTCGTTGTTAAGAATAAAGAATCTTACCTCATGATCATTAGCAGAAGTATGACCTCATCACTATATTCCTTCACGGAGAATCAGACCTCATCACCTTTTTCCACATCATTGAATCTGACCTCATCACCACCTTCTAAAACAGTTCTGACCTCACCACCCTCTTCCAATTACATGAATAACACCCCATGAGCATATTCCACAACAGAAAACGAACCTCATCAACTTCCTAAGCTTCAATGAATCTGGTCTCATCACCATCTTCAACAAGGATGGAACTGACCCCATCAGCAATTGCTACGACAGCAAATCAGACCTCAACTCAACATTCCTACTTTTATCCCATAACTATACTTTACCCCGGCAGTATTTTCTCACTGAATCCCACAGTCCATCTCCATGGCCCTGAACTCCAAGGACGTCAGCACTTTGTGGGGATTGTCTGGTGCTGAATCCATATGCGCGAAATCACTTACATAAACATCACCATGAAGTAAAGTGATCATTTTCACTTATTCATGAAGTTTCCTTATTAATATAAAAGTAGAGTAAAAGGGATATCATAACGAGCAACATCATGTACTCCGATCAAAATCTGGTTTTTAGAGTACATATCCCATAGACAACCATATATCTTTACCGAAATGATCATGCAGGTCGGTTCTAGTAACTGGTGTGACATAATACCGCACACCTCACGCAGCTGGCAGCAATTAGAAGAAGATATGTGCTGATAAACTATTACATAGGCATGGGTGATCAACTCAGAGTTGCTTCCCTTGGGCGAGCCCGGTTGCTATGATCTGGGCCTGGGATCACAGATTGCAACTTTGCTCAACCGTTTCTGTGTTCATTTGTTTCTCCCAAAGCAAACGTCCGATACATAGGGTGTTTCTCCCTATCATCATATTGTGTAACAGATGAAATGTGTTCACAGAAACGTTACACCTACGTAATAACTGACTCGCTCACTCGTCGCTCGGTACATAAGCTATTACTACAAGGAAGAATCATTTCCGGCAAAAAGTAAACTTATGAAATCCTTGCTTGATGAGAATCATATGCATATGAAAACAAATCGGTTTGTTTTGTGGCATGAATCCGATGCTATTTACGATTCGATACACTTTGTTATTTCAATCTGAGATATCGATATTCATGTTCATGTCGCTCTATTTATATTTCAAATCTGTTTCATATATTTATTGATTATTTCATATCTTTAGAATAAAATCAGAATGTACTCGTGTGATTTATCTCCTGACGCAAAAATCGAAGATTTCAATGAATCTTGGTAAAAATAGTTAATTTTTGATGATAGTGTATTTTATTTACATAAAGCTGACAATAATACGGTTGAGTATTTTCTGAAAATGTTGTGAAAGGAATACGAGATTATTTTCTGTCTCTTCATGTTCTGTAACTATAAACATATTCGTATTTGAAGGTTAACAATAAAAGTAAGCTACGGGCGAAAAAGCATATATTGCAAAATATATATCACTCGTCGCCTTCCACCATATCACAGAGCTTCGATCCTCTGGATATTTCACAGACATGTGCGCATTATACCATTCTTTACAAAGTCGGCAACCCTCACACAAGCAGTGAATCAGATACCTGGAAAATTGATTACATCTATATATAGTGAAAACTATATACCGTAGTAAAGCCAATATGTTAGCCCTTGTCCAGTGAAATGCAAACCCAGTACCTGGCCAGTACCATCTATACATAGTGAAAACCATATACCGTAATAAAGCCAATATGAGAGCCCTTGTCCAGTGAAATGCAAACCCAGTACCTGGCCAGTACCATCTATTGATAGTGAAAACTATATACCGTAGTAAAGCCAATATGGTAGCCCTTGTCCAGTGAAATGAAAGCCCAATACCTCACCAGTACCATCTATACATAGTGAAAACCATATACCGTAATAAAGCCAATATGAGAGCCCTTGTCCAGCAAAATGCAAACCCAATACCTAACCAGTACCAAAGGTATTAAACCTTGCATTATATACTGTACATGGTGCCAAGACTACTTTTGGTGACTAATATTCATTTTCTTTATTATTACTTTTACAGGTTCACTTTGAAAGGGAAAGCCAATGGTTTGCCCCAAAGTCATGTATCTTACAGACACATAAAAATGTTCATCAAAGTTCGAATTTCATGTCGACCTACAATCATTTTAAACTTCAAATCTCAATTAATACCTGAAACATTATGTCGCAATGTATTATGTTTTCGGTCCTTCGGGGACAAACTGGATTGCACGTAACATGAACAAGGTAATTACGGTGCTTGTGTACATTCCACAATGCCCTGTGGATGCACCAGTGACACGTTCTATATGAAGTTCGCAAGATGTCTAATTAGAATATGATCCATTGAAGATAATGGGCATCCTTCTTTTTCAAACTTATATTTTTCTAATTTTATTAATTATTTGCTTAGGGCCGTTTCTTTCATGGAAATTGTAAACTGGTCAAAGAACTTTATTGCTCGTAACAAAGCAACATTTCCTGCAGTAGTCTTAATGCCATTTCCAACACTGTCGAAGAGCTGCACTCTTCATATAGCCTTATATGGAGGCCTATCTGAATCTTTCCATTTCACACAAACCGTACAGTGATATTCGTTTGAATAATTTACATAAAACGGTGATGCTTCCAAAGATACGAGGTAATGGATACAGTAACAACGTGAACATGCATAAAACCTAGTATTATTTGAAATCAGTGCTGACACTGTGAAATGTACACCTATCGTTCATATCTGTACATTGCTTCTTGCATATAACTGATTGAAATTAACATATTTTCTAAATGTTGATTATCAGCATAACGTGTAATGGCAATTGATTGGAATGTTGCCTGAAGGTGCTACTTATAGGAACAATATGGGCTGAAAATGGATATATTTCATATCAAGAGCTTGTCTATCGTTTACATATATTGACATATACCACACACTATAGCAAATAATTTAATACATATGTAGCCTAACCATCGGTCGTTTTGTCCCTCGTTCAAATACCGTGTCCTTAAAACTATGCATTTGCAGGAAGGAGGGAACATTTGCATTTCGGGGCTTCCTTCATTAGTGATTGAAATGCTGGTTTATCATACACATATAGCGATGTAATGTGTCAAGAGACATTTGATTCTATTTTTAACATTATTACTCGTTTCCTCATCTGCAGTACCAAGAGAAATCACACAATCATGAGTTTGGTGTTTTCTGTCAAACCGATCGCGATGCCATTTAGAAAAAACCCACCACACATTTATCTTGAACCAATGTCAGAGGTGCTATAACATCATATTATTGAATACTTGATAACAAAGGTCATATGGCCAGTTACGTGCCTTGCAACACTAAGGGCTGAAGGATATCAATTCTAAATGTATTCATGTGACCTTAGATATGCATATCTGTTACATAATCAACAAACTTTAACGATGACGAGGTCTTCATAAAATGCCATAAATGATTCATTTGAGGGGGTGAAAATCGGTTGTGGAAGGTCTTTTTCAATTCATATGAGTCACTTATTTTGATAAGAAGCATGTGACGAAAAAGAACTCGATTATTATGAGTAAAGGTATGGCTAGTTTAACTCCAATGTCCGATTGTGGTGCTGTAAGATACACGTCGCCAACGACAGCACCATTTTTCATGTAAATGACACTTAACCAGTACGAAAACACGACAACCCTATTGTTCCTGTGTTCTGCAGTTGGTAATGGTCCCAAGGAATATTAGCTTAAAATGCTTATGGCCTTTTATTTTTTTCATTTTTCATAGATGCCTACACTATTACTTTTTCGCGTGTTTGAGCAGCTACCCATTCACAACGACCAATAAATACAACACCTTTGTCCATTGGTTCAAACGTTGTGTGTATATCTAATCTACCTTTGTGGAGAGAGTCACCTCTCGTGATGAGGTCTGTAAACAGGCGAAAACCCTTCTCCTCATTCTTTTCCCTATTATCTCAAAGACGATTTTTTTTTCAGCATGATATTATGCTAGAAATGGCATTTTCTAAGCAACTTTATCGCTCGATCTTTAAAACCACGTTTGTTTCATCCCATATTTGCAAAGAGCAGCAAATACCTTCCGTTGTTGTTAACAGAACATTTGACATAGTTGCGGTAAAATAAACAACTCCGCTTCGTCACTTCAAACGAATTTCCAACAATATAGATGCATAATATTCCCTAAATACCACGATCTAACCGGCCTTTTTGTTATTTACCACATAGCAATTTTACAGTCATTAGTAGCAGAAGCGACCTTCTAATGACGGACGCTATTTGTTCAGCGTATTACCATAAACAACTAGAAGATCTATTATGTTCTTAGCTGCTTTAATACGATGTATGTATGTACGTATTATATGACAATTTACCTTCACCATCTCAGGTACGATGCAAGTGCATACATATAATCATTCCAACTCTCACCAGTGTCATAATGACGTCCATAGATTCACTTACTATGTTTCGGTATTAACACTCTTAGAGAATGACATTTGTCATTTAGATCCAAATATAACACTCTCATAGCTGTTTGTCTTCCGGAATTTCACAGGAATAATACAAATTCATTGCTTTCATCGATATTCTACGGAATTCGTTTGAATTGGAATTAAACCCGGAATATTTTCCATGTGTAATTTCTTAACTTGAAAAATATATCAAGAAAAAGGTAATTTGTGTTTTACTAATAAATGAAAAGATTATATGGTTTTACGTTACAATTAGGGATTCCTGTTTTTCGAAACAACCAACATGTCCACCTCAGACCCAGCACGCACGTCACCACCCTCTCAGTCATGAAATATACATGTTAATTATTCTCTTGAATATTGGGATTCTAAATTAGGAATAAACATCCATTGAATGCAAAAGAACAAGCACACGGACGTTGAACGACTGTTGAATGTTTTGATGTTTCGAAATAGCTCATACTTTCAAACAATAATCCTTTTCTTGCAAAGCAAATGTCACAGTAACTTAGATTGTAACTATAAAAGTCGAACATCTATAACTGACACGTGGTTGTGTTCGAAATATAACACCTTAAGAATGTAATCGCGTGTTGAAAGTGCGAAATTGAACATATGATTCCAGATTTGGATTTATAAAAAAGCATACATATAACGAAATGGGGAAAATACATTACATGCGGACCTAGTTTACAGTTCAAAACCACCATGTTGTAGATTTCATTGTAACAGTCATGCAATATGAAGCATTTTTGTTTGAAATTCGGTTCTGAGTCTCAAATGATAAAATAGAAGGATGTTTCAAACAACGAATATAATAATTATCTCCGAATGAATATCTACACCGTTCCCATTTCAGTGATTACTTGAAGGAGAAATGGGGACTCTTGAAGGAATATAATATTCCACGCTCCCATTTCGCACTCTGTTAACAAGGCTGTCGAAGGTCCTGTATATGGTATCATCTTTCCTATATAACATGTCCAAGAAATATTATCCAAGTGAACGGAAAATGAAAGTCAGTAAACTACACACTATTGTTCTGATTTTTGGCTTCCTTTGAAGCCAGCTGAGAACATCGGAATGGTGTCATGTGGTAAATATATCAATTCTTGATAGTGGTAGTTGTGCAATCCCTTGAAAACCTGACACTATATGATACAGAAAGCAGCGTGTTACCACAGCCTTGAAACTGCCTTTGAGCACGCCACCTAAAGCGCTAAACTTTAAGTGAGGACAAATACATAAACTACCTGCACACCGGGAACAACAAACCTAGCAACAACAAATATCTTTTTACTTCATACTCACTATCATATATGTTGCAATGGTAAACTCAAATGAAAATTCTCTCACAAGGGAGTAAAATGTACACTATGAAATTGGAACTTTGGTCATAAAATCAAAAGAGGGTGTAGCTCTGATTTCGTGCTGCAGATGCCTCAACGCCATAAAAGTGTAATAAAATACTTAAGTCTTTTCTAAGAAGTGCTTTATTGCTGAAGCGTCGGTAAGTGTGTAAAAGTGAATAGAGGTCCCCCATAAAAACAAAGCTATAGTGAGTAGATCATATGTATGAATTTTATTAAAGATTTTGTGAGGTGATATTTAATACAAAATATCATTTTGGCTAGTCTTTTGTATAGAATATGGTAAGAATATGCATGTTTTGTGTTTAAATCATCTCATATTCTCACATGAACAGCAATATTTGATTTCATCATTTGATAATGAGTTGTAATTGGTAGACATAGTTGTTGTAATTCACACTGATAGAATTATGTTTGAGGATGAACTAGATGGTATTGAAATAACATTGAATTGATAATTTGGACGTGTGTTTTATGAGGTTGTATGATTTGGTGGTTAATGCATGTATAATAGGAAATTAGGATCCATGCAGAAAGCTTAACTAATAATCCGTCCCTGTCGGTACAGTGCCAACACTAATTTATTCATGAATACAATACAAGGAATCTTGTCCCATGAGATCTAGTGTCTCTCTGTGGTCTCGGAATACTCTTTTGATTAAAGATTCGTCTACAGTAATAAAAGCCTCATTGCTAGTGATTCTACATGGGTACTATATATAATTACCTTCATTCGCCCAATAATCGGAAATTGATAGGAATCCCCAGTGGTACAAGCGTATATAAACATACAGCCCTCCCCTCAGGCTTTCACTATTCAGTCAAGGCCACGCGAACAATGAATGACCACAAAGGCAAAATGATAGCCAACAGATTATGACAAATTGTCCCCAGTAAATGCTAATCGCCATCCGTAAGCGATCCGCGGACACGCAGTGGACATTCAGTGGACTCATAGTGTCGTCTGCTACAAATGTCGTCTGCTTCAGTCGTGTGTCGTCTGCTCCGTCATGTGACAAGCCCAGCGCGTGCGGTGTTCTTGATATGATATATATACTTCGTTTGCTCTTTGAAATAGGAACAAGTCTCTCGTGCAGGCCTGCATTTGTTACATTTGCCAAATGCCTGGCTAGAGAATCTACGGTATGCTTTGCAAAAGCCGATTACTGCTTTTCAAGGATACGGCCGTATTAGCTAGGATATTTTCAGTATCCGCTAAAACTCAGCTCAAGTAAATAATTGCCCTCTTGACAATGTCTGAGAGTGTATCCTAATTCTACGTCCTAATTCACAATATATCACATGAATCGAAAGAAGATCTTGAATGCCAAACATCACCAAGATATAAATAAGCTACTAACTAGCAATAACAACCCAAAATTTTAAAAAAGACTGAAATAGCCACACATAGTTAGCCGAATATAATGTTATTGCAAAATCGAATATAGTGGATTGAATCATTTCTCTCGCTACTTTCTTGCCATGGACACTTAAAAGGAAATTTGAAAACAGTTACTTCGATAAAATGAAAACTAAACGCTGTTATGTTCAAATAAACGACAGAAGTGTCGAATGGTTGTTGAGAGAATACAACAGAAATGGGACATTTCCTTCAAATATCGTTCACTACACACAAGCAATCTTTAGCAATAAAAGGGTGTTTAAAGGGCCAGGCTTTACAAGTGAGTGCATCTTAAGAAAAGTTATACGAGTAAGGGTAAGAGATAAATTTCTACCCTAAAATAGCGGTTGTCGCTATTATATTGCCGTTTTATGAAGGCGCGATCCTATGACTGGGCCACGGAGAGAATAAATGTAAATAATCGAAAATTAGCATGCAGATGTTTCGAATAAAATCTATAAGGCGCTGCTACATAAAATGGCTGTTGATGATCTATAAAACAATGAAATGGCCGCATTTTTCTCCGATTCGACTGCGAGTGTTTGAGAGGTAGTTTGTACGCGATGATGAGGGGAATCTTTAACACTCTGTAGAGAAGAATCGGCGAGCATAAAGGCAGGTTATTGTCAATGTTTATGCGGTAATGAAGTTTTATGAAGTCTAGGCTAGAGGAGAGGTGCGTCTCGCCTTGCAGATTTTGAACAGAGGTTACGGGAGAGGGGAGGGGCCCTTCTACTTAAGAAGGGTCTCCCTGACCCCCTCTAAGTGTAAAAGAACCCTAGGGTGGCAGTAAACTCACACCGGGTCAGCTACAGGGACGTTAATTGGCTTGCTGTTATTTTATGTTCACACTTTACGACAGTATCTATCGCTTGGAGTAGTAAAATGTACTAACCTACGATTGACATCCAGGGATAAAATGACGGCGTCTCCCCCTCGGTTGTTCCATTCCCGGACTTTGAGCAAGGACTCAAGCTGTCTGCCCTCGGAGCGGGATTACAATTTCCCTGGGTATCGCACGGGTCTCCGAATCTCATGCCTGGTACGTTCATGTTTGGGTAGAACGACGCTCGGTTTGTTTGAAGACCCATTCTCAGTTCGTGATTTCGCTGTTGGAGTGCTTCCATTCGACATGCTTCGGAAGCATATGATCCCATATAATATCGAGGAGCCCTGTAGTTTCCAGTGGGACATATCTCCGGGATATTAAGAAAGTGGTCCATATACCCTGTATTTTCACCGGCGTGGATCTCATCCCCCCTCGGGGCGCACTGGCGAATAGGCAGGTAAGAACTCATCCCTGGTCGCTCGTAGCCGGGTCTTGATGTGAGGCCACTATTAAAGCTCGCTGAAACCATGAAGCAAAGTAAAATTATTTTAGTTCTAGAAAATCATTGAGATAGCTCCCAGACCCGGCAACTCACACAACAGATAAACCAGACAATTTGCATACCATCCAATCAGCGGTCGTAAATCTGACCTCCTGTGACCTTTGCACTGGTAGCTCCTTACAGCGACTCCTTCCGCTAAGAAAAAGCAGTTCGTGAGTTGCAAAGGGATTTCTGAGTAGGGCGGGCTCTCGGTATCACTTTAATCAGATAATATAAACAAAACCGTCCCATCATAAGATTTTCTGTTAACGTGACTCGGGTGATAAATATTTAGGTAAGTAGAAATGAACTCTCTCGCTCAAAGACCAGGGCACATGTATGATAAATTTCAACATCAAAAGAAATGCCTGATCTCTGGACAAATCGCTTTGCTATTTTTCAAATTTTTACGTCGGTAACTAAAGACCGATAGCCTCCATGGCGATAGCAGTTTTTTGTGTTGTGTTTGATCGCCCGTCGTCTGTAAGACTAAAGACTGCTTCCAGCGTCATTGTGTAGTATCGTCCTCAGCCGACGTTCAGAGATTCGAGGTCCTCAGTACTGAATTAAGGCAAGGCTAATAAATCATTTCTCATTATTTTCCACATAATAGAAGAACTCGGGGCAATGTCCCAGCTTTTGTTAATGTTACCAAATATGACGAAATGGCACAAAAGAATATTCGAGTCGCTGTTACGTCATAAACAAGCGCACCGTCAATTACTACGTTCATACAAGAAAAATCAATGAACACAAGTTATCGACCAAGCCAAGAAAAGGTAGCGAATGTCATTAAGCGAAGGATTGTAGTTAACAAAAAATGTGCGTTAAATTCAGAAAATGAATACAAGGAGCTGATAACATAGAATCAAAGATTGTTTGTAATCTGTTTAATTCAACCTCGTTCGAACTATTATTACAAGGCATGACGAAATGTTTGTCACAAATAATTAAACGGGTTAAAAATGCAGCAACAAAATACTACATGTATTTCTACAATGTATTCATACCTACAATCATGACTACAGCTGTGATATGTCAGACATGTATGGCTCTGCATACGAACACAAAATGCATAAATATTCATGTCGCATTCTGAGCACACGTGTATTTCATTTTATATGGCGGTGGGTAGAAAACAAATTACCAGTTTGTTTGGAAAATGTAAAATATAATTTATTTCACGAATAACACAAATGCCTAAGTCTAATCCAAAATCCGCCACTAGTATCTTGTACCTTCTCCCAGGAGATTTCCCCGTAATGCCTTACAGCTGAAAGACTTTTCTCTTTGGGTTCCATATCAAATTGGAGATCTTGTCTTTATTGAAAGGATTGAGGCGATATTTGGGAAGTATTTCCCGAAACGACCTAGTACGAACCCTGAATTGACATTTCTTCTCTAAAGTGATGAATTCGCACCATAAATAATCACAACGATTAAACATTAAATTTATTTTCTTCCCCGGTGAAACATTAAATTGTCAGTTGCTAAATCCAATCCGAGGGAGACTTAGAATCGTCAGTTTATCAGAATAAAATATTATAAAGTGTTATTCGGTATTGTGTGAAATAAATTATGTGTTGAAATGAAAAGCAGGGCAGGTTTATCAGTCAAATCTAAAATTACTGAAAACTATTATAACTGAATGAGCTACACATGAAAATACAGGGCATCCACCAGTTGATGTGTTCAAAAAACAAATAAATACTGCATGACGCTATTTACAACCTTCCTATAAACACAAATAAAGTGAATATAATCTTTCACAAACAGCAGAGGAATACTTTAATTATGCTGAAAACTGAGGCTTGTCATGAATAAGATCTTTAGGTGGTTATATCAAGTGTTCAACTGTTCTCAATTTGTACAATTCGTTGAAAAAGTATGGGTCGACGTCTATATAAACAAACCAAATTCTACAGAATGAATTTTATCATCTACTCGCTGTCTGTCAAGACCATAAAAATGTTTTATGCAAGAGTACACTTTATAGATTGTTTTACTATAGGCACACCAGTAAATCTCTCAGTAAAGCGAAGGTAAATACAAGCAAACGATAAAACAATACGTAATTGATGATAAATAGAATCGTCTTTTCAGATTCAATATGGGAGATATAGATGAAGCGGTAAGGGGTTAGACTCAATCTACAGTACACAAACCTGCTATCGGTTCACGACTATTTATGCCGAGAGTTCCATAAACACTAATTTTATTACTTAAGCGGGTGCTAGAACTACCCTCGACATGTCTTCTTCATTTCCCTGATGGTTGCAAATATCACATACAAAATGCATTTTACTACATAGCTGATTATCCGTGCTGTTTTGTGTAAATTCGACGAGGGTAGTAAAAGCCTCTTTCACAAGCAATCGTGAAGAATATCTCAAATATAAAATAGAAGTAAAGATTTTACTGCCACAATAAAGCACAAGCGGCCTACCTTGATACATTTGCCCTGCTCGTCCTCTGTCAGTACAGCGTTATGGCCTGTCCGTCGTTTAACGGCCAATTTTAGTAGCCTCTTGGAGTTTAAGATCGCCGGTGATAATCCGAATGAATTTGAATAAAAATAACGCTATTTGCATTCATCTGTTTTAAGCTTCCAGTGACCGTACTAATTTTATTTAGCACGGACAATGGACACTGCTAGACTAAAGAACGACGGATGGTGGTCACGTCTTTAAGGATCTTTTTGATCCTTACAAAATTCTTCCATTAACCACGTGACGTAGTTCTCATAGATTAAATTAATTCTTTCACATAGAACATTTGGTTTTCGTAAATCTGTCGGCGAGGTTCGGACACAATTCGGCCTAAGTCTAGAGGTGCTCGATGCGGACAATTTGTAATTGGTCAATGAGGTCCTTGGCTTCCCCCAGCTGGACCCACCGGTCACTTAGTCGCTAAAGTAAACAGACAAATGCTGTCATTACTGTGAAATACACGCATATTATCGTTGTACCTTTCATTTTCTGCATAACGCCCCCTGACTTACGATAGGGGCCGGTGCGTATTTCGCTGTGTCAATTTCAACTCGGGTGATGGACTGTCATGTTAATATCAGCATGGTAGGGGTTGATTCGCTTTAATTGCCTACAGAGCGGGAAATGGGATTTTCTCTCAAATATGTCCCTCTGTCCGTCTGGGTTTAAAAATAAACAATGGCTACCCTTTGGTCTACATTTAGACTTCAAAGGCATAAAATTGCAATATATAGGGGGTTGGGTGACGTGATGTTGTTATTGATAACAGATCCTCACGAAATAGTTCACTAGAACACACACACCGGTTACTAGGTAGTATTTAAAACATATTTCAAAATTGGATTTGTACTTTGCATTAAGGTAAGTGATAATGCTGTGGAAATTCATCTGATTGTATATCCGTTATGGTAAATAGGCCTGGAATAAAAACTTGGAATTAACATTGATCGAAATTAGTATCATTCTAAAATTTAATGAAGTCGTATGCATATTAACTTTGCTAATGTAAAATCAGTTGAAGTTTTGAAAGTACCTGATATTGTTCAATCCCGGTTAATCTTAGTATTGGGTATTTCATTGATTTAATACTGCATACATTCTGAAATTATTAGTTTTTTAAAACCAGTTTTATTAATTATGTTTGATTGTCTCCAGCAGAAGTAAAGATAATTTTCAGCGTTGTGTTCAGTTTATTCTTTAAATCTGTGTCTTTATAGGTTCAACGAAAGGATGTTATAATTACGTTTATGCATAAATAAATGCATAATTTAACCTATTTTGGAGTGGTTAATTTCCTCAGATGTTATCTCTGAAAAACTGAAATATAATGCTTATTTACAACTTTAAGTAGGTTTGAAAATTATTTGTAAAATAATTGTATTATAAGCTTACTTAATATTTCAGCATAAAATATGCACCAGTGTGATTTCCATTTAATTCTGATTTATTTGTGTTTTGACGGACATAATACCTGATAAAGTCAGATCATGGTTAAGGTGTTATCGATTTCTTTTTCAAATTTTTCAAGCCGGTTTAGAGTTTAATGCGATTCAATGGCGATGATATTAACAATTTAAACACTCTGTAGCAAGGGTTGAAGGGTAGTGTATTAAATTTTCGGGCGTGTCCGGATGTTTTGGAGTATCACAAGTAAATTGTATGCAATGTGACCCCTTTTTACGGATGTATAGAGATGCTGAATTGATATGCGTCATATAATTCATTTGCCACGAGAACATCAATACCAAACAAACTAAATTTTAACGACGGGTGAACTGTTTGGAATAAATTCTCAATTAACAATTGAAGTAATTAGCCTCAAACGTTATCCTGGGTGCTCTACTTAGTTACAATGAATATTTACTTCTTTTTTATTTCTATGGAGACCATGAAAAAAGCTTTATTCACAACCGTGTGCGTAATTTCGTCAACGGGAAGATATAAATCTGTACAATTTCTAACAATCCCGGCGCGTCTCAAAGGGGAGTTTTATTGTTTAAGGCGGGGAAAGGATGTATTTGTCGGGCCAACTTCTAAACCTATACTATCCCAGTATTCTAGTCATACTAAAATTTGCATGCAAATATGGTCGTTTTACGATTCTCCATGCCTAGGCTTGGGCGCGATCACCCTTCAATATCTTTTATAGACACTAAGCATGAGCATCCCTACAGCTGAGCTCGCGAGGGATAAATACGGCTGATCCTATGGATTAAAGCATTTGGTAGATGGGCCACTAATCCACAGTTTGCAGTAAGTTATAATGCGCTAATCTCTCTCATCAACAGGGGAAATATTTGTTTACAAAACGTAGGAAGCGATAGCCTTCGATTGAGGCGGCAGCAGCGGCGAGACGAGTTAGGCAGATAGCGAGGCTTGCCGGCGAAAAGTGGTCGACAGTTCGGCAGAATCTGTTAGGTTACCCTAGTCGAGTTGTAACACTGCATTCTGCCGATCGCCGCCGCGATATGAAGGGAAATATTGATTTTTCGATGGATGTACAGCTTAAAGATGGTTACGTTTTATTAACAATCTATATTTATGATCGTAAAAGCCTCGCATGGGGCTCAGGCTTAAGGTAGGATAGTACAGTGTTGCGAGCTGTACATAGATTGGTCCTTATCTGCCGTTACAACAAGACGTCGCAAATATTTCAATTACATTCTCCAAACTGAGTGGTCCTGTATTGTGATTCGATAAACTTCGAGTAGATTTAATTTATGATATGAACTTTCACTTTTATAATTACTGTTTATGTTGATTGTTTGCTTCAAGTCACATGTTTAATAGACAATTAGTTTGTCTTATTTGGTTTTGAAATGCGATTTAGGGCTATGCCGTATTAAATTTAGATAATATATATTACATTTATGACTACCACGGTTCCACGGATTACCTGATCAGACTTGGTACTTTTAAACAAAACTGCTTTACTTCATTTTTGCAAAGAATTATTTGTTTTCATAAAAAAAACTTTGGATTGCTCGATATTACCTGTCCGAATGTATTCAAACCTTTTTCTGGTTTTGTTGCAAATTAGGCTTTATTTTAAGTCTTTTGACACCTATGAATATTTCTGTATAATTTGCATAATTTATTTTGGTAATCATGTTCAAATATTATATTATTTCAAATAGATTTGAACGAAGATCGAAAAATCGAAAGTTTTGATTTCAGGCATTTAATAATGCTATTTTAAATTTCTGCTTGTATATAACAGTGTTCTGTTTTTTCTTCGAAATCGTTTGTTTAGATTTAATTTTGCATGTTAAAATAAGGATGAAATTTCCACAGGTTTTACAATAAGATAATACATGTCCGATTTGTGCACTGTGGTATCGAAAAGGTACTACATATATCTTTATTAAAAAGTGTTAAATATCTTAGACTAGCCACACATATGACAAACCATTACACGACGGAAAATATAACGTTGGACAATCGTTTAATGATCATTTTATAAAGTAAACATGACCAAAAGACCGAACGATGGGGTCATAGTAGAAGAGCCGTAGAAAATCTACAAATATCAAAATTAAATACTTGCCCACATTCTTAGATAATTCGTTTCTTACAATATTTACGCTTCGTGAGTATAAGTATTATAAATATAGACACAAAGGGCACCTGATTTCAATTGTTGTAAACATATCTGTTCACACATGAGCAGCGAAGCATTTTATAGTTCGTTAATGTTCATGTGCTTATGTCGATGTATATCTGAACTCGTTTCAGCGTCGTATATAGAGCGAAGCTTCATGTATTTTACATGGACTTTTGCGTTTACAATCGTACAAGTAAACCATTCTAATATTAAGTACGTTTTAGTGATTCTATCGATCAGAATATCTAAGTGAATGTTTCAGTAGTTCAATACAGCTTCAATGGGGAATATTCGTTTCAAGTCAAATATTGTTCACGTTGAAATATCGTTCGTGTTTGTTTGAACGTTTGTAGTGGTCGGAGGTGAAATATGTTGGTCACTAATGTGTTTGGATATGATATGAATTTCCAGCTGCTAGAAAATTTAATAAGTGTGTGTATTTTCAAATGAGATAAACATTTTGTTTTGTAACCGCGCAGTAATCTTTATTCAGCCTGGGTTAGGTTGCGAGCATCATGTTTTTACTGATTTCTGAATATTCGTACATTATAATATTACTATTTTAATAACTTCAACTCATTTCAATTATACCCATGCCTCGTATTTGTTTGCAAATATGGTTCTGATTCCGCATGTTTCAATAATCATGTAATTTTTGCATCATGTAAAAAAAAATACACACACTTTTTACCCCGAACCCCAAATCCTTCATAATTCATTCCTAGGAAATCTGTACCATCTGAATAAAAAAACACTCTTGACAAAAAAGCTCCTAAAAACTGATGCAAAATATTTCTTTATTTTGTTACAACTTCAAAGGGATAGCTGCACAAAAACCCTTGTTGTCCCTCGCACTCAAGCGAAGAACTGAGAGCCCTCACTCTCTGGAGCCATAAACCTCATGCCCCACACGACGTAGAGGTTTTGAAGACAGGGTAGCTGAGATTTTACCGAGACCAGGCAGTCGAGCTCATCCTGACTAACTGCTTTACATTCTGCTCATCGGGGGAAAGAATCGCATCCCTTAAATAGGAGGGATAGGTTCGAACGCTTCAGAAATCTACACCTCTCTTTTTGGCCCATTCGTATTAAGGTAAACCAATACGCGAATGCTGATAAAGTCAATCAGGCTTTAATGTTGACTAAGTAAATGCGAACTTTGTGGGAGACTCTGAAAGCATCTGTGTGAGTGATGTGTTTTCCAGATATCAGGCTGTTAAATGTATACTTGTACATGCATGTGTGTAAACGGAATGGGCGGATCCAAGGGGGTTGGGGTGTTTGTGTTATTTCAGGGGGTTCGAACCCCCCCTTTTGAAAATGACTTAAGACCATATTGAAGATTTTTTATGCGTTGACGGAGCCAAGGGGGGTTTCAGGGGGTTCGAACACCCTGAACCCCCCCTTTCAAAATTCCTAGATCCGCCCGTGCTATGCGGTATGCCTTTCCTTGTCCTTATCAAGGGGCAGAATTCATTGATTTTGGGCAAAGCTCTGCGAAGATGTAAGGGCGATACGTCAGCTTGATGAGGCGTACGTGGATAAGAAGAAAACCATGTTGTCTTTTAACATAGGGAATAAGGTATAGACTATTTCTTTTCCTTGTCTCCTTTACGATTCACTGTTCGTCTCTAATGTGTGTACTAGCTGTGCGAGTGAGCTAATTATTTAATCTTGATTTTCCCTACTTCGACAAACACGTGATTGTGTTTAAGAGAAAGGAACGCCATGTACATGGACTGATCGAAAAATGAATAAAGAATTCCATTACTATAGCAACGGTGAAAAAAACATATAAATCCTCATCAGACTAGAAGTACGAATAATGGTGTCTTTTGTCTCCTCGTTAAAGCAGATATCATTAACATACATGTGTGCTGGATCGAAGCGTACACAAAATATATCAAGACCATATTTTACTTTAAAATGAGCTTTAAATAACCTTAAATACAGTACACGGTACCTTTAAATTACCTACAAACAGAAATATGTGCCTTTAAATCAACTAATAACAGTACAACAGTTTATGCACAGCGGGTAGTAAATACTTGAGTCGCTTAAAAAAATGTTGTTACAAATATGGCTGATCGCATTTCGTGGTCGATAATATGACGTCATACTTAGCGCTTCCTGGCGTCACTAGGTCTGAGGCGAACACCAGACGAAGTCTTCGGGAAAAGAAGTAAAATAATATGCATGTTGCAAATGACAGACGCAAAATATCATACCGATAAATCACGAGCACAATCACTTGGGAAAATAAATATCTTTATAATATGCTTCAACACATCGAATCGGCAGTCCTAATTTATTTCATTAAATGTCAATCATTATGACAGGAGACATGTTAAAAGTAATTAATTGTACTTCATATGAAATGTGCGTCAATACCTGCTCAATTAATGTTTTACGTAGCTCACTCTTCAAATGATACAATATTCAAAGTTACACAAACTTCTATTTATAACATCGATGGATATGTTTGATATAAACAACATGGAATTCTTACTAATGTCAAAAATATCAACTACAATTACTCATTTACGATTTGTATTTACTCCTTCCAATAGCATACATACAGAGCACACGATCTATGTACTTACTTTTATTTAAAAAACCTTCAACGACTGGACCTAAACGAAATCAGTCTCAACTTACTTTGGAACATCGGTATCCACAAGATGTTTGATCTACATGTATACAATCCTAACTTACTTAGGTTTGGATGTAGCTGTGATAAACAGTATCTGATTTCAATAGACTGCCCTCTGATCTTTGGGTAATTCTAGGTCTTCACGGTCAACTTTGAACCCCCTTCCTTAACCCCTGTCCTACATCTGTGGATAACCTCAGTAAAGTAATCTATACACAACACTCTGTATACCACACTCTCGTTTTACACCTTACCTGTATTAGCGATGGTTCTGATACGCGTCCGATGTTTCAGCCATATCTCGAATAAATGGTATTTGATGAGAAAATAATCAAGATATCTTTTAATCTATGTGTAGCCATATAAAACATATATAATGATGTCTAATGAAGTTGATCATGGCTGTCTGTTAAAAGTGTTTTTATAAAAGATTCTGTTTCGTTAAGTTTATTGTTTTAATGGGTCTAGTCGATGTTAAATGTCTGGAGTTCCAACAGTTTAAATTAACACCAGGATTAAATATTTGATACAGTTTCGTTTTTAAGAACTCGATGAACGAACCATCCTTCAGAAATCTCAGGGTAAACCAGGAAATCTATTGACCTGTTATTGGTTGTCTGATGTATCAGTTGAGCCTTACATTACTTGAAAGACCATTTCGTGATAGCAAAACATAACATGCTAACACTAACATGTTGAAATAATACCGAAAATAATATTTCCATAATCATTCAGAAATGTTTGTTGATTAAGTTGCATTCTCAACTCCCTGGGGAGTATACACAATGCTTTTGGTCGATCATGAAGCATAATCATAAATATTAAGTGACAGAGGCAAGACCTTACGATTGATGCGCTGAAATAAAACGGAACCGCTGGCGGAGACCTATCACCGTGGAGTATACAATATAGTATGCAGGGTGAGAAATATAAACCATATATCTCATGAAAGGCCATGTTGATAAAATAATATAGCGTTATTACGACAGCCTGGAGGTAATATATCATAAATAGTTGGTAAAACGGAATTTATATTAGGGACGACAAAGCTGCGTGAGAAATCTGTATCGGTTAACACGTTTGAAAATATATATGCGAGGTAATCAATACGATCGCCTTTCGTTGCTTTGAGTATCTGATTGACAGGCATGGACATTAACACAAAAACCGTCGTATATACTATTGGAGAATATTTATCACGTCCTCGTAATATAATGGTTATAAATGACGAATAATTGGAATCAGTGCAGCCTTAGATGTTGAATTGTGGTATCGTGATTACCATATGGTTGAGTAAAAGGGTTATATTTGAAACTTCATAAAATTTGAGTTTTTATTCCTTTTTGTTTCGTTTTTTAAACTTGTTTATTAACAAATTTAGATGAACATTCAACATTTACATATTCCTCGTATTTTCAGTTTATTTTAAGACGCATCGGTATGTAAATGAAAGTAGCCGTTGAATTAATTTCGTTTGCCGATGTTACAGACTACAATACTACAATACTGATATTGATCACATATTATATTCAAAGCTATTTGTGTTACAGAAATATATAGAAAGCAATGCAGTGGCCATTTGTACCCATGCAAGGGCTGATGAGTCTATGATACTATGATGCATACGAGATTCGCTGACTTCCTTTATTGTGTCTATTGCGTCAAAGACAAAAAGTGTGTATTTTTAATCTCGATGCGATTTACACCGTTCCTGTTTAATAATGTCTTTAAAACATATTATAAATGAGAGTGGCGTACTCAATAGATGGTGACCATTTGACGTAAATCAACCACACATAGTTTCTGCCTGGCTGTAGCAAAAACGTACTCGTATTCTGAAACCAAATTTGTACGATTCTTTCTGTGAATGCATAAATCTTTGTGCCAATATAACGTTTCATCTGCTCAGGCATAAATTATACCTTGGAGAAAAGCAGGTTAAAATGTTTCGATTTCTATGCTTTCTTCCTCTGCAACAGTACAAATAGCAGCATCGGGCGACGTAAACCTATCATCTCTGAAGTGAGAGCAACTTTAAAACGCAATGGATAATGTATCAAGTTCTCTTAAATTATATATAATTTATGAACAAATTCACCTTTGAGTTAGTTATGTCCACGCGGTTTAAGGAGTAATTACGGTTTGTTACTTCACAAAACCTTGCAGAATTGAACTTCTATGAAAAATTAGAAAGAAAAAGATATTATTGTAGGGAAACTGAAGAATAGTTTTCAAGCATCATAAGTACGTTTAAGTTTTATACTTGAAGTGAGAAGAGAAGAGAACGGGGTCATCGTGACCCATACAGTTGTGATCAATGTTTGTTTCTTGTAAGATGTTCGTTTCCATGGAAACCAAGAACTGAGGATGAACTATCTATGACAGAATATACGTTGATGCCATTCTGAGTATCATCGTACGTTAAATGAATGTCCCTTTGCTTCTGTCAGTTGAGGCGACATCAAAAAGAACTATTTTGGGTACAAAATAAGCGATTAGTGAAATGATGTTTGATTTATGTAGAATATGTAAATCTCGGGCTTTTCGTGTTGATTATAATCGGTTGAAGTACAGACGCTGTAATAATGATGTTTATTTGATTTTGATAATGTTTGTTTTATGAATGAGTGTGTTTTAATGATTCCATTCTGTTCGTCAGGCTTTATTTATCTATTTTGTTTGGTAATGTTTTGAGGCTGTTTAATTGGTAAGAAAGATGCAATTTGCAAATTCAGAACGGATATGGAATTTCCAGAGCTAGTTCGTTTCAAATTTAGACAATACGTGCAACTCGCCCAGTCTTAAATCGGTAACACAGAGAGACAATGTTATTTCGATATCTGGTAATTTTCTCAAACAATGTTATTTACAGAAGCATGGTTAAAATAACGAGCGCCAATACAAAGTTGTTACAGCTTTTACTGAAGACGGTTTACACAGAACTAGGTTCAAAGAAAATGTTCGGGGGTTCACACTTAACTGTGAAACAGCAAAAATAACAGTTATTTCAAACGATGTATTGTAAACAAACGAGGGATTTAAGATTTTTATGCAAATGAGGGATAGGAAAATAAGATAGGATATCTGTGGTTCATGATCCGATTAACATAAAACATGAGCCTTCTATGAACTAAATATTCATGACGTTTTTTACTATTCGTCCCATCGTCACGCACGATGAAAATTATTTTGATAACGTTAAGACATTCAAGGATGTTTACGAGTGCGAATTCAAGTTTAAGGATCAGAAATTACAAGCTGCAACGAAATAAGAATATGCAATAAAACGCTTAATCAACATATTGTACAAAATGAATTTGATGTAAAAGTCACAATTGCCGAACGTCAAAGAGCTGATCTATACCATATAATCACAAAGTGCTTACCGGGTCGTTGTATTCATTAGAAACTGTTTATACAGTGAATGAAAATAAACCTATTTAACAAAATTATACAGTAGCATTAATTACACATGAAATTGTTCATTTTATCGCAGTAATATGTTGACAAAAGTTGCGAAAAACTTTTTCGAGACGCATTTGAGTGAGACACTGTTATAATTGAATTTATCTTTAAATGAATCATTCTTAAATAAAAGAAGCCTCATTTAAACAGACAACGCCCCGGACAACTTAACTTTGTCCCCATTTCCCCATTGACACAAAGCTGGTAAGGAAACTCCCCCCAAAGACCCTTTGGTCAATCAGTAAGCGTAGGTACACAACTATCCAATTGGGTGAATTTCTTGATTTCAAATGTGTGCGTCCAATGGCTTAAATTACTTGTTTACAAACCTACACTAAACAGTCAGCTATCTGTAAAGAATGTTAGAGACGGCAAAACACCTTGTTTATTATCATCGCACTATCAAGCAAACTGACGACCGGATTCGTATGGTGATAGCCTTGGTTCAGTTTCGAATTACTTGCTACATTGAGCAGCGCACACTGTATCTCAAAGGGCAGGGACTTGTTTTAAATATCGCTCAAAGCGGCTTTCTAGCCATGTAACGTGTACGCTTTGGTAGTTTGTCGAGTATTTACACATCCCCGGAAAAGTTACTTGAATATTAATTCCAGAAAAACAAGCAACATTGTGCAATAACCGTTTCTTGAATCACGTTTTTGAAATATGTTTCCTCAACTGAGTTAATTTGTTGATATCTTTGCTAAACCCCACAGCTAAAAAATGGAAGCGTCCTCTACTTTGTAACTAATTTGATATTTTATCAGTATAAGATCAATATTTACACATTGCATATGAATGTGAACACATGAATGATATCCTGGGAGAATGTAACATAAACGAAATTCGTGTACTGAAATTCAACAGGAAAATAGATTTAGGCAAAACTCGGTAAATATGGACATATTTTATCTCCATTTATAGCTTTAGTCATGTTTTATGCCGTTTGTTGACATATTCGGAAAGCTTGTACGGAAACAAAGAACCGCAAATGAAATACACCTTAGGAATAATAATGCTATACCAATAACAGATCTCCATTTTCGATGACGATTACAGTCAAATAGGTGCCTAAAGTAAAGTTCTAACTTATTCCACAGAAACGGGACGGGCGCAATTCAGGAAAGCAGGAAAGTTCTGGACAGCATAGGGTTTTTCTTACAAACCGGAATAGAAAATTTCACGGCAAGCAATTTTCGGACTCATCGTAGCGAGAGTACATTACCAAGTTCAAAGCAGGCTAGACGTTTTTATGTTCTTTCCAGCTTATCATGTTCGACCAAGCATGGAAATGTTATATTCCGAACCTATATTATCACTTTATGACCGAAACAAAATAAAATGTTCTTTTCATCGACATCCTATTTGTATGTTTCTACTATTTGTATCTATCAGAACACGAAATGTATTTGATTAATCAAAAATGATTTTTATAAATATAGTATTGATTTTATATTCGTTTTATTTCCCTTTGTAGATATTTAGAGAACAACAAATGTTATTATTTGTCTTAAAATTAATGCAATAAATGGCGGTCTTTCTTCAATTAATTAAGTTTATCGAACTGATTTCTCATTTCTTGTTTATATTACTACAATATTTCATGCATTGTACTTTTCAGCAAATGTTTTCCTGACATGTTATTCAATAATTAATGTTTGAGATTTGGCTGTGTATTTTGTTGATCAATATGATACATATTTGTTTATAATTATGATTTATAACTTTGTCAGTTATAGATACTCGTTATAAATATTTTCCACTGCTTCTTATTTCAGTATCGCGATGCTGAGGATTATGCTGTGAGTACTTGGGTAGTATTGAGAAATATACGAGTACTTGAATATATATGTTTGATAGAATGAATTAACTCGGGTGTCAGTATACAGTTCCGATGTACTGAAACTACTTTAACCTGAACGTTTGCGCCAAACTCCTACTGTTGAAAACAAAGCTTTTTGATTTCTAGAAATGGTTTACATCTGACGAGTCAAGCTGGTAGATAAAAGCGGAAGCTGGATGCCTCTGTTTAAAGTGGTTCACAGAACAGAATTATATATACCGATTAATGGTGCACACCATAAGGCTTCAAATGTATTGACAGTTCGATATTGTGCTTAATTCTGAATACCTTTAATGGTAAACCAATGTTATCTTTCCTCCATGTATGAAACAGACTGTTGAAATTTTAAGAATTTTATCAATATCTCGTATCAATTCTTGGTAAACATTTCTTATAGAAAATCGTCTGTTTGAAAACATATTATCTGAAGATTTTATCTGTTAATAACAAGTTGAACGATCCATCGTTTTTTTCAGAAGCTTAAAAAATTCAGTATCTCGTCTGATAGGCCAAATATCTGTAGATGTTGAAATATTATGTGGAACAATGTCAATGAGGTATTGGCATAGCAATAAGACAAAGTGAAAATACGTACATATGCATGTAGATATTAAAATACCGTTATATCTTTCTCCGCACCATAAACTACTTTATTTTATGATGAATAACGTAGATAAGAGGGTCTGGACCGTGTTTTATAAATTAAAACGAGTATAACAATTAACTGATAATTGCAAGAATTTTTACTGTGATCCATTTATAAATGTCGCGGAAGACGTAATAATTCCACTGAATTCTTGTCATAAAATATGCACGAATAATGTTCAAAAACTCAGGAAATCTCATCCATTTAATGGTTATGGCAAATAGTACCGAGAAAAATAACGGCAAGTTCCAGAGGAAACTTCGTTCAGCGCGACCGATCCTATTCTCTATAATGAAAATTCGGAGCAATTGAGAGTTCATCAAAAATGTCTGATTTTCCCCACTCGTAATTGTACAGTGCCAAATGTTAGGAACCCCTTCATCGAGTTGATGTTACTCGTGGGGGGTTAAATCAGAAAGGTGGATCATGAATTCAACCTAAATGTCACGTGATGACAAGCAAGCTAAAGTTTGTTAGAAAAATCTTCAAGCATTAAACAAATCCCAATCGTTCGAGTTAAGATTAGGGTTAACAAATCTCGATGTGTTGACACTATGCATCCGTCTTGATATGCCTAAAGTGGCTTGTACCGTCATGGGGATAAGAGCTAATATAGTAGACACGTGGCCACCTTAAATCTGGGGAGTACCATTCCGATCTTCGATATGCCACTTAAATTTTCACGGTGTCTGTCAATTCGATCTTACAGTGGATAAAGGGCGTGACAGAGGCAGATATTGGAAGCAATGAAAAGTTTCAATGAATTATTTCAATTTCCTATGAATTTGACCAAATCAGCAATTACTCTCTCTTGTCAATTCTTTTTCAAATTTGAAAGAGTTCGTTCTATTTATGATTCTGTGCTCTGTGTTACATTGGCGGATTTAAAGTAGGTTCTTTTGAATATGTAACGAAAGTGATATCGATATATCCGTTGACGAAACATATGTTTATATGATTTTCTATACGTCCTCCAAACACATTAAGCCTTACACGGTGTACAAAACCTCCAAACAAAGTCTGTTTGATGAAAACATTTAGAGTCTGACACAGACATTCAGGGTCAATATCGAGAAACAAATCTGCCCTTATTAGCTCTGTCTCTACTGAGATTTAATTTGTTTCCTGTGCTTTGGATGAACTGCTATGCCAGGAACAATTGTTGAAAGCGAACTCTTTTCAGCGCAAACTTGTGCAAAGGCGCGTAAATTTCATTGCTAAATCTATCCCCGGACACCCATTGACGGAAAACATTAATCACATATTCAGAACCGATTGTGCTTTTCACAGTTCATTTCGATTTATTACAACATTAAATTGCAATAACAGCCATAAAAATAAGGCAAGTATAAACAGTACTAACAAGGCTACTTTTCATCCATATGACCAAGCACGGGTTTTAACCTTTCAAATGACATTAGTACATTTTACGCCTGCACAAAACTGCAGACAAAACACTGTTAGGGACTAGACTCTATCATGTAATGGCCAACGAATGAATCTTATGACAGGTTTCGACTATCGCGTAATGAAACTGCAGAGGAAATATAAAATATTAATGATTTATGGACACATCGGGAATGAACACATTGGATATCATTTAAAGGTTATACCTAATAGAAAATAATATATTTAAGCTTAGCCATGACATGAATGTCTATATTTCTTAACTCGATTTTTAGTTTCTTATTAATACAAGCAAAAGAAAGTACATTGACTTAAATTTGAATTTATTATTTGTGTAGCATTTGTTTAAAACTTATCTGTTGTTTACTTATTTGTTTATTTTCTTCTGATCGAGGGTTGTTTGACGTGATGCTTTGTTTGATTGGTGACTGTGATCTGACATCATTCAAATAACGAAACATCCGTCATGAGGTACAAGTATTTGACACAAAATGTTTGTTCAGATGAACCAAAAATCTTATATTTGAATAATGCACAAAACATACAGTCACTATTCATAAAAGAGATTATGAGTACAACTCGCCTTTAATTGTTATTCTTCATTATTAATGCATTCTTTTCATCTTTCAATTATTAGAAATCTTTGATTGATCCTTATCAGCTTCTAGATCTGTTGAACGTGTTGAGATAAGCTGATGCATAGGTTACACAGATATCCTCTTTGTCCATACCAATATGTATGCATTCATTTTTCCTTTGCCAGAACATTCAAATAAAAGCATAAAAATATATCGCAGTGCGTGTTTTCATTTCCTATAGAATATGAGCATTCTCTTTCATTTCACAAGAGATGTTATTATGGATAACAACTGGTTATTATGCGTACACATCATTTCAGGTCGATTTCTTGTCCATTCATTATGAGGATGAAGCTCTGAAACTTTGTGGATGTGTGATAAAGATGTTTTTTTATACATAATAGTACGCTTTGTTTTTTACATCCAACTTCAAAATGTAAAGGGAAGACCATGTCTTTCATTTTATCTTTCAGAACATGTGTTTTATATATATATAATCAATCGAACCAAATAAAAGAACACTGGAAAATTCATGTGTTCCTTTACTATTTTCCAGTTTACATTACCAACCTTGAATAGCGCTGTGGGAGGAAATCTGAAAATAAAAAAGGAACACTGCCATGAAGTGGTGTTCCCTTATTTGTTTCCCTCAGTATATTTGTAACTCTGCGGTAGTCCCAGTGGAGGTAAAAGATAGAATAGAAGACTGTTCCAGTTCCTTGTCTAGGCTCTTAAATTGTTCACTTCTTCATGGAAACATCTTCATTCCCTCTGTGGTTTAAAGCTGATTTTGAAAGTCAGTTTGCTTACTGCAACGAACAGTCACAATGAAAACAGCATTGAATATATACAATAAAATATACTGCCAATGACAAATGTATAGTCAGGGAACATTACAACTTAAGAACTACCAATGGACAAATAAATGCACTGTACCTTCATAGAGATAATTGCTTTTAACGATATACTGCAAAACGTTCAGGACACCAATAAACAATCGTAAATAACCAATTTTTGTTGGAAGAACAAAGCATTACAGCCAAAAAGAAACAAGCAAGACACGTCTACGAAATATTTTGGTCTGAACAGAAACACTTACGTTAGCAATATATTTTCTTTCGTTTCCTTTTACATCAACACACAAGACTCCCCATCGGTTTATGCATGGCTACTTGTGCACGTTGTCCCCTACTTAAGATCAACATTATGTGCACAAAATGTGCTGAAAATGTAATATCAGTTAACATGAAGTGAATTACCCTCATCAGTACAATGTAAATATGATAAAGCAATGCTAGAATGGATTCTGGAATGGTTTGCTCTTGGTGCGATATTGTTACTGCATTCAGTCCCTCATGAAAGGCAAGATTAAGATTTCAAAGTAAGCAATAAAACAAAATAAAAGTGATAATGTATTCAAAATGGTTAGCTATGGAGGAATGTTGTGGTGTTATTGTAAACATAGCAATATGAAACCATAATGGTTAGAAAATTGAAGCCGTATGCATAAAACCGTCGCAACAACTCTACTTGCAGTCAATATATATTTTTAAATGTTTTTCTGAAGCATTCCATGAAGCTCTTCGTTAGCATAAAACCCAATACAAGACAATTTAAGGACTTGATATTCACATATAACAAAGGCAGGCCGTTCCCTTCCATGATTCCGAAAACAGTTTATATCAATATTTGTAATAATTATGTTAACGTCATCACGTCATTGTCAAAATCCATCGATGTTGGCATTACAATATAAACATGATCTGTCTGTCATTGCTTTTACATTGAGTGGGACCTCGGGGTGTGTTCTAATTGTTCTATTTACATACGTCCTAAAGCGCCACAATCTTTCATTTACACTAGTCAAATGCTACTGTCGACAAGGGTACCTTCTATTACCACCACTGTTATATTCGTTAGAACGTTAATTTTGTGTTGACTGGGCTCATATCGCTCCCCATAAATCTAGTATGTTCAGCAATACCTTTACATATGCTATTTCTATCTCTCCATCCTCTGTTCCCCCTCCATCTGCAGTCACTACTGTTTATCCCAATGTTGTAGATGTCTTCCACAAGAAATCGTGTTAGTTTCTACTGTATCTTTTACTGTATCATATGAATCTGCTTTACAAGCTCAGTCATAAAAATGTGGTTGTTGACTGAAACTTCCAATCAGAGAAATTTGTGTGCATCGTTGTTTTCTAACTTTCTTACTTAGCCAGTTGTTATCACGAGTGTTCACAGTTTACACGTATATGCTCACTGAATACCCTTCTCTATGTTCGACTTAACCTCATTACAGTAGGCAGACATCTTTCCACATAGTTCTAAGATCTTTACTTTACTTATTATTGCTTACATGTTCATCTTTCAATACAAGAGGTTGGTGAGATAGCCGGGTTCGATTCCCGATATAATGAATGAATGAATGAATGAATGAATGAATGAATGAATGAATGAATGAATGAATGAATGAATGTCTTTATTTCCTCCAGATAGGTCCGACGATCCTCAAAACATATAATTATAGAATTAACAGAATACTCAACAAACATACACACACATATATATACATGTATATACATAAACTATGGGAACATTTCCCCAAATATATACAGGTTATTTACAGTCAGGTATTGGTTAGATTATTACCACAGGTGATTGAGGATATCTTTTAGTTTATACAAATACTTTGAGATAGTAAAATACCATGAAAGTTCAACAATATCATTGTTTTAGCCCCCCAAAATGAATGCCAGCATGTCATGCTCTTCCATCATCTACGGACAAGATAATTTCGTTCATTTCATAAGATGATTTATGGATACTGCTTGAATACTGCTAAAAGCGTCGTAACACACACTCACTCACTTAGTCATTCTCTACACGATATGCTTTCCGCTTTTCTGTACCAATCATTATGATGTTTGTCTACCTTTCCGAGCATTTCTGTGCTCTCCGCTTTACGACTAATCTTTACAATTCATGGCCCGCTGTCCAATGATCCACTCTTTACAATGTGTGGTCATTTTCTCGTGCAATAAAATTCACTTTACTTCACATCACAATGTGTTCATATTTCCATACATTCGTATGTAAATATGAACAGTGTTCTGGCAATACCAACATTTGTTCCATTTGTTTTTCAGTTATTCTGCTACTGTGTCTAATCACTTACACCTGTCGTGCTCACTCAACCCAATCACGCCATGCTCCATCCGTTCTTCACTAACCCAAATTACCAATCAGCTGCACAGCCTTACAGTTTACTCAATTCATTGTGGGCAACCCTAATGTTCTATTCATCTGAAGCAATGTTTCGTATCATTCTCTGAATCACACGATTCTGTTGGACATACCACGTAATCAGCTGTTGCATCTCCTCAATCAGCGTAGTCATCAGATCTATTATTTATTGGACCCACGTACAATCAGTGATCGTACCTATTCCATTATCTTCCCATGTGTTTCACACTCTCCAAACAACGAATCCATACAGTGAGCATCATTGTGTAGGCTACGAGACCCAAGTGGGTACTCTGCTGAATCAATGGTTAACAGAATACTGTTGTCTTCTCGTCCCCATTACTTCACGAAGCTGCATAAAACCGTGCAGTTTATTGCAGCATAATGCTGTATAAAGTCTGTCTTCCTCAGGCAAAACGCCTTCGATTCAAATTATACTTTCCACAGGTTCTTCATTGTTCTTAAGCAGCAACCTTTGGAGCATTATATCTCCATACAGTGGTTGTTTTTATCTTCCTTTTACAGCATGTCTCGTCACTTCAAAGTCTGGTAGAATTGTTCCAATTGTTTCATTGCTTGCTATTTTCCCTACAGACATTGCTATTTACATTTGAAACCTATACCAATCCAGTTTTCATGCTGTGAGAACATGATTATGACACAGATTTTATTATTGTCCTCGTATTGATACAAACTGCTTATTATCAGTTTGGTGCCAATAAAACAATATGTGGGCGACTGAATGTTGTTTGGTGGCACTGGCATTACCATTTGTAATGGAATCTTGGTCTTGCAGATCAATGGTTGATAACATGAGTGTAATGATATACGGTTAGCCAGTCAATATTATATCAACTCGGAGGGGGATTCTTAGCCGTTGTGATACGGCCGCAATATTGCTATACAAACAAACACAACAAAGAAACAATTCAATACTATTACCAGGAGAGGGCATCGAACATCTTTACGTTTCGTTTCACAAATCATCATGGAGAAGCAGAAAATAGTGATGTATATACAATTGCACACAAAACTCACGGGGGAATCATCTACATGAGTTTATGCATATCAATAGATGTATCAATTCATGGATACATACACGTCTTGACAAAAATAAGCACTGCTGATTTTGCCATATAAGATAGCCATTTTGTAAAATTGGATCCTGTATGTATTGTCCAATGAAATACGTTAGTTTCAGTTTGGAAATATTGAAAAGCATGGACAAAGAGGATAAAATGGCATGTTCTGCAACTATACCATTCCATTATATTTCGACTACCCACGTTGCATATGTAGATCAGCGTCATATGTAGATCTCAGTTTAAATATTGATGTTTTGAATATAGAGAAGAGTGCTTCATCTTTATGAAGACTGGTTATAACATGAGATCCATGTTCATGACGTTAATCACTGGTTTATCTTATCATTTTTAAATTTTTTTCTTTGCAATATGTATCTTATCTGGACATTACCAACACTGTATCATCAGCCAATGGCCCATATATGTTCACCCCATCTGTATCGGGGCGGTGGGTAGCCTAGTGGTTAATGCGATCGCTCGTCACGCCGAGGACCCAGGTTCGATTCCCGACATGGGTACACTGTGTGAAGCTCATGTCTTGTGTCCCCCGCCCTGACATGTCTCTGTGCATAAATAGGGAATCGAACCCACTGGAAAACCAGTGTAAACCACGCACAACTTCATACAAGGAACTACAAACGGAGAAAAGCCTCCATTTAGGTTACTTTTCCACCTGTATCAGTAGATTGGACAATACTCTGACACTTTCTGAACAATACATAATGTTTCAGAGCAATGCCTGTTGTTAAAGAACGGTACATACCAAACATACATGTTGATGGATGACGAAGCAGACTCTTGGTAAATGTCGCCCAGATATAAAAATGTTCCAGCATGATTCACAGTTATGAAGGGAGATGCATTATTCTTTAAAGACCAATTAATTTTTGTTTTGAGAATGATGCAATTTTATGCATTTGTGTTTGAAGAATAAGACATTTGTGTTTGAGGGATTGTGAATATTAGTTTGAAGAACGATGCATTTTTTTTAGGAATGATACACCTTTGTTTGAAGAATGATGCATTTGTGTTTGAAGAATGAGACATTTGTGTTTGAGGAATGATGCATTTTTGTTTGAAGAATTATGCATTTTTGTTTGAGGAATGATGCAATTTGTTTGAAGAATTGTGCATTTGTGTTTGAAGAATGAGACATTTGTGTTTGAGGAATGATGCATTTTTGTTTGAGGAATGATGCATTTTTGTTTGAAGAATTATGCATTTGTGTTTGAAGAATGAGACATTTGTGTTTGAGGAATGATGCATTTTTGTTTGAAGAATGATGCATTTTTGTTTGAGGAATGATGCATTTTTGTTTGAAGAATTATGCATTTGTGTTTGAAGAATGAGACATTTGTGTTTGAGGAATGATGCAGTTTGACATTGATAAATTTTAGTTTGATGCAGTAGAATGATGCATTTTGTTTGAAGAATTATGCATTTGTGTTTGAAGAACGATGCATTTTCGTTTGAGGAATGATGCATTTTTGTTTGAAGAATTATGCATTTGTGTTTGAAGAATGAGACATTTGTGTTTGAAGAATGATGCATTTTTGTTTGAAGAATGATGCATTTTGTTTGAAGAACGTGAGAGGAAAATGCATTATGTTGTGGAACAATACAGTACGATACATGTCACAGAATGATTCATCATGTTCATGAACGAAGTCTGACGTCACAGAACAATTATACTAATGAAGAGAGATTCATACGGACGATCCATTATAACGACGGATAAACTATAATGTGAAGCAAGCACGCTGACGAAGGAATGTGCACAATAGTATATACATGCACAGCTGACAGAACACGAATGTTTAATATTGTTAAAATACTTATGTTTTAAGAAAATTTCGCATAAAATGCATAATAATCATACAGGATGCATTATGTCACAAAACGATGCATACTGTTTACAGACATGAAGCTCACTGTTGCCTGATGTTCATGCACTGGATGTTTCGATGTTAACACCCGATGTGTCATAAGACACCTTTACGACACATGAGCTTAGCGGGAACGTGAGTTAGGTACAGGAGATACATTCATTCAAGAAACCACAAAAATCCTTCCCCAATGCACTGACAACTTAATCTGCTTTAACAACGCAAAGCAATACCCGCCATAAAATTTGTCATAAGGACTGATAATTATGTGTTTTACGTTTTAACAACATTGACAACAAAGAGACTCGGTTCTCGAACCTTCACATTAATATGTTCCTCTTAGACACCTATTATGATTGTTATTGAAGTATACACAGCCGCAGTAATTATGCCTCAATTGTGTACGGTATTTGATGTTTGCTGGAAGGTTTAATATGTGTTTTAGTGGTGGCAAGCAAGCCACGGGTCTACTCTCCTTGGACATTTGGCAAAGGTATGTTTTGACATGGGTATTACGTAGATAAAAGGCTCGTTCTCAGCACTGCACACCTGCCGATGATTATTTCATAAATCAATAGCAGATACATTTCTTTTAAATTTCACAAACCCCTAAATATAAAAGTCGACCATCCCAAATCCATGTGTGATATCTTTGCCAGCTCACCCGTAAAGGGGTGGTGGGTGTCGGTGTTTCATATGGATTTCTATTGATGTGCACCTGCATGAGAAAAGTTCTAAGGGAAAGTTTACATTTTTTTCATTTTATCTAAATGGAAATTCTTGAGATTAGAAAGCAAAATACCTAGGTGATTTATGACTAGCATTTAGATAGAAAGATATGTTGTATAAAAGCACCCAGCATTCCCTGCAGTAATGGTACGATAATCGGATGTTAAGGAGTATTGGACGGGACACCCGAGAAGGTGATTTATGAATATGATATTGGCAGATTCACTATACATGTTAGTTATACTGTGTCGTTTGCCGAAATGGTTAGATTTGCTAACGATAGCATGTCCCCATATGTACAGTCTTTTGATGTTGTGTAATCGTCGGTGTTAACTCAGTTTAACGTCAGTGAAAGTTGTATGTAAAAGCGAAACTTTTACTGCAGCTACCAGCGTCAGCGGACTGTGAAGCACCAGAAAATTCTTTAATGCAACCCGGAGGTTTTTGATGAAGAGGCTGAAACATCCTTGAAGCAGATTCTTCATCACAAATGTATACCAGGATTATACGGTTCAGATGTTTCAAATTTCATTGGTGTGAAGAGTGAGACTCAAGCAACAAAACCGTTTCCACAAACATGAGAGTGCTCTGCTGAAAGCAGAGTCCATTGTACGATTACGACTACATCGTCAGCATGTGTTTACAAATAAGTATCAAACAGAGAAAAGATGAGAGTTTTCTGCTAAAGCGGTGGCACCAATAAAAACACTTGCAAGGGCAAGCCAATTGTTCTCAGGACAAAATACCACGACACAAAGATGCGTCAAGTTTGGAAATGTCCTCAGCATGTGCAATAAATCATCTTTATGACTTCAACATAGCCTTGATGCTGTAGTCTTGATCCAACACCATCTTGAGCAGGAGACTTATATGTTGCTCGTTGAAATATTCGTGTAAAGTGCTCGGGTAAAAGGTTGTGAAATCTTAACATCAAAGGATGGAGATGCAGTAATGTTGCTCGAATTAAAGCGACCATCGACGATTCGAAAGTTAAAGTCATCGCACTTATCAAACAGCTTTGTGTCTATTCCTTTATTCTTCATACATATACCTATGAAAGTCGACTGTTCGGAAGTTAAAGTCTTCGCCCTTGTCGCCCAGCTTTTGGAAATCTTCATGCATATTCCTATATGTGAAATATATTAGGCAGTTTAACTTGACTCTTTTGTGTTTAGCTTAGGTGGATACATTAGGCGATAGCAAATGATCGATATACCCGAAGTTTCAACTTCTTGGCTCCATTGTTTTACATGGCCAATCCAAGGTTTTGATTCGTATGCAAAAGGAACAAATCAGTAAGTACGCATGCGCGAGTTGGCATCCTTGAGAACACACCTAACCTAAATGTTGTGTCTCAAAATTGCAACTTCTTCAAATATTGTTTTCACAGCAGATTACATGCTGGACCTTCGAAGGGTGAGTGAGTGACTGGGTAGATGTTTTAACACAGCAGTGACGTCAATTTAATGTGGTTGGCGCTGGTCGTTAACGTCTTGACCTTGAAACTTACGAGCTCGGGTATGACGTTGACAAACGTTGAAGCATGGCGTGTGTGAAACATACCTGCAAAGCGAATGACAACGCCTTAGACGTCATGATCATTCGTTTCTTAGATGTTTGAAATAGAATCATAATTATATCTACGTCACCAAATTTAATGCGAAATGAAATCAATGGATTAATGAATGTCCTAACATACGTTTGTTTTGTCGGATATAAATCTGCAAAATGTCTCGATTTGGCTAATATCCTTCTTTCAAGAGATTATATAAAATCAATCAAATGAAATCAATGGATTAATGAATGTCTTAACATACGTTTGTTGTGTCGGATACAAATCTGCAAAATGTCTCGATTTGGCTAATATCCTTCTTTCAAGAGATTATATAAAATCAATCAAATCTTAAACTTACATTTTTCAGGGACTTAGGGCTGCAAGACTTTGTATGACAGGGGCTTAATTCATTTCAATTCTGTTTTCTCAATTTCCGTTTTCAGTTTGCGCATTTTATCGATAACAAAACCATTGACCGACGTAGCTTACTTCGAGAGACATGTAACAGGTTATATTGGAATACGCTCAGCAGCAACTAACTATAAAGTTGTGATGTTACTTGGAAGCAAGTTTTTAAAGATATTTTACCCAATGTGTGAATAGCTAACATTAGTGAAGTCACCTGTGATAATTTGATCAACAGGTTGGTAGCAGTGTAAACATTCTTTGTTACATCTCATGATATTGCATCGTACAGTGTTTTCGATTGCATTGAACTTTTAAGAAAATGCCATTTGGCTTTGAAGTAGCATTAGTATTTTTTAGATTTTCTAGCACGTCGTTCTGTTGTATGACAGTTAAGACTGAAACAGATCAAAAGTATATAATCGTGCCTATTAAAGTTGAGATTATAACGCTGCAAGTCTTTAAAATCCGGTTTCTGAGACATCTATCTGGTGGATGATGCACCGTCAGGGAGATGTGTAATCATCTGAAGTCATAAACAGGTTATCCCTTTTAACAACCCAGACTCGTTACAATACGAAAATGATGCCACTTAACAGCAAGTAACAGAATATCAAAATAGGAGTCGCCCCTCAAAAGAGTTCTTAAACCTTAAACGACTGTAAATTTCGCGCCATAACGTTGACTTAAGGTGGTCGTAATGGCAAAATTGATTTTTAGATTTATGCGTTTATAGCACATAAATCGACTTACTGATATATTTTAAGCGATCTCTTTCACGTTGTATAACATATCATTACTCAGTAGCAATTTTCCGTTCTTCATCTTCGCTCCACATTTCTTTTGAACAATAATCAGTAATACGTTTCTGTTTTCGCATTTATAAAATTAATTAATTTATTTAAAATTTAATTCCGAACCTACTTACTTGTATTTACTGTGCACGATCTATTTCAGTTGGACTCCCAATACGATTTTTTCCAAGTTGTAAATGACAATGTAGAGCCATGTACTTTACTTATCAAAATTACCTATTTCGCTAACGTTGGTAGGCCTTTGCATATGTTTATGTACATTAAGGTAATGAAAGTCACATGAATGAATAACTGAAAATCAGTGAAGACGTCAGGTGTCAGCAAAAAGTGAAACAATATCCTATTATGTGGCATAGTGTCGTAGAACAATCTGTGTTTACGTTTTGGTAACTTCCTCATTAAATATAGCATATTACGGAACCAGGTATTTCAGTAAATAGTAATTGAAGGCAGAGTTGTAAACAAAATATCTGATCAGGAAATTTGAATAAAATGGACATGCTTATTACGACAGTACTTTTGAATTCAGAAATGCTGATGCCATAGACTCTATATGATGGTACACGGGAAACTGACCATGACCTAAAAGTTATCCCTGGCGACGACCTATGCTAAGGGATTAACTGCAACCAACAGCCGGTGCGCATTGTCACAATTCCATTCCCATATTGGTCTCATCGTACCTAAATCAGAATCAGGAGGACCTTTCTTTTCGAGCTAAGAACACCACATACGAACACTTGATACACATTCATTGTGGCTTTCATAAAATCATATTACAGTAGCGTTCATTTAATTTATTACAATGTTACATTCGTGTGTTTTACAAGCGTTTGGATTACATTCAAACTGAGCGCAAGGATCGCCCAGCTACATTACATTTTTCATATCTACCTATTTTGTCAACTTAAGTTTAAAAGTTTGCATCCTCTAATTGCACGTGTTTGTAACTGACAGAGTCGGTAATACGCAATAACTTTGCTCATTTGCCTATCTGTACTGCAAACTAGTTGCTTTGATAGAACTTGAATTCCAAAAGGTACATGGCTTACGTTTACTTGAACATAAAACAAAAACTTCATTTAGTTTCCGTGTACATCAAAACAGGCGTTTCTTTATCTTCATAAAACATCTTGGCGTTTACTCATCTCATATCACTTCAAAGAAGAAGTACATTTTCCTAACTTTGAGTTTAAATCAGGCATCTAGACGATAACTATCAACATGTCGCCGAAAGGCTTACATAGACCAAACAAATTTTCCAGAAAGTTCCAAAACTGCGAAAGTTTGTGAGAAAAAGAGTAAATATTTAAGAAAACTTTCCCCTCTGTAAAGCCGAAGCAACTTTTTTGACTATTTCAATTTAATTAAAAAAATAGCCTTTTTACTTCCATATTGCCCAGGTTATGACACTGTATGGTTGTCATCGAAAATGAGACACATACACGCTAACTGTAAGATTAATTATTTTAAGCCTTTGCTTCTAGAGGAATCTGTTTCCATACAGAAACCAGTAGAGGGAAATGTGTACAAAACAAAGACAATGCTTCTCATTTTCCTGATTAATAGTTTCGTAAATAATCCGTCATCGTCTGAGAATGTTTATTTGACCGCTGTATTTTCTTTCAAATTTGTTATTTGAGTGAAAAAGCCCGTGTTTGCAGCTAATAACATAACCCTTCTGTACTAATTAGAATATTCAATGTTCTTTTAAGATATCTTTAATGACTGAATGCTTTCTAGTTGGTTTTTATTATCTTGATGTTACAGGCTTCTGTTTTGTGCCAGAAAAGGGAAAATATGCAGTTAGTCTCAAAGGTCTCTTCCATAAAATGAACAGAAATTTATTAGGCTTAAAAGGCGTAAGGCCGTGGATCACGTGAGTGTGTACGTTTTGTGACTGCCAAGCTTTCTCAGATAAAGCATTTGAGATGAAATGTGCCACACTAATTAAATATGTCGCATGATTTACACAAACGTTTTTCACATAAAGATAATTATTTTGCTGTGTCGTCTTTTCTACCTGTGGGATAATTAACCTGAAATTTAAATTTGAACTAATTTATTTTTAAAAGTTTGTCGCAAGCAAGCTTTTGTTTAAAAGTTTAATGAAGGTACATTGACGTGTTTTTCTTATTATGTTTGTTTTTATTGTATGTGAATTTTAGAGTTTGGTGAGATATAAGTTGGTTTGATATATGGAGAAAATGACTGAATCTGACTGATTAAATACATTTAAGAAACGACTGGACATTAACTACATTCCGATGTTTTGTTCATGGTGACTATGCATAGACGAAATAATGTATATTTACCTACAAAAGTCGATCTCCACAAACATACTTTAGTGTCTCCTAATGGAAACCCTGGGTTCGAGATTGAGTGAATCAGTCAGAAATATGCTTGCTGCACAGACCAGTGTCGGCAATCTTGTGGTTGATAGCACGACCAACGATGGGCTCAGTGGGGAATGTTGTCATACAATCAGATAACTCAGAATCCGACTCGCACTTTACAGATCTCTCCTTGTAAATGACGTGGGCCATATTCTGTTCCAGAATCACCATGGTAGTATATCTTTTAACAAAAGCCCAACTATACAACTGCTAGTAACGCAGGTAATATATTCACACAGTATGCCATGAGGAACGCCCGCAACTTCGGCGTGACCACGAACGCCTTCACCAACGAGACGACCCCCACCGTCCTCTGAATGAAATGAAAGATATGGAACTCGTACGAGGCTGCTAAGGAACTCGTACGGAAATAACCGCCGACCAAAAAACGTAAGCATTGGCTTGTGTGACATGACCTGATAACGTCACATGTTTTCTATTAAACTTTGAATTATTTTTTTTGTGCGTAAAAGTCACGTACAGACAAAAGCGACAAAACAGTTCCACATCCACATGGATTCAATGCTAAAAGTAGAGTCGAGAGTACAATTTCGATAATATCTCTAGCATGTGTTTAAGAATCACTATCAAAATAGTAATGATTCCAGGTGTTCGCGAAAAGGTGAGCAAACGCGTTATACAGATATTGATACAGAATAAAAAGTCTACACAAGTCGGTTTCGACTATCTGCAGATTCAGTACGACAACATGGCGGTCAACAATCATATGAGTGTGATACCGATAACCAATGATCACTTAAATTGTTCGTGCACTCGCTTGATCAAGTCAGGACAATCCATAGGGCAAACATGAACAGGCTTCAGTTTTTAGCTATGCGTCAACTCATAGTTTCTGGATACAATCCCCATACGTCGTCGAGTGAGTTATGTGATTCACTTTAGAACTATCAGCTGCTGCTTTTATGAATCGCAACTGTTGTACATTTTATTGGAAATTGCTGTAAAAGAATGAATGTTTACTAATCACAATACACCAGGCGTTTGGGAAATGGGGTGCGGATCCTGCCCCGCTGGTGGCACACGTCCGATATACGGGCAAGTCGGCAGTTCCTGCCAAAAGACAGGAGAGCACATAGGGACATGCATGGGACATCATTTAGGTCATTGATTCTTCGAACAGCTGACCGTTTACAGACGGTCAGTAGACGACAATACGTTGTTATAATTTGTTGTTATGATGTGGTCTAAAAGCAACAACCTCAAATACAACGGGAAATTTATCAATACGCAACACAGCATTAACATTATTGATGGAGACGACTGACTGAATTTGGTTTTACGCCGCTTTAAGCAATATTCCAGCAACATCACGGCGGGGGACACCAGAAATGGGCTTCACAAATTGTACCCATGTGGGGATTCGAACCCGGGTCTTCGGCGTGACGAGCCAATGCTTTAAGCACTAGGCTATCCCACCGCCCCATTGATGGAGACGAGTGTACATAATCTGCTGTTACTGTAGCGGAATCACTGAACTGTCTGGACCGGATTCGAATTTTTACATGCCATCGCCATGAAACTGAATTATTGCTGAGTGCGGCATTAAATTACAAAGCAACAAACAAACACATATTCTGGTTCAGCTTTAGGAAATCTTCACCAAAACAAGAAATCGACTCGTTTTTAATCTCAGGCGGAGAATTATTTTCTTTCTTGTATACAAACAGGTTTCGATTTGGTCCGATGACACTTTCATTCCAGATTCTAACTTGCCCCGAAGAAGGAAATAATTAAACTAAACGCCGTCTCAAAAATAATTGCTTTGAAAAAAAAACGCCGAATGTTCTGAGGCAAGGTATTAAAGGTATTAAATACCTATAAACCAAATACATTATGCTTCTTCTATTTAATTTCAGATTAATGTGTTATTAATTTTGTCTTACTTTTCGCAAAAAAATGATATCATTACCAATTAGAAGTGATTAAAAAACACATGCTTAGGATATACTCAGAACCGTACAACGGACGTACATTACCTATGATTATAGAAATGGTTTTGTCGTTTTCCTTTGAATCTCAGTAAATGAAATTGGCATGACTAAATTGATATATGTTGCAGGAACCAACGGAAATAAAGCCTGCACATTCCATACGTTCCTGAATTATTTCATGTGAACAATGGATAGGACTTTGCATGTGTTTATGACGGCTGCACCGGTGTTTCAGGATACGCTCACCTTTTCGTGTACAAATGGTATCATCACTATTTTATCTCATGGTGGCAATCACTGGATTGTCTGGTCCAGACTCGATTTGTTTACAAACAGCCGTAATACTGCTGAAACAAATATATACTCATGATATAGTCACAATTGTACAATCGACTCTGCTTTTAGCAGATATTTCTTATTGGTGTGGGGAGGGTTTTGTGGCTTCTATTCACATTACAACCTTGTACACACAGTCCATTGATTTTCCGAAACAATTTTTCTTGGCACTATGTCTTAGATTTTATTGAGCAAGGGAACTGTATATGAGGTAATTCGTTAACGTAATGCTGATATTTTAATAGAAATTGTAAATAACATCTAAGGTGGTGTTTTAGAAATATATCACCTCCCGCGATGATTTACATGTGTGATGTTTCTGATGTTTGATGAAAATAAAGGGTATCTTTTTGCTGTATTTGTTTAAAGGAATGTGTCTTGCGTGATACGAACATTGATCTTGACAAAACTGGATTCGTAAAGAAATTGGTATGTAATAGTAACTTATGGAGGCATTCAATTTGTTCAGTCAATATATTTTCCACCAATTTGTCTGTTTTCATTATAAAATCGCAGCTCATTGCTGTGTTAAACACATAATCCTGAAGTATGGAATAATCATTTAATATCATAATTAGAACTTCGTGACCATTCTATATCTGCTCAATGTGCATCTCATCTCATCAACGGTATGCAGTCAGCTTGTTACGTTGTGATACACCTGCGTGAGCGAACATGAAATAGAGATATTTTGGAGTGAGTGGGTGAGTTTAGTCTTACGCCGCACTCAGCAATATCTCAGCTATATGGCGGCGGTCTGTAAATAATCGAGTCTGGACCAGACAATCCAGTGATCAACATCATGAGCATCGTTCTACGCAATTGGGATTCGATGACATGTGTCAACCAAGTCAGCCAGCCTGACCACCCGATCCTGTTAGTCGCCTCTTACGACAAGCATGGGTTACTGAAGATCAATTCTAACCCGGATCTTCACAGGTCCCATTGATGTAACTGTAAGTCCTCTGCCCAAAACTATGTCACAGATCTATGCAGTAAAACCGTAAATCCGCAATTGCTGCATATCGGTAGTGTGATTCACCATATACACGTGTACTTCGTTTATTACGAACACGCTTATCATGAAATGACGGATATAATGACTTTTGTCCCGGTCACTTAATTGCTGTACATTATAGTCGAAATGCTTATAACGAACTATGTTTATGACGAACTAAAATAACTTGTCCCTTTCAGTTCGTTTTAACCGTAGTCAACTGTAATTGAATACGATCGAGACATACGATGATGCGTGTGCTTTAATTCGGAAATTTAATATTCTGGACAATTTCACTTGAAACACTTCATTTAACCCACACCGTCACTTCAGTCACACCACAACTGTCACCATAAACCGTACTGGCAAGCGAAAAACCACTTTGTACATGAGAAATCGTTACTTAAAGCAGATTCACATCATTCTAACGAAACTGCATTTAAAAGCTGGGAAACTTTCTTGAAGCTTCTGATATGCATGCCACTATGAACTTCCGTTGGTAAGGAGAGAAAGGTCTTGTCAAGAGAGCTACAATAGAGCTATTTATCATAATTATCGAACCATAATTAGCTTTCCACGAACGGTCGACACTTGTGGGTGGCGCAAAGCACACGGTCACCCCTCAAGTCCCCCTTGCTTTTTTCTTATCTCCTTTTCCGCCCTCTCAGCTGTCTTGCATTTTGTGCCGAGGCCAAAAACCTGTTTGTGCGCAAATCCCGAGACCTAATTAACACCAATTTCCTCATTGTGAGGGTATGATAACGTGTATATCGTATAGAGTGTGTCAGGCCATACATCACCCAGGCGATTTGATATATCACGCCGTTCCTGGGGGTTGGAATGGCTGGGGGCAGGGATGGGTGTGGGTGACGGGATGGTTATTTCCGTATGTTTAATGTATTTTGTAGTGACCTTTTTAATCCGAAAGCTTGTTTTTTCCTTCATTATGTTCAGTATCAATGCTGTCTATTTAGTTCATGGTGCTCTGAGGGCGAATATTCACAACTTGAGGAAAAGTTGTTTGGGAAAGGGAAGTTTTCTTTGATCATATGCATTGCTTGTGAGTGAAAATATATTTTGATGGTCCAAATATGTTGATGTCCTGAATCGTGAAATGATGATGGAAAATGGTGCAAGGCCGTTTTGGTTTGATGTAGTCTCTCGTACAGACCCTGAAGCAAATATATCCAAGAAAGCCCACGCAAGTCTAGAAAATGTGGCAAGTCTAGATTTCCTCATCTTCAGAAAATGAAGAAAGTCTCATAGCTCCTTTTCATTATACATATATTTTTTTACTATGAACGTTTTTTTCAGTAAAATATGTTCATTTCAGAGACTAGTTGTTAGTCTAGGTTTGATGCATCAGTGATCAGAATGATGTCTGTTGCAGTTTCCCATTTTGATTTGTACAATCTGCTTCTCAGGAATCAAATTGCTCGCCTTTGCATGCGTTTGTAACATGTGCCACCTTTTGGGTGGGTGTTCAGAAGGAACAGGATTATACATGACCTGGGGGGAAAGGAAAGATCAATGAGGGAGGGAACAAACGGTTGGGTCGTGAATGAGAATAGGGTTGGAGTGAGTGAGTATGGTTTTACGCCGCTTTCAGCAATATTCCAACAACATCACGGCGGGGACACCAGAAATTGGCTTCACACATTGTACCCATATGGGGATTCGAACCCGAGCCTTCCGCGTGACGAGCGAACGCTCTAGCCACTTGGCTACCCTCCGTCCCCGAATAGGGTTAGACCATGTGATGGAGAAGAGCATAGGTCACGGGTTCTACGTAGTTGATAGATTATGACCTGAAGGATTAAGGGTAGATTACCAGAGGGAGACTATGAATGGTTTGATATGGGCACGACCCGTTCCCCACATACATATAGTTTGGGGAACACAGGTTGCACCTAAATCACCAGAGGATGGAGTTGAATACAAATTTCGGGAGAAGTATCAATTAACTTTTGAAAGGGTTATTGAACTCAGGCCATCTGTACGTGTGTTTACGTCACACTGGGGTACAATCCTATATTAGGCAGTAAACCAAAATTGAGTCCCGTGTATCCCATCTCCAGGTTTCAGCGTTTGGATGGATGAGGCAACGACAGCGGATGAGGGCCAGGTGACGCGGCCTTATCATGGGGTAGGTCACATTAAAGAGAAAATCACAGTTGACATATCACCATACGGGTAAGATGTTTAAACCCTTAAAGAAGTAATTACGGGTTGGAACAACAGATGGGCTACAATAGTACATTGATCGCTGAAACTTTACAGAAAATCTTGTATTTTGTTAGGGATGAGGGTATTTATATTGCCTGTCGACTATGGGAAACAAAGGGTAAAGCTAAGCAAGATTGCTAGTGGCTTTGATATGGTGGGTGGGCTTAATCTGCTACAGCACCCCGCTGCAAGTCGTAAAGGGGACAAAACTAGGACCCCGGATTAGTCCAAAGCAAGTCATGCTGGTTGTAAGTGGGGACTTAATGGATTGGTTTGTCAGGGTTAGTGGTAATGTCAGTCACGTGATTGTTTGGTCCGTAATCGATTGTTTACTGCGTGTTGTCGTCTTGATGAAATATTACCGAGTGCAACGATAACAAATATAAAACATGTCAACAAACACGCACACGCACGCACGCACACACACACACACACACGCACACGAACACACACTCATTCACAGACATGCACTCATTTATGCACGCACATACACAAACAATTATGCACGCACAAACGGACGCACACACTATGCATAGTATAAACCACACTTTCGAATGGTATTCGGGGCGGTGGGGTAGCCTAGTGGTTAAAGCATTGGCTCATCACGCCGAAGACCCGGGCTCGAATCTCATTGCACATGGGTACAATGTGTGAAGCCCATTTCTGGTGTCCCCCGCCGTGATGTTGCTGGAATATTGCTAAAAGCGGCGTAAAACCAAATTCAGTCAGTCAGTCAGTCGAATGGTATTCGAATTGCTTCACTGTGTTAACATATACATAATTTAGTTGAAAACAGTTGTCTAGATATAAGGTATCGTGTCGTATTGATGGATCTTAGCTTGCGATCGTGAAAATGAATTGTGAATAATAAAGATATCATTAAAACGTGCACAACATGTATAAACTACCTCAGTCCAAGAACATGAAACATATTTTCCCCTAACAAATTCTTAACATACGTGGGATGGTGGGATAGCTAAGTAGTTAAAGCGTTCGCTCGTCACGACGAAAACCCGGGTTCGACTCCCCATATGGATACAATGTGTGAAGCCCATTTCTGGTGTTTCCTGCCATGATATTGCTGGAATATTGCTAAAAGCGGCTTAAAACTAAACTCACTCACTCACTTAACATACGTTATTTCCAGTTTCCAATTCATAATTTCATTCATTCGTTACCTTGACGACTGGTTACTTGCTCATGCTATCGACCACATCTTACCTGAACTAAAGTAACTAACTTGTAGCTAATATAGTTATCTAGGAATTCCGTTGGGATTCTGGGTAAGAAAAGGTTCCAAGGAACGTAAGGTCAACCTACAAAATGAACCAGGCAGCCAGGTCCGGTAACTTAGTTGTTCGTTATCAACGTGCCCTGACTTTGTGCTCAGAATATCAACCACATGATTTTCTGTTCCAGACTCGATAATTTACTTTCAGCTGAAATATAGTTGACAGCACTGTTGCAATCATTCACTCCCTAGGGTTCTTGTTGTCGAAACGTCGTGGGGATCTAATTTTGTGGTAGTGCCCAACCAAATCAAGGTTAATTGCTGTTATTATTAATATAATTATTATTGATATAATATCGAAACAAATTCTTGTAGGATAAAAGATTAAAACTTTTCTTCTCATCATTCCAATTAAAGCGCTCACACGAAATCGCCAAGCAGCCTTGACAAGCATTGATACCCTTACGAATAAGGAACATCCCGAAATTTATCAAGGCCGCCGATATGTACGGAGCTGTTGGTCCCTAAGACGTGAATATCTTTATGAAGCACACGTGTCAAGTTCACCACGATGGTGGTATGTGGTTCGAGACAGGTGCACGATTTCCTCGTGTGATATGAGCACCCCGGAGGTGTAAAGCGTCATCAATCATAATCAGGGTATTGTTGATTTCACGACCACGCGTTCAGACACATACTGTTGAGGGGGAGAAATCAAACGTATACATTTCACCGGGTAATTTGTATATTTCCCACACTTCAACGTAGGCATGAGGCTGGGAGTGGTGGCGTTAGGTCGAGGGTGAGTGAGGATGGGATGGGTGTTAAATATATTCAGAAATGTCGTTCTATTACGATCACGAAGTGTTTTGCCCAACAGTGCACCGTCGTTTGAAAATATGATATATTTCAAAAGGGTGAAAAACACCCTGCATGTTGTATCGTTAATGGTATACTCCCCGGGGTGTTGAGAATGAAATCTGAATGCACGCTGATCCGATGACTTGGGCAATTGTGTAACCGTGGTAACAGTGCATTATGGGCATGCATAATTGCGATGAGGGTTACTGGATAGAATTCTCTAGCCAAAGAGCACATAATTGTGGTGTACAATGCAGTAAATTGATAATAAATACACAATATGTATAATGTAAGTAACAACGCACTCTCAGCAACATTTCAACTGACTTAACTACGTGACTACGGAACTCTAAATAATAAGCCTGTCAAGACAAACCAGTGATTGATATTAAGCGCATAGCTTGAAGTGCAAGCAGTACTACTACAGCTTTTGGTGATAGTCTCTTTGTTGTGTGACTCAGCTTTACATAATGCCGCACAAGGCAGCTATCAGACGACATACAAGCATAAATGGGACCGGGGCGGTGGGGTAGCCTAGTGGTTAAAGCGTTCGCTTGTCACCCCGAAGACCCGGGTTCGATTCCCCACATGGGTACAATGTGTGAAGCCCATTTCTGGTGTCCCTCGCCGTGATATTGCTGGAATATTGCTAAAAAGCGGCGTAAAACCATACTCACTCACTCACTCATAACTGGGACCATTTGAACCAGTGATTGATATCATGAACAACATCAACGCTGTCGGTACGACTGCACGCTATCGAGACCTGACCATCCGATTCACTAGGTCGCCTCGTGCTACAAACATGCGTCGCTGGGGACCTACTCACGAAACCCCATCAGATCCCATCTCCATTGATGATTGGACCCAGCACCATGATACGCAAAGATTGCACTTTCTAAAGCTCTCTACAGACTAGGTCTGAGCAGCGTTCAGGACGTGAGTAAAAGAGTGCTAGTGGGCGGTCCGGTGGTTTTCCAAGAATTTATTTGATTCAGATAAAATTTGAGTGAATATTGTTTTAGACCGTCTGAGACCATTTTAGCCTCATTCCAACCATGGCTCTACGTGGACACATCAGAACTGCACCCACATTGTACCAGTAAGAGTGAGTGAGTATGGTTTTACGCCGTTTTTAACAATATTCCAGCAATATCATGACGGATGACTCCAGAAATTGGCTTCACACATTGTACCCATACGAGAAATCGACCCTTGTCTTTTGGATGACGAGCGAATGCTTAAATCATAAGATGACCCCACTGTCCGGGTTAATGCTGACTCTGCATATTTTGTTTTTGTGTTTTGTACACACATGAGCACTACATGAATCAGTATATTGTATATTGTAACATGAAATAGTGTAATGTAAATAGTAGCATGATTATTTGTAAAGTATTTGGTAACATGACTTGTTACATGAACTATTGCTATATGTATTGTAACATAAATTAGTGTAAAGTATTTGGTAACATGACTTGTTACATGAACTATTGCTATATGTATTGTAACATAAATTAGTGTAATGCATACTGTAACATGTAGTAGGGTAATGCATATTCTAACATCAATTATTGTAATGTGTGTTGTTAAATGAATAGAGCAATGTATATTGTAACAGAATCTAGTGCATTGTATATTATAACAGAATCTAGTGTATTGTATATTGTAACAGAATCTAGTGTATTGTATATTGTAACAGAATCTAGTGTATTGTATATTGTAACAGAATCTGGTGTATTGTATATTGTAACAGAATCTGGTGTATTGTATATTGTAACAGAATCTAGTGTATTGTATATTGTAACAGAATCTGGTGTATTGTATATTGTAACAGAATCTAGTGTATTGTATATTGTAACAGAATCTAGTGTATTGTATATTGTAACAGAATCTAGTGTATTGTATATTGTAACAGAATCTAGTGTATTGTATATTGTAACAGACAGATTCTAGTGTATTGTATATTGTAACAGAATCTAGTGTATTGTATATTGTAACAGAATCTAGTGTATTGTATATTGTAACAGATTCTAGTGTATTGTATATTGTAACAGAATCTAGTGTATTGTATATTGTAACAGAATCTGGTGTATTGTATATTGTAACAGATTCTAGTGTATTGTATATTGTAACAGAATCTAGTGTATTGTATATTGTAACAGATTCTAGTGTATTGTATATTGTAACAGAATCTAGTGTATTGTATATTGTAACAGATTCTAGTGTATTGTATATTGTATTGTATTGTAACAGAATCTAGTGTATTGTATATTGTAACAGAATCTAGTGTATTGTATATTGTAACAGATTCTAGTGTATTGTATATTGTAACAACTAGTGTATTGTATATTGTAACAGATGTATTGTATATTGTAACAGAATCTGGTGTATTGTATATTGTAACAGATTCTAGTGTATTGTATATTGTAACAGAATCTAGTGTATTGTATATTGTAACAGATTCTAGTGTATTGTATATTGTAACAGATTCTAGTGTATTGTATATTGTAACAGAATCTAGTGTATTGTATATTGTAACAGAATCTAGTGTATTGTATATTGTAACAGAATCTAGTGTATTGTATATTGTAACAGAATCTAGTGTATTGTATATTGTAACAGATTCTAGTGTATTGTATATTGTAACAGAATCTAGTGTATTGTATATTGTAACAGATTCTAGTGTATTGTATGTGTAACAGAATCTAGATGTATTGTATATTGTAACAGAATCTAGTGTATTGTATATTGTAACAGAATCTAGTGTATTGTATATTGTAACAGAATCTAGTGTATTGTATATTGTAACAGATTCTAGTGTATTGTATATTGTAACAGATTCTAGTGTATTGTATATTGTAACAGAATCTACTGTATTGCATATTGTAACATAATCTAGTGTATTGTATATCATAACAGAATCTAGTGTATTGCATGTTGTAACGTACGTTAATGCGTTGAATATTGTAACAGAATCTAGTGTATTGTATATTGTAACAGATTCTAGTGTATTGTATATTGTAACAGAATCTGGTGTATTGTATATTGTAACAGAATCTACTGTATTGCATATTGTAACATAATCTAGTGTATTGTATATCATAACAGAATCTAGTGTATTGCATGTTGTAACGTACGTTAATGCGTTGAATATTGTAACAGAATCGAGTGTATTGAATATTGTAAAATGAATAAGTGTGTTGTATATTGTAACAGAATCTAGTGTATTGTATATTGTAACAGAATCTGGTGTATTGTATGTTGTAACGTGAGTTAATGCGTTGAATATTGTAACAGAATCGAGTGTATTGTATATTGTAACATGAATTAGTGTATTGTATATTGTTACAGATTCTAGTGTATTGTATATTGTAACATGAATAAGTGTGTTGTATATTTTAACAGATTCTAGTGTATTGTATATTGCAACAGAATCTAGTGTATTGTATGTTGTAACAGAATCTAGTGTATTGTATATTGTAACAGAATCTGGTGTATTTCATACTGTAACAGATTCTAGTGTATTGCATATTGTAACATAATCTAGTGTATTGTATATTGTACCAGAATCTAGTGTATTGCATATTGTAACATAATCTAGTGTATTGTATATCATAACAGAATCTAGTGTATTGCATGTTGTAACGTACGTTAATGCGTTGAATATTGTAACAGAATCGAGTGTATTGAATATTGTAAAATGAATTAGTGTACTGTATATTGTAACAGAATCTAGTGTATTGTATATTGTAACAGATTCTAGTGTATTATTTTGTAACATGAATTAGTGTATTGTATATTTTAACAGATTCTTGTGTATTATACATTGTAATATGACTTAGTGTATCGTATAATGTAGCACGAATTAGTGTACTGTATAATTTATTGTATATTGTAACAAAATCTAATGTATTGTATACAGGAACTTTAATTCGCACATTTTACCTATAGATATCAACCTAAATCTTATAAAGCTGGATTCTAGGTGATGTGAAGGCTGTATTAACATCATCGCACCTTAAACCCGTCAGGTGAGTTTAACCACAGACTGTCAGTTGGGACGAGCGCAAGTCAGCTGTGAGCTTCCTACAATGTATTCTTCAAGCCCAAGCAATTCTATACGTTTCACTGGCGCTTTAAACCAAATTTCTTTTTACGATGTTGACTTTTGTGAAATTACAGAGTATGTTCAATTCTGTGGTTTTCTTGGTTGATGACATTTATGATTAAATTTATATATACTTTTATTTGCAGAATTATGGGATCATTCGTGTGGTTTTAATCTCTGATATCTCACGTCTAGCTCGCAGATGATGTGGCTCACTGTACCGAAAAATCTATTCTGGGTCTAAACACCACGTCAACGTGTCAGCTCCCGCTATCTGGACCACGTACTAAAACGACGACAGCCTCTGCGCCTTGGAGCAGTTTTTCGTTTTTTTCCTGTATTACAGCATCACAAAAGGCGTTGGGGATATTCCTGTCTACATAGGACAACACGAATTGACAAAGGTGTTGTTTATACATGTGTATTAAAATCGATAGCTTCCTTACCATCATCATCATCATCACCATGACCACCGTCACCATCATCATCTTCATCTTCATCATTATCATTATCGTCGTCATCATCCTCAACATTATTGTTTAATTCTGCATATCTTAGTTTTTCAGGTCATGCAATATCCTGAAATTGTTGGCAACAACTCAAGATCACTCAGATAATCGCCCCAGCATTACAAAACAGAACAAAACGGAAACACGAGACGTCCTTGAAAGCCTCAAAACAGAACATTTCCTCCTTTAAAAGTATCCGTATCCTTCAAGTCTTATCGATGTAAACATTAAATACTATCCCAAAGTGTTACGTCGTAGAATTTGAAACATGTTAGAACACCCATATACCAAGTTCATTAATCACAGGTGATAGACGAGGCTGTATGTGTATCGTCATCACAATAAAAACGCCAGCCTTTACGAAGGGTGGTCTGTTAGGATGCCGATCGGCAGATGGGTAACCATCTAAGCTTTGTTCGTGCGAAATGCTAATATCTTATCGAAAGCCATTCGGGTTGTCTACTGTTTCTTGAAGTCCAAGATAGTCGAAGAAGTGGACATAAGACACCCACTTACGCTTGACATTAATAACAGGCGAGGGGCAATAGACAATCTCCACACAGAGAGCGCGTATACAGATAAACTAGCCGAAGAGATATTTACTCGCTGTACATGATAGTCAATTTCGCAATGTACACCGCTTATGAAGTGGTAGGTCTGACCTCCGCCGTTTTACACGAATAATACATTTGGCAATTTCGTTAATTATATCGTTTAAGAATGCGGGCATCAAGAGTGTTTTTTGCAACGTCATGTACACTCAAGTGGTCTTCGGAAATACAAGACATTTATATATGTTTTATTGAAGAAAAATCTGGTTCTGGATAACATTTAAAGATATGTATAAGTTTTATATGAAATACCATATATGTGAAACTAAGAGGTTTACATTTCATCTGAAGTGTTTGCGTGTTGTTTGATGGACGTCTAAATTCTTGTCTCTGAATTACTTCAGATTTAATCACTTAACAACATGCGAAAAAATATTACGCTATTAGTTTTTTTTTAGGTTTTAAATGTCTATTTTGAATGTAATAAGTAACAATAAAGATCCTTATTCTACAGTATTATTATCGCTGTTGCACTGTAATGTTTTACATGTTAGTATTTAAAGTGAAGTATACGTCTTATGTTCCTCAACTATAAATCTTAAATGTTCCTTGTGTACATTATTGAAAACATCGTCTTAAAATCTAACAGACGCACTGGCCATTTAACTGTTGTATTTTCACGGATCAGCGATTTATGATGATTAAGAAACATTATTCTTGAAAAGAACCAGATTAAAGGTCAGTAGAGTACAAAATAAGAATTATACACCGAGCGAAGTACATTTTATGTCTCAATTCCCGAGTAGACGTATTATGTCAAAACACTCAACAAAGTCTGTCTGCCATAAAATGTAAGGTGAATGAACAAACCCAAACTAGTTCTAATTTAGTTCATATTTAAAAGTTTTCGGTTCAGTGAAACTCTTTAACACAACACGTCCGACCACGACACATTGTCTGTGACGTTGTGCTGTATGTATGAAGAATACCTACAGTGAACAACTCATATTGTTAGATTGAATTTAATATTCAAGGATCGGTGTTCCCTGCGGCGGTAAATTTATGGGATGCGGTAGGGGTTTTAATAAAATCTCGAATAAACTTAACGGCATTACAAATATGCAAATATTAGCAGTATCTTAAATAGATTGCATCGTAAAATTGTATGTAATTGTACGATGCTAGTGTATGCGTCTTATAACTCCACAATAGAGAGGATATTGCTTTGCCAAACGGGGCAATAATTTCTTAAGATGAGGGATATATGTATGTTTAAAACCCATTCTTTATATCTCTTAACACTCATAGCATTCGCTAAGATGCCCTGTTACAAAATGTTTAATCTTCGACGAAATGCAATTGCATACTTTCAATGGGATTCTTTCGTATCAGTAGAAATAGTCTCATAATCGGGAAATTGTCATTGCTGAGGTTTTTAGTGATTTGCAAATTTTATTACACGAGAATTCGATGAAGCAAAAAATGACAAACAGGCAAGTCAGAGGAGGAAGTAGTTAACACAAGGGTCGTTGTTAGCCTAGGTCTAACTTGCAAATTTGACTTCCATGCGTTTTATAGGGCCGCTGAACATTACACCCATTTTGAAGATTATTGAATAGGCATCTTAAAACGGTTCGAACAATGACAGACAAAGACCAAAGCTATTTCAGAAATGTGTGTAACCACGGTGAAATTCCAAAATGGATATTAACGAAAGATTGGTGTAAAGTTTATGTAAATCTTGAAATAGTATGGACATATCATGCATTGAATTTATTAAAGTTTATACACGGTCATTTTTTTCTGTGTTAAATTACTTGGGTAAGAAAGGTGTTATAGAAAGTATAGATGATTTATTTGTATGGTGTTATGCCCCATCCATCTTGCGGTTGGCTCCAGGTATCTCATTGATGTGGCGTTGTGAATGGTTCACAGTTAATATAAAATAGTACGAGGGAGTCTTTGGGATAGAGAGGCGATATGCATTGTCAAGATCCTTGGTTGTTTGTGCAAAGGAATAAGTTCATTGCACTAGTGGTCGTTTGTCCTTTTTCAGTGAGTGAGTTCCGATCCCATCCCATCCGACCGCTCCATATCCGTCCCCTTTCCACTTAATCACAACCAAAGCCCATCACATGCAATCCCATTTCCTTCACTTTCCCTTCTGACCCCCACTCTTTCAACCCCTTCCCCTTGCATCCCTTCCCTTACGATCCCTTCCCTTCTGATCCAATCTAACCCTTCCCCAACTCTTATCTCTCCTCCCAATCATTCAAAGCCTTCCCTTCCCAGCTAACCCCTTCTTTTCCCATCCTTCCCACACGACCCCCATCATTCTCGTCCCATCCGATCAGTTCTCATCCATTCCCTCCACGCTTCGTCTCATCCTTTCCTTCCATTTTCCTGAATACATCGTTTAAGACGATGTTGCCCTTCGACTACAGCCATTCTGATCAGCACTATGGTCTGATAAGAGTACTCCCCTCGTCTCGAACGGCAGTAGCTCGACACAACCAAAGATTCAATGATTCAAGTTAACGAGGGCTTGTAATGTAAATTATATGCTGAAAGTTTAACTGGGACACTTTAAAATTAAAAATATGTTTATATAAATATTCATATTTTACATAACAGTTCAGTGTCTCGCGAAATTCTACTCAACATGCATCTGCAAGTACGAATGAACGTAAACCTACACTGCCTCCGGTTGTCATGGTTACAGACATAGACCAGATATTAAAACCCGGGTCATGCAAATTTCTTATCACTGTCACGCATGTATGTCACGCGAGCCTACAGAGGATAAGTGACAGAGATGCATGACGTGTGTGACAGATCGGTATACAAGCTCAGTTCACAACCTCCAGTGGCAATAGCGTTAATCCAGATAACATCTGAGCACACAGGAGCATGTGTATAAAACCTTGTTCTGGTTTTAAAATGTCTAAAATGATAGATATGAAGCATGCTGCCAGACGGCGTGAAGTGATCGAATAGAGACACATTTTTTCCGAATATTTCACGGGTTTTGTATCTACCACAAATTATACGTACACATATTGTATTTGCATTGTAGCAACGATATATGTTGTAGCTGATCAGATAGATATCCTAAACTTAAATATGTCCATGGCTGAACTTAACGGGTGTTTTAAATGTGTATTTTAAATTATATCCCCCTCATTACACCGTAGAAGTGGACGACAAAAATTAAATTGTAACTGTAAATGTTACCTCATGCCAACTGGGAGAGAAGAGGAGCGATCAAGTCATGCAAGGTCATTCCGTCAGTAGTCAAACAGATTCATATAGTCAAACATCAAACAGTCATGGCATTGATTATTGCCAAGGCCATATCACTGTTCATCAAAGAGATCATAAGTTTCGCCACAACACTAAATCATTCTTCTGAAGAAGATGCGTTTGTTTTTTAACACAAGATGTATATCCAGGTTATATCAACTGTCACATACGATTTCATCACTGGTCATCAAACCAGATCATACCGTCCATTATGGACCATTGAACGAATTAACCATCCCACATGCAAAGACTTATGTATGACAGTTTAGCTTAGTTTTGTGTTCCTGTGTTCTTGATGTGCTTGGTGTTCTTGGTGTTCTTGGTGTCACCGGCGTTGTGGTTGTGATGATGTTATAAATTTAACGGCGGTCGTGGCGAGAGTCTCAAAGCTATAAAGATACATGAAATGCAACCCAGCCATAACTGGGTACCAGGTTGGTTTTGACATATTGACAAAAGCAATATAAAAAAACAAACATCAATTCAAAACGTTCCGCCAATGGCTTACAAATGCAGATTTATCAATCCGTCGACACACGCTTCTGGCAGCAGGTGAGACATCTCAGCGGATAAGGATCTGACCGGGTTCGATTCTCATTGATATGATGTAACACGTCGATTACCCGATACAACAACATCAACTCATTCGCTAAAGCCCCAGGAGAACATAAACAGGATTATTTGGTTGACATATAGATAACATACTCGTTGAACCCACGATGAAGTCCTTCATTCCTCAAGCATCTGACAGAGGGACTGAATGATGGTGTATTTAAAGTCTGGGAGTAAGTCAGTCGTATTTAGCCTGGCAGAACATGTCATATCCATACATGTCACCGCACTTATTATCATCATAATTGAGCATGTTTCATCAGGAAAACAACGATTGTGAGGTATTTTATGACAAAATGCTATAATATCTCATATCCGCTGTGGGGGAGAGATATTATGTAAGCGTCCAGATGAAAGGTTGCCCATGAACTTAATCGGAAATACTTCATGGTTGCGTGTGCAGGTTCTAATTGCGGGTCACGTGTTGCAGGGGAATATTGACATGAACATTAAAGGTTAAAGACAATCGCAGCTTCATCACGGATGAGGATGCAAAACAGACATGTGCACACGCGAGATTATTCATTCTAAGCGTTATCGATTGCAGATGAAACGAAAACTATGTCAAATTGCACAGTTATGTAACATTAAACAAAATTTTGGAATATTTATGAGACATTAGCAGACCATAGCAGAATCTCTGGTTATCACCTCCGCTAGAGGTAAATACAAGACGAGCGAGCTGTAAAGGGAAGTAACTTTGCACGGAATGTCGAACAGTGTGATCATAGTGTCAGGGCAGTCGAAATATTAAAGCGAACCTTTTCCACACAAACGCTTCGAGTTCGAATCCCATATGGGGGGTCCATTCTTGGTGTTCCAGGAACCATGCTGTCTGATCTTTTTTCTGAAACTCTCCCCAGACTATTCTGTTCATCATGTGAATGTTTATCCGGTTTGAGCAAGTTTTCAAGTAAATACAGAATCTCAGCGCCAAATGCCCAGATAATGTTGTATGCTCCCCAGGGAGTTGGGAATTTCAAATGTATGGCAATGTTTACACAAATTCATGTAAATTTCTTTGTTATCTCAAGCTTGTTCCCTCAACCTACATACGTACACTAATGTCATAATCTCTATACACAGTATAATTCATTGATTGTTTAACGCCGCACTGAGCACTATTCCATCTATATGGCGGCGGTTTGTAAATAATCGAGTCTGGACCAGACAATCTAGTGATCAACAGCATGAACATCGATCTACGCAATTGGGATACTATGACATGTGTCAACTACGTCAGCGACCCTGACCACCCGATCCCGTTAGTCGCCTCTTACGCCATGCAAGGGTTACTGAAGATCAATTCTAACCCCACTATACACAGGCTGTCAAACTTTTTGAATATATTTTCATATATACGCACACTTTTTTCCTAATGCCTATGACTCGCGTGAAGATCCAGGTTAGATGATCCGTTCTTCAGCATCTCATGTTCGTCGTTGGAGGCGACTATCGATCTCGGGTGGCAGACTTCCAGACTCGGGTGATGCATTTCATTGCTTCCCTATTGGTTAGGTCGTGCTAGTGATGTCAGTTCCTATACTGTCTGGTCAGGTCTCGACTCATCACCGACCGCTGTCATATAGCATCTCAGAGAGTCGTTAAACAAACGATAAACAAACTAAGAAAATGTCAATGTGCACAAGAAACTGAAGCGCCCATGATCCCGTGGGAGGACGCAGTCTGTGTCAACAGTCAGGATTCCTTGACCCAGTATTCGAAACACAGTTTCTCTTATATATCGACCATTGGTACTTGAAACTTGACCTCCTCTGTTAAGTGGTGGACAGCCCGTCTAGGTTATTGGATAGATCTTATCGTCCTGCCAAAAGACATTAATGAAGGTACTTAACGTTGCCCTGCCTGGTCCTCGACATCAATCGTAAACTGAGTTCAGAGTGTCTGAATGGGGCTAGCACCAAAAATTACGTAAGTTCGGACTGCGACAATCAGTCACACTCACAATGAGACATCCCCCCATCACATGAACACACACATACACACACACTTGCATATGTGCCAACATGTCAGTGCTTGCTTCATCGTGACCCGCCATATGGCTGCTATAATGCCGATGCGATGTAAAAACCACTCTACTCACATTAAGCTCCAAGCTCAACTCACCAAAGTGTTAACCTCTATTATCCGAAAAACTGTGGATTGAGGACACAGGGTCGGCTGAAGCGCCGCAGTTCTATATACAGAATATTTCTTCTCATTGGTGTCGTTGCCATGACAACATCGGAATTACTTAAAACAACCTTAAACAAAACCAGTCTTGCACTATTTCAATGATTGCAAATCCACAGAGTCATCCAAAGTTTGGATACTTGCAAGGATTCAAATGATTCAACGCCGTCGGTTCTACATCCGGGTATCAAATACCGAACACCACAGAAAATCTGAAACCAGAACACATTCATTTTCAGAGCACGTACCCTGTCATCGTAAAACGTCTCAGTGGATATTAATATTTCCAAATCCATGTTTGCGTACATTTATTGAGGATCTAAGGGAAGCTTAATGAATTATCAGAATAAAGTTGTTCTGATAAAACTATCGATTTTCCGTAAAACTTTTATTTCCTTTGTCATGGGAGTTCAGCCGTCAAATGTTTTACTTGATTCCGTCCTCACTTTGAAGTCAACAATTTTCAGCAATAAATACTTTTAAAAATAGATACCTTGCATAAGGAAATCGTTAAGGTCGTTAAGATTTCAATACTTTCCCGAATTTCAAACGCTATCGAAGTGTCTTGGCCTCATGCCTTTGCCACTGACACCTGGAATCAGCCTCCCTTCAAACAAAACCAACCTATGCGAAACATTAGCGAGCATCAATACAGATGGCAACCAACGAGGCGGCATATCTAACACAAATCAATCGATAATTGACCATTAAGCCTGTGATTAACCCGTGTTTATTACCCTTGAAATTAACACTGTTACGGCTAAGTAACCATGGTGTTATTTTCGGCACCTATGTTGGGCCGCGATCTAAGCCAGCGCTGATAACTAATCTAAAGAAATAAGCTGCAATTAAGGTAAAATAACTTCGGCCAATATACAATAAACTGGACAGTCTGTGGGGTCAGTGGCACGGATGGCCAGTCTCACAAGGGGCGAGCTGTGGACAGTATCGATAATGTCCTATTACGGCTTGAAGGGTATTAGGAATGATGTGACTTTTACGGTCTCTGCTCTAATGGGATCATCCCTTTGTGCAATGTCCTTTTTGACTTTCGGCGTCTCGTTGGTTTCTCTTAGGCGTCAAAATTTGACTTGAGAACAATGGATGCCTGCCACCCAAAGAGATTACCCACGTGGACGAACGCGAGGGCTGTGGCATCATCTTATATAAGCATCCTTGTGCATCTAAAATACAGATTCCTACTTAACATGTTTTTATAAGAGTGATGTGTCACGTTGTATTGCTTGCGATCCAGTATACTTTGATGATTTGCTTTATTATATCGTCGAAAGATAATTAAATTGAATTCGTATTTAGAAGTATTCATTAGAACTTAAATGTGTCATATCATTATTATTATTTTTTGGGGTGGGGTTGTTGCTGTTTTTGTTGTTGTTTTTTGTTTGTTTTTGTTGTTGTTTTTCTTGGTGCGTGTGGTGGGTGTGGGGTGGTGCTTCCTGATCTCTGTGCATTCAGTATGTTCATTGAAAATGGGCCAACGTATTGAAATAACGTGAGTGTGGTTCAGTATAAGATCTTTTATTCCAAGTGAGGGTTGACTATTTGTTTGACAGGTAATCAAACCACCACCTTCCAAACAAAGGACATAAAACTGCATCTAATCCATAATCAGCAGATACTTTGGAGATTCTGAATATCATCAAACTATTTTGACAAAATAAAAAAATAACATTTGGATTATCTTACAAGTAGATATTTTCATTTGATTTTTAACCGAATCATTTAATATCGACATTGAACTATCAATAGGGCTCACTACAACAAATATAATGTATGTTTAGCACAGAAGAATGAACCTTTATTGCGAAAGTTAACTGGCTGAAACATATTCGAAAATCTAGTCTTAAAAATTTCCTCGACAGGATGAGGAAAATAAACACCTGGTCAAATTGTCCATATTTCCTGGCATGTGAAATCGAACGATTGCTAAACTGGGGTTTTATTGTTGGGAACTATATTTTTGCGCGTCAGGTTCAAAGAAAGATAATTTACGTGCTGGAACGAAAGAGACATGTTGTATGTTTCATTAAACGTCCAATTGACATGGGTCACATCCCGTTGGTCAGGCGGCATAAAACGCTAAAAACTGGGAGCCTAACGTGAAAGGCTGTGGTGCATTGTCTATCACAAACCCCGATGGTCGTGTTAAAAATGCAGATTTCGACTATAAAACAGGGGGAGTTTCGCTATATGTTTTCTCGCTTGCTGATCTTCGGCTAGGATTTCCTGTCGAAACTACAGACGAGCTGCGGATGACTGCGAAAAAGAAGAAATAGCCTATTAACACATAATAATAAACCTGCCGTACACGCTGCTCTCAAAGACGATAGGGCATTATCAGTCTTCACAGGGTTGCAATAATTAGGCATAAACAATAGAAATCGATCTTTAGATTTAAAACCCAGAAGCATGAATTCCTTTCGTGAGGTTTTTCATTGAAATTGCTTGAGAGATTTTTGAATGGTTATCCTGAACGTTTTTTCTGTGGTATTCAGTAGATTTGTTGTGTTTGAAGAATTTCGTTTTTTTTAACAAATTCTAAAAAATACCCAGAAGTTTATTGCATTGCTGTTTTATTTTCTTAATTTACATTTTATTACCAGCAAGGAATTCCTTTATTGGTATTAATAGCACATGCGTCTTGCCATTATAACATTATCTCATTCATAAAAGTAACAGGAATTTCAAAGAAAACCGAAAGATACTCCTTCAGTTTACAAACAGAAAAGAATTTTTCACTTGTGTGCAAGTAAACGTTATCAAGTTCTATTGAATTTGTTCTAATTAATCGGTTTAGTACATAAGTAACGCCAAAATCGTTAAACGGCACTTAATCAATTACGATCTCGCCCTATACCACGATTAATACCTCAAAACCTACTTTGAACCAATGTAACGAGGATAGACATACTGGGCCGGCTGTGGTTCCTTGTTTACGACAGATTGACGGGACGGTGTGTGAGATTCCCTGCATTAAGTTAATCCGTTGAGGAAAACAGCAATTGGCAAGTCCATGATTCGATGATAATACCTACCCTTAAGAGTCGTTTACAATTATTTTACAATCCAGCGTAAATAAACCACTTCAATAAAACTACCGTTAACACAGCACTAAATATTGCGGTGGCGATTGCAAGGATCAGAGCCAAGTCGCTCAAGCTGACCTGCCGTTCAGCCTGTATCGAATGAAAAGGGAATGTATATGGTGTGTTTAAAGGTGTTAAACAAAGATTGCATCCTGGAGGCAATGAAGTATATTTGTCATATACTTGACGAACAATCTCTTTAAATGTACACATAATATTTTTCCAAAATATCCTGGATCAGAATATGATACAGTTTGTAATATGTGGAGAGGGAACCGTACACAAAAACACGTCAATCTCAGAGAATAGCCAAACTGGATTCGTGGAAATTTATTGAAAAGAATCAAATACCATTGTCTTTTTATGTTTTCTGAGTATTTTTCAGATCACTTTTATTACGTATTCTCCTCTTTATGGAAGACACATATTCCTCACTCTATACAACGATTTCTGAGTTTATGCTCCGTTTATCGTTTAATGCTCTGAAAGATGTTTTATTCCATACAGCGTTTCTTCTTTTCGTTTGAACAAAGATACATATTTATACAGTAAAATCAAGAAGTCTTTATTCAACATTCTGTATATTCTCTAAATAAATATGTTGTTTATGCGATGACTCATTTTTGTTTAAATGGATGGTTCTCGAGTATTCTATACAAAGATTATCACTTACATACTCAGTCTTGTGTTTGTGCTACACAGAAGAAGAAGAGGAAGAAGAAGACGAAATAATATAGTTTATTGCTGTGTTACATGCTGAATTGCAATAAAAGGCATTTCATTATCCAGGGGTTTAAAAACAGCATCAGGCCATATGGCTTATGAGACACACATATCACAGTTATATAAAAAGTAACATCAACACACACACACACACGCAAGCCCAAACATACAATCAAACGCACATACACACACAGACACACACACACACACAGACATACAAACACACACACACACACACATTCACCTTCTTACACTAAAAATCATAAAATGTATAATTAGCAAACATGGTGATAAATGAAACCAGACAGTATTGACAGTAAAAGATATACTATTCTACCGAAACATTTCGGCGCTTAAACATAGTATGGAGGAGTGCGTCAAGTGCTTTATAAACTGATCATTAGTTAAGTAAGAATACCATTTTGTCTACTGCTGACATAAACAGTAATATAGGATGGATACTGGTTATTTCTTTCCAAAGATTATATCTGAGATCGGAATAATAATCAAATTTAACCAGAAAATGCATTTCGTCCTAAACAACATTGCTGCTACTGCGAGTACAAAACCCTTTCATGAGCAGGAGACTTCGGACGAGAATATCTACCCAGTTCTACCTTTAATGGCAAATACAGCAAAGTTTCATTGTGTATTCGGTATAATGATTAGTTTTATTCTATAAGTGAGTGAGTGAGTTAATATTTAACGTCACATCGGCAATATCTCAGCCATATCGTGACGAATTATTCTATAAATTATCCATGTCTCTTTTGTACAAATAATCACTATGCAGTATATCTATGTTATGCAGACATCAACATGTATTCAATAGCAATACAATGTTTCTCCTTATAAAGATTAAGTATTATACAATACTGGGATTCAGATGTACTCCGCTATAAGATAATCCTGGGTTTTGGTGTGTTTTTAAAAAGATAGGCCTTTCCCCATACAGATTCGTGTTTATACTGAACATAAACGATTCATGCGTGTTTTCCATACAGAGACCCATGACTATCCTATAACCTTCCATGTTACTTAATACAAATGTTTACCTATTTTAGATGATTCATCTAACGTTTCGTCTTTGTTCAATAAAAAAGAGGAATTTGTATTGGAATAAACAAAATATTATACTTATTCCCTATAAAAACTCACCTTCATTCTAATCAATGACTTTGCATACCAAGCAATTGCTCATTTTCAAAGTACATCGATTCATCATAACTCTGCACAATATTTCATCTGTTTTCTTAAACAACGATTGAAAGGACTCATATCGAATCGTTTTAAGGTTGTTAATGTAACCAAACTAAACTACGCTCATGATCTGCAGATGTGTCATGATGCATATGCTACTGGAATCAGACCATACACGTGTCCAGCAATGCACCACTCCTAACACTACATGCCAATACGCATGTGATCTCTCTTTGAACTTTGATCTTCCAATTCAGCGTGTTTCATGTTTTCATTTAGACTAGCTTAGCACGGTTACATTTTCACAGCTCTTCAATCCAAGGAATAATATTTTTAACGCACATTTGGAATCGTTTTCCATTTCTTCAAACTTGTGCCTTGTGCAAATGTGTCTTTCAATATTTCCAGCTGAACATTGTGGAACGCCAGCGAAAACCAATGATTTGGAAAGACAGTTGCTAGTGCTTTCTGTAGGGTATTATGTTACACAGAGTAACAAGTTGCCGGTTTTCTCTTCCATTACCACCCAAGTGTGTTAAAGGTGCGAATTGAAGATATTATATTATATACAACACACGTGTCAATTATTGGTAAAACATGACGGCTCGGGCTAACTCGAGGATGCTAAACCGAAATAAGATAGCAATGTTTAATTACTATACTAAGTGCTTAAAATGCAGTCCGGAGTATTAATATCACATGGTTATGATACTGACATGTGCATCGGTACATTATTAATGAAAATGCTGTGAAGAAATGATTAAGTTTCACATATCTATCCAATATCGACAGCATAATTGCTGACATAGCATTATGAGTTAATTAGCATAACGCTGAGTTTTAATCTCGCGAGCACTTACTGGCTTATTTCTTAGAGCCGCATCTGGATAATATCATATATGTAATCAACAACATATTGAAACTGATTGTATTTGAAACCAATATTTCTTGTTTCCTGTCAGTTGTTACAAGGTGATTAGGTAGAGGCGTTAGGATGAAGGATAATTAAAGATGAAGACAGATCTCGATAAGACTGAACCCCTCAAGTCTATCCCTACTTAATTACTCTAAGAATGATCTAAATACGCTCTTGTAGCCATGGATAATACCCAATGAAGAGGTGTATGGCCTTCCAAAGTTATTAAAGATAAAAATACATTGATGTAATGGAACGTCTAATTGATGACCCAGTTGACAAAAACGCGCTTTAGCATCATCAACATTTTGTTGTTCGAATCCAATTTGTCGAGATATTTTAATTCGTGCATGATTTCTCATCAGTATATCCTTGCGTTTAACCAAACTGGTAATTTACAGTCAAACCCTGTTGATGGGACAGTATACACTTCGAGATGCCTTAGGGTCGATGCAATCGCGAAATGATGACTAAATGAGGAATACATAGGGTCCAAGCTTCGAGACAATCTTAAGTTCGACACAAAGGTATTGTTTCAACTGAAATAATGTTCCCAGCAATGCTAAACGTAAGTTACTAACTAGATATGAAATATATTGCTCTGTACCGGTCAGAGAGTGAGTGAGTATGTTTTTACGCCGCTTTTAGCAATATTTCCGCAATATCACGGCGGGGAACACCAGAAATGGGCTTCACACATTGTACCCATGTGGGAATCGAACCCGGGTCTTCGGCGTGACGAGCGAACGCTTTAACCACTAGGCTATCCCACCAACACTACCTGTCAAAGACTTTGGGGTCGAGCATTGGTGCTAGTCAGTGTTTGAGTGTTATGCCACACGTGTGTCACAGTGTTTACCTTATAGTGTTTGTGTTTTACTTACACACATTTACACACATGTTCACAGTGTTTGCCTGCTGTGTGACACACAAAACGAAAGAGTTTATAGTGTGTTGTCACACACAAATAACATTTGACTCACTTGAGGCAAACTACGTAAACAATTGAGAGACAGTATTTGAGTGTTGTGTAACTGGCAAATAAGTATGAGTGATAGATTTAAATGCAGTGGACCGCGTGTATGAGTGTTTGAGTGTAATATCACACGTGAAATACGGGTGTAATTGTTGGAGTGTTGTGTCAAAGCTATTAAAATATTTGTGTGTGGTACATTTTACATTGGTTTATCAACAAAGGTTGACATCATCTCTGAGTTGGCCATGTTACACTGAAGATGGAATCGAACCCGGACCGCCAAGGCATGAAACAACGACCCTTTAGACTATAAATGATCGACAACTGGACAAGTATTATTGTCTCAGGCAATAAAGGCTGTGTACCGCTCACAATATTCCATTCATTACCAGAACCTACCAGCATTTTCATAGGTAGATATCGTTAACCTTGAGCATATATGAATATGCATATCAAATCATTAGCGTGGGACCAGGCTTTAGATAACATTCATAACGACAAACCTGAAGTGTGACGGTAACATTAGTCAAATCAACACTGTCTCGTCTCGTCAAAACAGCTTAAATAATTCAGATTTCTTAATCAATTTATAGTATTATCGTATATGGTGTATATAAAAGTAGACTTTTTAAAGTCAACTACATATTACTAGACCCATGTTCAAACCGTAAAGCTTAACACCGTAAATTTCTGAAATATTAATGACAATGAATTGGTCTTTTACTATCATTTGTGATACTAAATGGAGACATCGTTACTTTAACATATATACATTATTAACCAAATTCATATTCTGTAAAGCACAACGTTGTGATTGCACAGGTCCATTAAAACGTTTACGGTCGTACATCTTGCGATAAAGTTTAAAGAGAGTATTAGCTTGCTTGAAGTAGCACGTTAAGCTTTCTTCTACCTTTATGTTGTAATTTAGAATCTATGGATAATGATGAACGATTTAAAGTCTATATATTTTCGTAGCAAATGCTTAAGTTTTGGGATAGACAATCCTTATTATTCTTGTTTATTAAGACCATTACTACTGTAAAAATTCACGAAACCACCCTTGGGCAAATTTCATTTACTTAAAGGGACAATTAGGGAGAGACTTATCGTAAAATAATCATCAGCTTATATGCACTACCTATTTAGTTCATTCAGACAAAGTGCATTAGCCATTAAATATGGTTTGGTATTCTGTGGCGCTTCTTAATGGACAGCTTCGGGCTGTGTGTTAGTACATTTATTCATTAATTCTTGCAATTAGTTAGGTGGGTTGCTTTGTAATTTCTCTTACCGTTGATAGCATCTGACAAAAACGATTTCCTTGCCATGTTCATATTTATCAAGAAAACAGCACATAAAAAAGAAATATTCTGGTTGTTTAAGGAACTTCTGAATTCAATTGCCATGATGTACGCGTACTCCAAACATGGTTTAACAGATTGATAGTCTGTAAACAGGCATATTATGCGATTTAAGTGTACATATTACTTAAGAGCAATAGGGCATGTATTACTTAAGAGCGCAATAAAACGAATTTCAGCAGGCAACTAAAACCAGAATTTAGGCTAATCGTATAATGAAATTAAGACAACAAATATTAATAACTTTTAAACACATTCTCAATAATGCATAATGTGTTGAATTTGATTTGAAATAAATGCTTAAACATATGATCATACTTTAAAATACACCCAAGATCTATACCTCTAACGAGAAAGTTTCATCAGTGACTTACAGATATCGTAAAACGAATTCAGCATATTAACCAAATCAAGTTAACAATGAAATTATTTTAATAATTATACTACAATAAGAAAAGTTAACAAAGTGAATAGCCAGTATGTACTTATATATCTTCGACATCATTATCCAAATGACACCCGCGCATTTCTTAGTCCCAAATGTATCTTTTTGAGTTTTAGTTGAATGCAGCTGATGCATATAAAACTCGTATTTTGTATCCTGAGTTCAGATACACAGAAAAAACCTTCACGGTCTTCATTAGAACCGAGACGTTCAAACTCTTACACGTATAAATGCCGCACTAGTACCATTATCACGGGTTAATTCTCACTTTTAAGTGTATTAGATGAAGTCATATTCTTTTTACGGTTTGCAGGACAACCGTTCCGAGAAAGAATAAGCCAATCGTATAGAGATAACACATTGATGGTTTTCCTTGAATTATCATGAGCTCTTGTACATTGGCAATCTACTTTTATGGCTAAAACAGAAACAATGAATACCCTAGTAGATGGTAATTTGGGGCTAATGTTAGTATAAGTAAATGTAAATAATGTAGATATCACCCTTGTATTAGGGAAAGGCGGCAGTATTAACGATTACAAAACCACATCGTTGTTCATTAATTTGAACTACTTCAGGACACATTTGACAAACTCGTTAGAAAATGATTTGATTTTAGTATGGAAAGATCAGTCTTGAATGCACCAAGGATTCAATACTAATGTTGCAATGTCTCACGGATATTGCAAAAAGTAATTGGTCTCTTCAAAAGGATATAGCAAATAATGAGAGTTTCATATACTTATAATCAGGTTTCTTTGTAACATTTATGTCTACTGAACATCAAATGTATACATGTACACCAGGCCTGATTCTTCTGAAAGAAACTCACACACTCTGAAATCAAGGCCTTTCAACACTCGCGTTTAGGTCATTTTTTCATCAATTCTCTGAGATTAAATTTCCCCTATTTAGCATTTTATTTTAATTAGTTGATTCAGTTTTTCGCTGCTGATTATGTCAGTTGCATACGAGGTTACCGTGACATGTCAGTAACTGTTTTTCTTCCGCCCTCATTTAACAAAATTACCGTTATTCATTAGATATTGGTAACGGTTCATTCCGAATAATCCATCTGCGGAAAATAAGTGGCAACGGCCAGAGTTAGACTCCGGTTAATGATTGGACTAATTACTTCACAATATTCTATGCATAGCATTAACCATATTCATATTACATTACCCCGTACCACATAATTTAAAACCGCTAACGTAAAATTGAAGAAATTGTTTGAATAACATTAAACAAACATATATCTATATGAATTGATATTGCCTAGCAGTATGTCTCTCTTATGGCAGTTAGTTTCAATCGAGAGGAGAATAAAAAATCCCTGGGCAATACAAATGCCGTTCCCATTATTTAGTACAACATCTCTATATTAAATTCCCAAGTTGTCTTTGGCAACAAGACGGGAGACTGTGATTTGCTTCACAGTCACCAGCTGCTCGCGTTACATAGCTCTAGAGCAGGGTAAGCTCGCTAGCGATTCCGCTTGTTTCTTTGGAAAATTTATCAGCGCCGTGGCTTAAGTTGATCAATACCACGAAGGGAGATCAAAGGAAACTCCTTAATGCCGCCAGGCAAAGGCTAGCCCAGGTCGCTCACATGATCTCCAAAAACCGTAAATCTCTCCATTCCAGTCACAATATTCATGCAAATTTGCCCTTCTCCCGCTTGCTGTCTTCTAGGCAGGCTAGCGGCCTATTCGATCCGCGAGGAAGCCCAGACCCTATCTGCAATTTATGTTTAAAAAACAGGAGCATAAAATAAGATTGATACCAAATGAAATATCGTTATTTCCCAACCCGTCTCGCGTGATTATCAAGGAGTGAAGCGAACGAAGTCCTCGACCCGCTTGAGACATATTCACTGCATCCTAGCTCGCCACAAGCCGAAATGGCGATAAATTCCACACGCAGCCGGGATTGCTATAATGAATGATTTCGTTTCACTGCTCGGAGACGGTCAGATTTTTTAACCTACCCACTACCAAGTCACGATTGATCACGCCAAGCGAGACATCGGGACGTGAATACGCGAGATTGATGAAGATTCTGATGATATAAGGTGTTGAGCAGCAAACTTAATGAAAACCCGTAAATTATCCCTAAAATTATTCAAACAAAACGTTGGGAATGAAAAGAACATTTGTCATAGATCTTGTCACTCTGACACACATTCAAATATTATTTTTCATAGTTTGACTTCCAAGTTGCTATAATCGCCTCTGACAATCTCAGCTTCAAAAAGCCATTGATTCTGTAGGGTCGACACAATGCCTGTAATCAAATAAAATGCGTAATTTTGCACTTCTTGAACCGAGATATAATCAGTGTAGATCTGATCCGATTTTAACTCCCTTTATTAGGCGAGACGAGGAAGACGATGAAAGAGTAGCCATTTGTGATCCCCTAGCGAATATTGGACTGTCACCTTTCACAAGACGCTTCATGCAACTTCTTTCATTTCTTCTCTTCGCAGACAATCTTCATGATTGGTTAGGTGTAAATATTTGCTTCGAGATATCCATTCATACACTTTTTCATACTTTATTTAGTTAAGTCCTTGCACAACTTGCGCTGCACTAATTCATTTGTCAGGTTTTGTAATTTATCTGTAACAAAACTGACACATTTTTTTCCACAGAAATTTGCATGTTTCATCTCAGAAGCGATGTTCCGTTGAGACATTCATCTCCATATGACATCAGAATAAGACGGAGTACAGAGCCTTAAGGCGTGTGCATTTGACGTAACACTCAAGCCAAGGTTACGGTTTAGAAATATTACATTGTCGTAACCGTTGACTAGCATTACAAAATTGACAGTATCAACCTGAACCTATTTATTGCAATGATACTGTACATTTCATTTATGCTTTGAAGAATAATGTTTCTATTCTTTGAAATATTCGTCAATAAATTCCCCTTTTCGCGAAATCGAGCTAGTCCTCTGGTACCCATACTTGTTCAGAGCCGACAAAGATGATTAGGTGGCCAGAATCGCTGACCAGGTTGATGGATGTCATCGTATCCCCACTGCGTGGATTGTTCTTCATGATATCAACCCGTGAAGGTCCGGGTTAGAATATTGATCTTCAGTAACCCATGCTTGTCGTAAGAGGCGACTAACGGGATCGGGTGGTCAGGCTCGCTGACTTGGTTGACACATGTCATCGGTTCCCAATTGCGCAGATCGATGCTGATGTTGTTGATCACTGGATTGTCTGGTCCAGATCCGATTATTTACAGACCGCCGCCATATAGCTGGAATATTGCTGAGTGCGGCGTAAAACTAAACTCACTCACTCATGATATAAACCGCACGAATGGGCGATCATGACATGATTGATAACATATTGGCGTCATGTATCCAGAAATTTACTAAGAACCGTCTTGACAAATCAAGACAAAATATACTTATATCACAAGGTTGACAGACATTACATACCCGTTATTAAATTGTAGCTATTTATGATACCAGGGCAGTGATTTGGTTGGTGTGCTGCTTAACTCAGCACTCAGCAATAGTCCAGCGTCTGTAAATAATCGAGTCTGGACCAGGCAACCCAGTGATCAAGAGCATGAACATCGATCTACGCAACTGGGATACGATGACATGTGTCAACCAAGTCAGCGAGCCTGACCAGCCGATCCCGTTAGTCTGGGTTACTGAAGATCAATTCTTCACGGATGACAAACTCTTTAGAAAATTATTTGATTTTAGTATGGAAAGATCAGTCTTGAATGCACGGGTTACAAGGTCAGTGAATGTAGGTGATCCATTTAATACCAAATACTCACTATATTACACACAATATTCCGTACTTGTCTTCAATCTCATTTTAGTCCAGGAATAATGATAATATGATTTGGTTTCAGACCGAATATAAACAGTTAATCCACCCGTATCAAACAATCTATAATTGACATGAGTAAATAGTAATAAGACACACAGGAATCCGTTCTTACGGTTGTAACACATTGCTGTTACCACACTTGATATTATAGCTATTTGATGGTGATTCAAAAAATAATGTTTACGAAACTGGAATCATGCAATGGACTGTGTTTTGAGGAGCGATATATGAAGATGGGAACACATTGTGATGTAACTCTTAAGGAACATAATAAATAAGTACAAACACGTTGAATATGTATTCTGGCCAATAAACAATGATTTATGACTAATAACACTGATAATTTGTGCATAAACACACAGGATCATGATAACCTGATGAAAACCTCGACTGGATCATAGTGAACATATCAAAAGGAATAACAGGCTAATTTCATAAACGACACATCAGTGCTCAGTTTTGTATCTCTGTCTAAGAACAGCACGGATTCCAAACCCAATGCCGGTTCCAGCAATCAAACACTGAAAGTCTGTGCCAGTTGTTGGTATGATCAAACTTGCTAAGATTGTGCCAAGATTAGGCATTTGGGCCACCGGAGGGAAAGGGTACTCTCATCTTTTCGCAAACATCTGATATCATCACTATTTAAAAATGATTCAAAAGCATTTGCTATTGATATAGTCGGATTCGTACAATAGCCTCTGCTTCTACATTGGCTTCCTATGAATATGGAAAGGGTTTTATCGTTTGATTTAAATTTTGAACTCTTGTTATAAAGTAAGTGTTCAAGGCTTCATCGATATGCCTTCATCTCTCCTATTATCAAGAGAAATCAATGAGTGAATTCCTTTGTTCACTATCAAAGCTGCATATTGTACACATTTTCGCGAAACAGCTGATTGTTGAAATTATAAACCAAAGACAAATATGGAGATTTATTTCCAACTGTTCGGCTTTATCAGAAAGTTTACTGCTATCTATAAATTGGAAGGCCAAACCGTCGCCATTTCGTCTTCAGCAACGACAGTACGACGTTGTACAGCTGCAACTACATCCAAAGACGGCATCATAAATAGTTCATCTGGTGTCCTTGTCGACCTAACGATATTTTTATGTATTCGGTGGCGGGTCCACATTCATTACTTTTATAGATCTCTTCTCGGAGATTACGAGTTTACATTTTTAGTGAGTGAGTGAGTTTGAACACAATATCCGTACTCTTGGTTTTCGTGTCGCGATGTGTCAGTTTTATTGCTCAGATATTAGACATTCCCACGATCGGTCTGTCTTCAATCAGATGACTGACACTCAGTGACACGACTGACCTAAATGAACTACGTTTCAAAGAGGCGTTTACTAAACTCAAATGTGCACAACCGAATGTCTACTGGACATCAGAAAAAATCGGAGATTCGAACCGTATCGAGGTTTCAATGTTTCTGAAAAGGGACATAACTCCGCACTCTTTGATGCGTCTTATATGACAAAGTGATTCTTTCTCCAAATTGGAGTTTGTAAACTTTCTGGGCACATATGACATGTACATGACACCTGCCAGGGTTATATACATCTGGAATCTTTCAATGACACCACACTTTTCACGTGTCAACATGTAAAGTCACTAAACTTATTCTGTTGCCCAGGAAATTTCGAAACTCAGAATCGATTGTACTATTTAGACTGTATCATGAGCATATGTTTGTAACTCAGTATCAAATAGTCGTAATATCAGGTGTTCAGCATATCCTGCCACATCGAAGGCACCTGTCACAAATACATGTAAAGGCAAGTCAATAGTTTACGTGGAAACAAACTCGGGACATAATGGTACAAATAGGAAATTACGTCGGACATTGTTTTCACCAAGCAACATAATTGTGTCAGGTTCATTGTGTATTCTAAGGTGTTCTATACACGAACCCTGTCTCATTAAACGTTTGTGGTTGGTTCATGGTGTCACCTTTGTATATAATACTTATTTCAAAACGGTGCTATAGTGCTAGATGTACTATAGTTTGTCTTGTGCATTAAGAAACAAAGCTTACAGGCCTTAGAAGAAATGCATTTACTATTTTTTCATGTATGAAATTACAAAAATGCACTTTAAGTATCTGTGATTCATTGCACTTACATTTGATTACCAAGTAACTTTACACAGTGTTGATGGATCGTCAATGTCAGTCATGACTTGACTGACATATTACGAATACTCTTTTTAAAACAAAACACAGAGACAGAGAAAATCAGTGTGGTGCAATTTGAGTCGATTTAGCAAAACCACTTCTCATTTAACTCATTATCTTTCCACCATGAACATGTTAATAGAAAGAACTTGTTGATTCCCATGTTGAAACAATAAAGAAACTAGAAATCATCCCATAAAAGAACTCGGTGTGAAACCAGGAAACAAGAAGGGATTATGACATTATTAACAATGGTATCCTAAAATTACTTACTTTTACAAAACATTACATAACACACTACAAAGGAATTACAATGGTATTAAAGTAGAATGACAATAACGATGTGATACAAGCAGTGATTATAATAAATAAATGAAGACAGTGATGATAATATTGACCTCAATGTCAGTGCTTATCTTCTCAAATAATCACAGAACTGCTGGTCTTTCAAATGAGATGCTATGAAGAAGAATGAGACGATTGAAGCGACCCTTTTCTGTAGCGTAACTATTCTAGAACTTTCCATAATGTTCTGGGTTGGACTATGCTGGAAAGGGTCCACTGTGCTGCAGTGCCTTCCAGACTTTTTAGTCCAAATATAGCACAAGTCTAAGTATAGCACACCGTTGACCCTACTGAATGTAAACAGAAACAATGTCATTCACTACAAATATAAACATCAAATGCCAACACAAGCGAATACTCAGTCTCGATTATCCGGCAAAACAGCATAAACAGTGTTGACAGGTATGGGAATTGCTCACATAAGTCAACAATGACTTCATTAATGATGTAAGCGTTTACAGTCTTGTAGCACCCAATGACCACAATTTGCACAAGAAGGTAAGCAGTTCTTTGTTGCCTAACGTCTTCCATCAGTGCTCCGGAAATACAAATAAACGGTCCATGGACAGCCCACGACAATGTGCTTAAAATGTTCCACGAACAAAAACATGCCTTGAATGATGTGTGTTAAACTGTGATGCATCATCCTGGATTGCATCAGATGCTTTACCTACCTCTGCATGTCCTTGGGACAAATTCCGAATTTTTATCATAATGAGAATGCTTTCTGCTACTGTTGTTATGCCATGCATTCTTCGTCTTCAATATATCAAGCAATTGTCCGTGTTTGCAACCAGTGAATACATTTTTTTGTAAGTTAAATCTCGATGATGCTTTACAGGAAGAATACAGGCATCTATCACTATCAGCAGTTTATGCATCTCTTCCATTCATTTTAACAAATTAAAGCAAAAGGAATGCATAGTCGTGCTAAAGACTCCATATTTCAGCAACAACGATTCCATCAAATGAAGGAACCTCTTACAAAATGTTACATCTTATAAATTTCTATAAATCGGACAATGACGTAGAGACAAAGAAGGTTCGTTTAATTTCAAGAAGAATAGCCTCATCACATATGATCAAATCCCTTCTAGTTTGTTTTAGGAAATAATACTGGGGTAATGTTTTAAAAATTAGAATAATTTTAAAGGTATCGATTGTCTGAAAAAACAATTCAAAGTCGATGTCCCTTTTATTTATTTTCAAAGCGGTACATAAGTAAAACTAATAGTGTTTGAGACTTTGATTAATTCTTTTAACCTAACAAGACCAGATGATTGTGTTTTATATGACACTAACATTTAATCTCTCACCAATAACAAAGATATCTGCATCTGTAATGAAAGGACGTTCCTAAAAACGAGCAATGTTACAAACATTAATGAAAGAAAATGACAAATATTTCGAAAACACTGCACAAACATACGGAAAAAACACATGACTGATCATAACATAAATCAACAATGCGTTGGGTTTTTTCCTCTGTAAATATGTACTCTTTATAGCTCTTAAACATGTAGAAGTAGAACTGTAGAAGGTGTGATTCCATAGGACTCCATTACGGAATACGAGAACCGATCACAAATGGGACTTCTGCTGTTCAGTTTCGTGAAATATACAACCTTTGTGTCATTATAGTATCTGATTATATTGTAACAAGACGAAAAGAATAATTTTACATTTGAAATTACGACCCCAATTTTTTGTCTAAAACAATGGAACTGAAACTGTGGTTAAATGGATATGATAGTTTCCTTGGAACACATCGATGCCGGTCATTTACCATTTTCTTCAGTGCCTGATAGAGCTAACAGCACATGTTTTGTTACGTAACACCACGGAATGTTTTTGCTCCAAAGACATTACATTATACATTGTGCTATGCAACCGTTCACTCTACTCGTGTAAGTGGCTTTAGTTTAAATTCCATTTAAAGTCAACATTTAGATTTTATGCAAAGAAAGAGAGAGAGAGAGAAACACGAGTTAGAAGACATCTTACATTTACAGCTCACATCACATTTGCGTCTTGCATTACAGTTGCATCTTATTATCACAGTTACATCTTTCCATCAACGTTGTATCTTTCCATCACTGTTGCATCTTACCATCACATTTTAACTTACTATGTAATGTACATATTACATCAAAGTTGCATGTTACCATCGCAGGTACATCTTACCATCGTAGTTACATCTTACCATCATAGTTACATCTTACCATCTAGTTACATCTTACCATCGTATTTACATCTTACAATCACAGTTACATCTTAGCATCACAGTTACATCTTACAACCGCAGTTATATCTTACCATCGATGTTACATCTTACCATCAGTTACATCTTACCATCGCATTTACATCTTACAAATCAGTTCACAAATTCAGTATCATGTATGTCCACCACTGGCGTTGATGCAGTCTTGACAACGACGACGCACAGACGACACTAAGCGATTGAAGAATCCTTGGAAAATGTTGTTCCATGCGTGAACCAACACTTGTCCCAATTCAGCTAACGCCAGTGGATGATTCTGGGCTTGACGTAAACGTCACTCCATTTCATCCCATGCGTGCTCGATGGCGGACAGGTCCGGAGTAACAGCTGGCCAGGGGAGTACCGGGATGTTCTGCTGTCTCAGGAAATCTATCACAACACGACCGACATGTGGACGGGCATTTTCTTGCTGAAGCGTGAAGTTACGTCTCTGTCCTTGAATGAATGGCTGCACATGAGGCCCAATGATCTCATCCCTGCATCGCAGACCTGTCAGATTGCCATTGGCAATGACAAGTTGTGTCCGACCATGAGATGTGATGCTCCCCCATACCATAACGCAGTCGCCCCCAAACTGTCGACGTTGAATAGCGCAAGCGTCAGCATACCGTTCACTTCGCCGTCTGTACACTCTTGTTCTGCCATCTTGGCTGTCCAGATGAAATCCCGACTCGTCAGTGAACAAAACACCATCCCAATTTTGTCTCGTGTACCGTAGACGCTATCTGCACCAGTTAAGACGTGCCTGTCGGTGACGTTGGAGCAAAATTGACGTATAGCAGGCCGTCGGGGTCGGATGTTGTGCTTAAACAGTCGGTTCCGTACATTACTGGAACTGAGTGGACGTAAGCCAGGAATGGTCCGAGCAGTCAAACTGGCAGTCTGGAATCGATTCCTTAGATGGGCCAGCCGAATGTGGTTGTCTTGACCACGTGACGTCATGCGTGGACAGCCGGTCCGAGGCAAATGTCTCGTGTTCCCATTATGTTGAAAACGTCTCCATAGAGATGAGATCGTGTTTCAATGGACACTAAAATGTCTGGCCACTTCATTTTGGGCCATTCCAGTCTCCACCATACCCTCAGTGCGGTGACGCTGATTTTTATAAGCCGTGGCAGGACGCACGCGCAGTTTAGGTTGAAATTAACGTGTCTTCCACAACATTCAGAGGCTAAAGAATAATCAACCGTTCTTCAATTTTTAATATCAGGTGTGTGAACTTCACGTGTCTAAAAGCATGCAAAAGTAAGTACGTTCAGTGCACGTGCCACGCACTATACATGACATCAAATTTCATGCAAAGTGCTTTGCTACATGTTTGTTTAGGGCTATTAACTTTTCCAACAACTTTTATTTTACGCAATTATATGTTATGCACAGTTACTTTTTTCCGTTAGCATATTTGGGAGCTTCGATCTACGCAATTGGGATACGATGACATGTGTCAACCAAGTCATCAACCAAGATCCCGTTAGTCCCCTCTGACGACAGCATGGGATACTGAAGATTAGTTCTATCCCGGATCGTCACGGGTCCGGAAAATGGATATTAGCAAGGAGTGGCAATGAGGGCTGTGACTTTAAGTGGTATACGCTTTGTAATATTTTGATAATGCACCACACTACGTTTATGACAAACATTCTTATACCGAAATGGTCAGTAACTTACTGTGTATTTTAGTCGAAATGCTTAAGACTGTTCGTTATATCTGTCAGTTCGTTATAAGCGTGTTTGTAAGTGAGTTCGTTATCACTGTAGTTTACTCTAAATTGACAAAAATTGACTACTCGTTAGATTGACTTCGTGACAGATTTACATTTGATGGACATACAGAATTTTCTCGATTTCGTCTTCTTTTTATTCATTGATCCAACGTTTCGGGGCCAATTCCGGTCCCATCATCAGGTAAAACTAATAAACTAACTGACGTCACAATGCTTATGACGTCACATTGCAATGACGACGCGATACATGTGGAGATCATAATGAATACAGCTAACAAGGCTAATAGGAACACATGTTATTACTATTATTATTATTTACATCTGTTGTTCTTTCTGATCTACACTGACAAAATCATGCGCTTTGACGAATGAATTATTTATTTCTCATGAAGATCCCAATAGTGACATAGGGTATAATACAAATCTTCAGATTTGTTTATGGGAGCTTACGTAGACCGGTTTTCACATAGGTTCTTCTTTTTAATAGCAGTGGGGGCGGTGGGGTAGCCTAATGGTTAAAGCGTTGGCTCGTCACGCCGAAGACCCGGGTTCGAATCCCCACATGGGCACAATGTGTGAAGCCCATTTCTGGTGTCCCCCGCCGTGATGTTGCTAAAGGTGGCGTAAAACCAAACTCAGTCAGTCAGTTTTAATAGCAGTGCTTTATACGTACAAGACATTAGAGATATAAATTTATGTAATGATGGATTATTACAGTAACAGTTTGGTAGGAATGAATTTCTTACATTTCTTAAATACGGACAATATACTAGTCACATGAAGTGAAGTTCACACAATGTACATAATCTTTCTTCTTTGATAACATTATACCATCTACCTGTTTCTATTGGGAGTTTATGGTTACAAGTTCTAATATAGGTAAGCCAAACGCGTGCTTTTATTGGTAGGTTTAATAAATAACTTTCAAGGTATGGACATAACTTAAACATATTATAATAGTGTTCTTTAGAAGATTTTGATTTACACTCGTTTCAGTGTTGATAAACTGGTCACATAATATAGACTTAACATTACTTTTAAGCCAAATCTTACTTTGGGATATCCAATTTGAGATATCTAACTGAACTGAACAAAATACAGTCTGCAGTAAGAAGATATCATAATTGTTAACCCCGTAATGTTATCTGGCGTTTATTCATTACCAATGAATGTATGAAATCGGGCACAGCACCGGATTGTTGTTTATTTCTTTATCAAATGAATGATAAGATGTAAAATTCGTACATGTAATTCAAACATCTTTAAACAATGAAGAAGTAACAATGTTTCTGTCTCACTGTTAGATCAGCCCAACCACTTAAAACAATCAATATATGCGCGGCGCTCTCCTTGCCAAGGGAAAGTTTAATTGGAGTTACCTCCCTTCCACTTCTGAGCAATCGGAAATAGCGCGGCATACGGTGCATTCGAAAACCTATTTTAATATTGAACCGCCAGCTGACAAATATATCAATACAACATTAACCTACATAGTAGCAGAGAAAAATACAACTTAATCTTAAAAATATCGTTATCGCTGAAAATAATAGAATTAAACAATATGTAAATAATATGTCCACACAAATAATAGGGACCAGTTTGTTTGAGTATCTTAAATAGGTAAAAGGAAAATAACTTATTTTAGGTTACTTATCAGTAAGTATGAGTACAAGCAAGAAATAAATGTATCTTGTATGTGAAAATTCCAATTCAGCCAGATGCAATACACATCGTTATGTCAAATCTTAGGCGACCACATTAAATATATCGAATTGTTCCAAAGTCGAGACAAGCGGATCGTCTTTAAGTCGACTTCCTGGAGTTGGTGTTACACGGATTTGCTATTGTGTGTAATGTTGTGTTATGTACAGCGCACTTTCCAATTCATAGATCCTGAAACCCGTTTGACTGTGATATGGATTACATTTAGCACAAGTCAGTTGTCATGGTAATTATAGTGTTAATCATGTTTTATGATTTTTTATAGATTTCTGTGAATAGTTTAAGAGAGCACACCACAATATAGATGCCTACCCATATCAAGTTTTGATGAGATCAACAGTCATTAATTTTCAACATTTATTATTTCAATAACTGAGTATTGTAAACAATATATGCATATTTAATAGATGCAGAACACAATTCTGTGTCGGAAATTTAAATGGTTTCTTCGTTGCCTAGTTACAAGACTACCTCTGTTTGAATCTCAGAAATCTTATTCAAAGGGAGGACTTAATGGCTTGGGGTCAAGTGCAGCGTTGGACAACCAATTGACCGGAAGTATTTCAATATCATATTGCTTTTGAACATAATCTTTGAGGAATAATTATAATAATATATATCCACGTGTATTCATTTTCATATATTCATAAATGAACATAAAATGCGCGTTATATAATGCACCATATCACATGTCTTCCTTAATATCTGCTTAGATGATCATCTCAAATATGCGAAATATAATCTATTACCAGAAGTGTTTTCTTTAAATGCCATTTCATTCTCAAGACTGATCATGCGTTTTGGCATAAAGTAGGTTCAGATATTAATTTATAAAAATCTTCAAAATATCGCATTTCAATTTCTTTTGGCATGTTATATCTTGAAGGGACATGTAATTAAGTCTCAAAGAGAATTAGTAAGACGAAACCGATGCAGGAGAAACAGCTTAAGACTTTGAGAAATAATATCCTATAAAGTTTTCATTCCCTTCAGTGATAACTCGGCATGTTTCGTCTAACATCCGACAATCCTATATGGATTCAACTGCATGGGTTTAACGGTATAGCAATGAATAAGTTTTATTATTATTATTACTTTTGATGTAAACAAAATTAATATCGTAACTTTGGCAGATTAGGTACCGATTAGAAAAGGGAGTGTTTTCACCTTTAAAAAGAAACATGAGATATATACTCTGTGAATTGCTAAGTTTGACATCTTGGTGTGTAGTATGTATTTCTGCAAACACCTGGTGCATCACTATTTTAATAGTGGTTCATAAACACATTTTATAGTCGTTGTACACTCGACTGGAAACGTTGTGGAAACGGTTTTCTTGCTTTTATCTATTTATACCAATATTGTCTCCTTACAGGTGTGAGTTAACAGGTGATTTTAAACACTTCGACATCTATATAACGGTGGGAAGAAGAAGGGTTTATTTTGTATAAAGGCCATACGACCCATCGTACAAGGTGGTACAATAGTGATTTTGGTTACCATTTTCATACAACAACGCTAACAGGAGCAGAATAAACATGTTCTAAGAACTTGACAAAATTATTTATGATGTTATTGTCGGATGATGTACATATGCTGCGGAGTGAATAATAATATCCATGGACCGTTTTCGGAATGTAACGCCGACGCATATCCTCATAGCGTTTACAAATATAGACAATATGGATTTCATCCTCAATACTTTTACAGTGTTTACATAACACAATATCATCATTGCAGGAGGCAGTACCTCTTCTAATATATTTGATACCTAGTGCATTACACCCTGATCGAAATAATGTGAACAGACGCTTGCACTTATTACTTATGTTCAATGATAAATATTTTTTCACAGGTCAACAGAGATTTATGGGACTTATAGAAAGACAGCGAAGGAACATCTAGGGACAAATGCCACTCTTGCATAGAGCAGTTGTTAATTCTTTCAGTAAACATATATAGAAACATTTTTGTATCACCGACATCTTGTGAAATCCAAGCAGTACCAAAGCCAAGATAAAATAACAAATCACTGACATGCCGAGCCCATGTGGGACGTTTCCTGAATTCAACAGATAATAAAAATTGATAACATTGATATGGATATCTACTTTGATGCATTCTTAATAATCTTAGCCAGTATTTAATACATTTGACATAATAAACATTGCTTAAGGGTGCCCTCCCACATTCCCCATATGCAACAGCATTAGATGATCTGTAACTAATCTGAAGTAAAAATTTGCAAAATTTTCGATGGACAATTTCAATACTTTCTGTCTTTTTAAAACCCCATATCTCAGCACCATATGTTAGAATTGGTACAATCTTTTTATCAAAAATATAAAATCCTTCTGAGAGTGACATATCATATCGTCTTATAAATGACTTGATCGGCCACAGTGCCTTATTAGCTTGATCAGATAATGATTTACATGCCCTAGTCCAAATCAATTTGGGAGTTATCATAAGTCCTAGATATTTATAAATATTGACAGTTTCCATTCGAATGCCATTATAGAACCATTTTTCGTGTTTGGACAAGGGTCCACCCATTTTAAAAACAATTATTTTACTTTTATCAGTATTAATATCCATGCCCCATTTATGGGAATACATATGTAGGGCGTCAAGGCGGCGCTGTAATCTAACAACAGTATCAGCTATCAAAACCAAATCATCTGCAAATAACAGAGCAATAATATTCAACATATTTTCGGAGATAAATATACCATCATCAAACTTATTTTCTAAGGTCAATACAAGCTCATTAATATATAAAGAAAATAATACCGGACTAAGGACACAGCCTTGCCGAACCCCACAGGCGCTATCAAAATATTCAGTTAATTTCTTACCATACTCATAGGTTACAGTGGCCTTGACATTAGTATACATATTTTTAATCAACTTGAAAATTTTTCCATGGATCCCATTTTGCAAAAGAACATACAGCAATTTAACCTATTCACCATGTCAAAGGCCTTGCGAAAATCTATGAATGCAATATATACGCTTTGAAGAAAATACCTGCCACTTAAGAAAATTAAAGAACTCGCTTGGTTCCGATCTTGCTGGGTATTTGCTTTGAGTAATTTCAAAATTACCAAAAAATTACCTGGAAAATATCGTACAAAGGAACCGCCCGCCCCTATATCCATCTTGAAAAGTACACAGGGATAAAGATAAGAAACTTGGTTTGAGCAAATGTTATTTTCTTCTAAAGGATGGACGAATGTTGTATTATCATAGAGAATGGCTAATGTAAATTAGTAGTTGCGTGTAAACTAGTGGCTTCTGTTTCAGATCCACACTGTTCATCTGATATACCAGGCCTCTATTTAGGGTGTTATACGTGTGAAGTCACTCAATGCTCAAACAACTCCACGCGTTGCCTATCAATGGATTTCCCTCTTAAACCCCCTGACACGCTCCTGTTCAGTTCAAATGACCGGCTCTTTGGAATTCGTTCCAGCGCACGTGTCTTGTGTAGCGGAAGACCCTCCTAAGACAACCCTCATCCTATTTACATATTGTACATCCCCTACCCAACCCTTTACATGTGAGTAGAGGATTTATGGCAACAAGTTGTACGGTCGCAAGATCTATCGGGCACGACTCACTCTCAATAATAGTTATACGTGGTAGGCGGGGAAGATCAAAGGCCTGGTTAAATTGTCGCCTCTATAGGCTAAGCATACACCGATAGACAAGCACAATAGGCAATCGGCTTGAAGCGAGGTAAGTTTAACGAACAGACAACACGATCGGCAGCGGACCACCTTCGCCCTTTTGTCGTCAAACAATAAACGGACTTGACAGAGTTGTCTTTTGGCTAAAACGAGGAGAGAGGAAACGCGCTCTAAGGGATCGTCTCCCCAAGTTATTGGGTATTTTTCAAGATAATAATATAAAAAGATTTTATGGAAAAAGCATTGATTTTAACAAAAAGTATTTATTCCAGAAATCTCTTGCTGACGTGACCGACAAAAGGGCCATATTGTATTAATGAATATTGCGTTTATTATTCGGAATCATGATCATAGATCAGGAAATATGAAATTAATATGTCAAGTCTACAATACAGAAGCTGATTATGCCCGCATATTGATTTATGAAACGCCATAAACCAACTGACCACCTTCCTGCTCTGAACGGGTTCTAGAGGGATGGGATCGACATTCATTACCCCGCGTGCTTTTTAATAATTAACAATTCAACCAATCTGAAAGTGGCATTATCCGTCTCCTTCTATGCGAAAATATAACATTATGCTGTAAAATAATAAAGTTTTTTGATACAGCTCTCAACGAAATATGCGAATCGGATTAAACGTCCGGAATCTGAATATATGACGCGCATGTTATCAGTTTCAGAAGGTAGTACAATACAAGGATTATAGATACATTGTACACATTTGTGTCCTCTGTCTATATGAAAACTCTGAACTTACGTGATTTCATTTTGAACAAAATAAAAGAATTTAGTAAACATTACCATATATGGTAGATATTTGATAATCTAAACTGGACGTATACCTTGTTGTTTCATCGTCGCTGAAATGAAGCAATAAAGAAATTACTATTCGATCGGGAATCGTTTGATATGGATATCAAAGTTGAATTTTTGACCCTGTGTTTGCGACATTTCGGCGACTGTCGCCAGCCAAGGATCGTTCTGAAGAGTGATGTGACAGTTTGGCCAAAATAAATTGTCATGTGTGAACTTTCTTTTGCTCGGCATTTTAATAAGTACATGCCGTTTCGGACTTCCGGGATTTCTGTTTTGCATGTCCCGTTTCGGACTTCCGGGATTTCTGTTTTGCATGTCCCGTTTCGCACTTGAAATCATAACAAAAATACTTTTCTGAGATCGTGATAAACTGTTTGGTGTGAGAAGATTTTTGATGCACTCATGTACCGAAATAATGCTCCTCCCATTATGCTTGTGTTAGTTTATGATGGCCTCCAACTTTCCTTGCACAATGCGTGAACCACCCTGAAAATATAAAGTGCAATTATGTTACTTATTATGTTTCTATCCATGTCCAGTTCTTTTTTGACTGATCCCATTTTTGTATCATCCCCTAGACACCAGTCTAAGTAGACTTAGACTCAGTATTATTCGTTAAACTCCTATACTGGGTCTAACAAAACATAGCAGAAGGTCGCGTCTTTGATGACCCTGTCCTCATTGTCTGTGTCCCATTCCTGTAATACCAGACTCGTCCCTAAACAAAATTGTTTCTACAAATGTCTAAATATACTCATGCCAATAATGGTTGTCACCCCGTTCCAGACCCCAACCGCCCACACACCCACCCCCTCTCCAATTAAAAAAATTGAAGGGGGTGACAACCATTATTGGCATGAGTATATTAGACTCAAGAGAATAATGATATATACAATGTATATTGAATTCGTTCAAACCAGAATTCGGGAAAAAAGAATCTAATTAAATAATCTGAAGCAGTTAGTTAAGCGGTTCTCGTTGTAGACTTTGAGGACACCCTACTTTCAATTGCCCTACATCTTAATTCATGTTGCTGTTAATGCCCCGATATGGCTTTGCCTTTCTGTGAATGTAGCACAATTCCGAAACGACCAAATGGTATCTGTTCGACAGAGACAATAACTGTTCCCCAAGACGTCAACGATAATGTACCAACATGAACCTTTTAATTCCATACATCTCCACGTATTTTTCAGTGCGATGATGTTTAAGATCTATTCAGGAAGCATAACACGGAGGGAGTGTAGTGTATACAGTGTATATAGACGTTCACTATACGTCATTGTCTTGCATGGCCTTCCAGATCCCAGGATCTGAAACAGACGGAGCATCTGTGAATGAACTCGATAGACGTGTCTGGCAAAGTCAACTTACGCTACAGACCCTGGCACAAATGACCAATGCGTATCAGAAAGAATAGAATATAATTCAGACGGTACCAAGACCAGTGATAACAGCAAACGGTGGTCACATCAGGTACTGATCGGAACGTCCACTCGTGGCTGTAGGAGTCTTTTGACAGGACAGTCAGAATGAACATTATGTCAACAGAACATGTGACTACCAACATGCAAACCTTCATCCTTGTATCAATCAAATTCAATGAAATATGCACACGTAACTGAACACAGTGCAATTGTGCAAGGTTAACTTAGCGTTTCTGTTTGAACAGTGAAAACAAAACCCCTTCATTCCAGCTCCGTGCACAGGTTTCAGATTTAATTTTGAATTGATTTTAATGTATTCTCGTCAAATGTCTGCCAAACCAGGTATCAGAGTATCTCTCCAACCTTCTTACTAACAGCACATCTTCTGGAACACTAAGATTACGAGGCGAACTCCTACTTCAGTTACTCACAACTCGTCGCTTTTCATTTGGAAAGAAATGGTTCCAGTATGCTTCTCCGATTCTGAGGAGATCTGTGGTGCAAGACAAGCTTACCCTATTGGCGAACTCCTCATGTCATCACTATTATTCACATAATGTTCGTGATGTTTTACAATCAGAAAAAGTAGCAGTATTACTAGTCTTAACAGTAGAATGAGTAGTAGCAGTAGTAGTAGTGGTGGTAGTTGTGGTGGTAGCGGTAGCAGTAGTGGTAGTCATGGTGGTAGAAGAAGGCGTAGTTAAAGAATCAGTTGTTGTTTTATTATTTCTACTATTAATAGCATTGGTTGTAGTGAGTGAGTTTAATTTTACGCCGCACCCAGCAATATTCCAGCTATATGGCGGCGGTCTGTAAATAATCGAGTCTGGACTAGACAATCCAGTGATCAACAGTATGAGCATCGATCTACGGAATTGGGAACCGATGACATGTGTCAACCAAGTCCCACCCGATCCCATTAGTTGCGACAAGCATGCTCTTACGACAGGCATGGATTACTGAAGATCAATATTCTAACCCGGACCTTCACGGGTCCATTGGTTGTAGTGATGGTAGGAGTACCTGCAGTAGAAGTCACTGTAGTAGTAGCAGTAGTTGTTTTTGTTGTAGGTGCAGCAGTAGAAATACCCATAGTAGTAGTTGTTGTTGTTGTTGCTGCTGTTGATGTTGTAGAAGCTGTAGGGTGGTAGTAATAGCGGTGCTGTCGTTACTAACCGGTTCTGGTCCTGTCGAAGGCGTCGCTGCATCTCATCCCATGTTTCTTTTCGGACAGAACAACCGGACGTATGGGCAGGCATCATACTAATGGAATAATATAATACGCTCCTGGGTCCCGATCCACAAAACGTTCGTAGCGTTACGACCTGTCGTAACTCTATAGTTTACCATAGGCTTACGAATGGCGCAGCGCTACGAACGCTTTGTCGATCGGGGCCCTGCACTGTACAAAGGGTAGGACATGATCTCGACCGATGTCATCCTGGTACCGTATGACATTCAAATTACCATCAGCAATAATCAATTGCTTTCTTCTATGCCACCATAACAATTCCACACCCAAACTGACAACGTTCTTGTGTATCCTTGAAGACCCCTGCACCTCCTTATGAAATGCGTGAACAAATTGTGAGCAATTAATTGTCCAAGTGTGAAACTCGGATGCTCTCTTCAGCAAGCCTGACGTCATTTTCTGTGACGTAGAAGCAACGTCGCAAGGTCGCATGTCGCTGGACACCGACACGAATGTTGTGGCCCTTCAACGGGTTGCATGCGGTTCTGTCACTAATTGGTCTTACCCCAAGAACTGTCTGAGCTGTTAACGTGGCAGTTTGGTATCGATTCCTGAGATGCACCAACCGAATATGGTTGTCTTGTTCATGTAACATCACAAGTGTACGACCATCCCATGACGTGTCATAACTGTTCCACTGCTGTAGATAACATCAATTAAGAGGTGGTATTATGTTTCGATGAACATGAAAATGTCTTGTACCTTCGTTTCTTTTAAAATAAACAAATACTGAGTGCTGTTCACAAGTGTGTGAGTGTCATGCCCCCAGCAAAACAAACTGAGCACCATGCATTGTGAATCACGACATTGAAGTCGAGGATTTGTTTTCATGAAAAAGTATTTAAAGATGCAGTTTTTATATTTTAAAGTGTTTACATTGATGTTTGTGTGGAGCATCAGTAACATTTTCCTTTGGTCTAGAATTAAAAGTAGTGGTAACAGTAGCAGTAGGAAGTAGTAGTAGTAGTAGTAGTAGTAGTAGTAGTAGTAGTAGTAGTAGTAGTAGTAGTAGTAGTAGTAGTAGTAAGCAGTAGTAGTAGTAGTAGTAGTAGTAGTAGTAGTAGTAGTAGTAGTAGTAGGTAGTAGTAGTAGTAGTAGTAGTAGTAGTAGTAGTAGTAGTAGTAGTAGTAGTGGTGGTAGTAGTAGTAGTAGTAGTAGTAGTAGTAGTAGTAGTAGTAGTAGTAGTAGTAGTAGTAGTAGTAGTAGTAGCAGTTGTAGTAGTAGTAAAAACATAATAACAACAGTAGCATCAACAGTAGTCGTAGCAGCATTTCACTTATAAATATATTTTTATTGATGCGAATTGTGTATGAGAAATAGCAGTAGGATTTCTTATAGTAATGGAAGTATCTAGTGTGGTAGTAGTGATAGAACTAGCAGTAGTGGTAGTTGTAGTAGTGGTTTTGGAAGCGAAAAGTTGTTTTGTAGTAATAGTGACAATAGCAGCAGCAGTAGCTGTAGCAGTAGAATCTAGGGTAGAATCTAGGGTAGAATCTAGTGCCGATGGCTGGAGTGTTGGTGAGTCCCCAATCTTAGGAACGCTCTTAGTGGGTTGAACTATGAAACATCATCCGACGGCAAGGCTGTAGAACGGGACTGCTGGGTTGATGATGAGACCAGCCATCCTGAAAGATGAAGAAGACACAAGCGGAATCACCCCATAGCTAATGACAGTATATTTCTCTTCAGATCAACGCATCCGGGTTATTATCAACGCTCTGGGAAGTATACTGGCCCATGTACATTACGTTGTACTATATTCATATCCATTTTAACACCTACTGGCTAGGCAAATAAATCAAAGACAAGTTTGTCTTTGGCTGATGTTTTGATTCCATCGCAATCAATGGCCATACATAAATATAATCTTTTTAGCTGTGCTCGCCTAGCGTCCTAATACTGTCAATAATCTCCCGAGCATTTATTCCTGAATATGCAAACCAGAGAGCATTAAGGTTAGGGTAGATGGCATATGGGCTATCCTTCCACTGATATACAAACTTAGCATTTCTAAAACAACTTTTGTTTTAAAATTTTTAAAGGGAATTGATTAATAAATTACCTCCTCGAAACAGTGAATAAATGAATGGACGCAAAGCAGTACAGCAAAAGCATATGCTTCTCTTAGTGATTATGCAGTGTCCCATGTTTCAGCTTCAGCAACAAGGGTGATCAGTAACATCTTTTGGACATATATTATCATGTGTATGTGATGAGTACTTCAGCGGCAATCAAGACAACAATCTATTCACCAGAATACGTGTTCTATTTGGAATTATTTACATTTTGACTCGTCTACTTGTTCATTATCCTAGAGGATTACATAAAAAATACGATTCCGCAAAATATGTTTCTATGACATTGCGTCAATATGACTAGCAAAGAAATCCGTAACTTCAAACTCAGAAACACGCTTCTAATGGAATTCAGACCAACACGAGAATATATAAGTGATTTGGCTGTCATTTTGCAAGTTAAAAACAAAAGAAATCTTGAATAAGCAAGCGTCTTAGAAGTTTAGCTTTAAATCAAATGGTTTAAACCCTACGGTCATACTCACACGGAAACTTACTTTCTATTCTATAATTTGAAAACGCAGATGGAGATACAATTTACATTGATATCTCCAATTACGTTATAGGACATTCTTTATTTATTGTCTTGTTTTCTGACTAATCATTGTCCCGCTCTGAGATAAGTTCTAGTGTATAGTTATTAGGCAAAGCGACAGCTAATCCGTCCAGTACATCACCAATATGTTGTGGTCAGCTAACAGAGAATCAGGATATTGTCGGCTAATATGAATTTACGTCGCAAAGTACGCGTGCCACTTCTCAAGAATAACCGTACTTAGTTTATCATAAGTTAAACACAAGACGAAAATCCCACTCTATTGCTCGTTGATGTCAATTTCAGTCACGTAAGTATATATTGCCATTTGACAAAGCGGTGTTTATTACTTGTTTAGATACATTTTATGAGAGATATTTGCATAAACAAGGCTAAAGTAATATCTTTGACAGACGAGTGGTTTATACAATTTATGTTATGCCCTGAGGGTGGAAAGAGGATCTGTGTATCTATGTTATATATGTGTAGATAAGTTGGTGTCAATGTCCCCGTGTTATTTATTGGATTATTGTTAAATGCTAGGTTTAAGAAGAAACTGGATTTAAAACTACACGCTTTATTGTGCTATGAACATTAATCTGTGGAAATATTATAAGATATCGTCTGGGGTACGTATGCCTGTTAAATATAAGCAACATTTGGTGTACATTTCAAATGATATGGACGCCTATGGCAAAATCTGAATGAGGTATAATTCTTGTGGAAAATGTTGCCGAAAGGCAGGTTGCATTATAAGGGAGACAACTCCTGTTAAGAAACCTTCAGATTCCTGTCATTATACAAACCATGCACTAATAAACGGCATATTGTAACTTATATTTCGTATTTGGTCATCCATATTTATATCTTTAACAGATATTAATTTTTGTTGAATTTCTCTCAGAGTTGGTCAGTCAGAGATTATGCATTGGTAGAATCGACAAGCTGAAAAAGAGGAAACTGGAATGTGTCAGTTCTACCCAGCCAGTGATTCAAAGATTTGGATACCCAACATGAAATGTCTGTTCTTGTTCCCACGGACAAGGCTTTAAGTAATATAACTGTTATATGAAAGCATCACTTCATTAATTGTTTGATTAAAGACCTTGATGCAACACCCACATGTACTATTACTTCATGTATGGACAAATGTCAACTGCGAAGGAATCAGCTCAAGCTATGAACCAGTGCCATCACCTTCTTGCTTCTAATCTCTGACTTCAAAACCTGAAGACCTGTCCGTTCCTCATTTGTAACGCATTCCAAACCTTCATAAAATCTTTATAGAGATATATTTGGATGGCATGGTAAACGCACCACCAGATAACTGTCTCAATCGTTAACTATTATCAAACGTACTTCCAAGGAACCTTTTACATTCACAGGAACTGTAATCCCGAATTTAACATCTGTTACATTTGACAACTTTCTAAATGGCTTTGTGTATTCATTCACAGGGAAGCGTCTGCGACAAAAAATTCCGGATTGTCAAAACCTTGAATTTTGCAGTTGAAGAAAAAAACCAAGTTCAATTCTGTCAACACATTTGTTTTACAACTTGTTACCCACTGTCCGAAATCACAAACACAATAAAATATTCTTTTCCTTTATCTATGCTGCGTGTTTTTAAACTTAGTGTTCAAAGTTATAGTTACATATGTGTCCTCAGAAGTTCAGGACACGTTCAAAATGTATCAACAAAGAATCCAAATGCTACTTGTTGTTTACTGACAACACAATATGTGAAATGTTAGATTTAGTCTGTGTAAGAGTTGAGAAGCAGTATTTGTAGACAAGACGTTGTCATCCCCATGGGAACTAACTGTGTCCTCATTTCAGGTCTGTTTCATTAGGTAAATGAATCGCTATATCAGCGATTAGAAAAATGAACACTAGGTAATTCTGTCCTTTTTACTTAACCCTCAGGCATATTGATCATCTGGTCTTCATAGCTATCTGATAGTTCATTCCCTTGCTTTGGTTTATTCCGCTGATCTAGAGCTGAAGGTGAATAAACATTCAGGGTGAGAAAATACTTTCCAACAGACTATATGACAAGAAGGGTGACTTAAACTTTCCAATGGACAATTATCCCTACATGTCAAGCAATATTCCAGCGAGTCGAGTCCCTGGTGTCTTTGTTTGACAACTTTGGAAGGTACAGCCTTTCCTCTAAGATTTCAAAGTACGTCATTCGATTCTCATTAAGAGGTTACAACCTATAATGACTCCGTGAAGTTAAACTTTTCTGTGTGGAGATATTAATTTCATTTCCAAATATGTCGCATGATGACAAATGTGATGACAGGTCTACTGCCCGTGCTTTGTAACATATGTACCGTATATTCTGTTGAACAGTTAGCTTGCCTTTGCAAGTGTTTGTGACCAGTGCCAGGCATATGATTACCTTTTAGCAAACACCCGGTGTCCTCCTTGCTGGTGATGCGTGTACACATACCTATGACAGTATCGTAGCGTCACATGTAACTGTTTTTGGCAGAGATTCTGTATGAATGTTAAATATGTTTTTGTCGTTTCGATTTCAATTCTTCCGAACTTTTATTCTAACGGGTATTATTCATAAATAACGACGTTGAACTTTTTAATCAGCTACGAACATTTCCGCTCGAATCAACATAATAAAAAACGATCTTAACTGTTTGCAAAACCGCATTTAATTATACATATGCCCTCATTAGGTGGGACTTAATTCGGAGAGATCTCGTAAGGTATCTTCTTAATATGGTTGAGAATAGAAAATCATAATCATTTTACGAGATGAATAAAAGGTTTAAAATACAGATTAATGTGCACCAGTCAAAGTGAAACACAATCGGGTGTGTTAGCTGTAGATCGTTAAGGAACAGAAGACAGCTATTGACATTTGATCGCTTGTCAATTTCGTGCAATAAGTGCCATCAATCATGATCTTACGTGCTGGGGTATAGTTCTGGGTCATATTTTGAATAGAAATGGGACTACAACGAATTGCTCATTAACATTTACACAGCACTTGAGTTTTCTCATGTGCAAAAGGAGGTCGTCTTTTAAACAGCCTTATTATTTTTCGCTCAATATATCTTTAGTATCAATTAAAATGATACAGAGAATTCGAAATATTTCTTTCAATTACTTGCCCGTGTTGATGTTAAATTATTTTCGCTCTTGTTCAAAAGAATGTCACATTTAAATCTTTTCTTATCATTGTTATTGACGTTGATGTATTTCTAATATGGATAAATGACACCAATGTGAAATCGACATGACATTGATGACCACGAGGCATGTCAATATCAGAGTATCTAGTATCGGATTTAGACAGGGCATGTTTTTTATTCTATTTATTTGTGTAATGGGTTGGAATAAAGCACTCAAGGGGGTCTTGATGTACTGATGATATGTTTCCTAAAAACATACAGAAAAGAGCATAAATTAGCGAACGCGTGCATCCTGGAGCTACACATGATATATACATGTTATCTATCACAAAAGACAACAAAGATATGTACATATACATCGAAACCACGAAAGACATTATAGATATATAGTATCACCTATACACATAATATGTGTCTTATTACAATATGCATTCATAAACTATTATTTTAATGGTAACATTTATCGTATTTTATTTGCTGGTATGCATATTAATATGTAATTACTTCTGTTTTTAAAGCTTTCATATAATATTTTTTATGTCTGCTGTGTTGATATTTCAACTATTTTGTTGCATTTGCTTTTGCATATTTATCAAACGAGACAACATCCATACAGGTTAATTCTGATATAATACTTATGAAAATATATTAACAGTGTTTTTATCATGTTTATTGTAATAACGTCATTATATAAAGTATAGTAAATACCAAGCTGACATGAGGTCGTCTTTTTGTGCTGCAAACACTATTTAAAAACAATACTGTGAGTGCCGAAACGGTCAAAGGGAGATAACCAACGTTTCATTATGTAACGCTTTGTTTAAAGCAAGTACATCTGTGTACGTGAATGTGATGAATTCCTTATCAAATCCACCCTATCGGTATTAATTCATTAATGCCCAGAATACTAATTACAGATATTATCAAAATGGACAGGTAAGTGTTTCATTTTGGAAAGGTATCGAATCGTTATATTTAAGGCTGAAGCAATTGCATATTTGTTAATCACACAATTTATATGTAAAAGCATCTGTGCATGACTACAATACAAATATACAATTTCTTTCCATTTGTGGATTTAGACTGTTTGTTTGATCTCATTTACATCTTATATATATTCATAATATGCATGTGTTAAGAGACAGCTGGGTATGAAATGTACAAGTATAAGAAGTAATTACTTTACTTATAGTTTGTTATTGTCTGAAAGCGATTTGACTTTACAACACTCAGAAGTTGAAAGGATTGAAAGGGAAATCATTCTTTCGAAATAGCCAGGGCCTTTGTATTTGAGCTCAAGAAAACTTCACCAGAAGGTCCCAGTTCACCAGAAGGGACGTAAGTTCACTAAGTCATGTGTTTATATGTGGATGACCGAGTGGCTACATTGGTGATTCGTAGCATACCTTTTTCATTTTTTGCTAATGCTCAGAAACTTTGATTTTAATATAGATGAGGATTTGAAGTAAAGGAAACATTGACTAATGAGAATAGAAGTGTTAGTTGAATGTAACATGCTCATCACATAATTCAACACGCAATCCACAATTTTGATTAGTTTTAATGATTCAAACATTCAAAGTCCTTTGCGTGACCCCATACACGCAATGTAAACTTTTCGAGTCCATTTACAATCTTCAGAATAAAGGACGCAATGTTTTCCTGTAAACTGAAGACCATTTTGTGCACATGATATGCAACTCCCTAGCCATGCCGTCATGGTGATTGTTTGGTCTACGTTCTTCAAGAATACTCTTCAAATGGTCAAATTTTGTGCAATTCCACAAATGTACAAATGTAATGGAGGTATCGGTTCTTACCTTCATGGCAAGGATGACAATGTGTACATAGTACATGCCGAACTTCTTGATTTGGACCAAATATGTTACTTATATCCATACCCCTAATATTGTCTTATGCTCTCTCGCTCTCTCTGGCATGTATTTCAAATGAGTCACTGGTATCATTTTGATCAAACACGATGATCAAAGAGTCATGGCTATAGACTTACTTCAAGTTTAATATGCATATGTATATATACTCATGCCAATAATGGTTGTCACCCCTCCCCACCCCAACCCTCCCACACACACCTCACCTCCCCCCCTCCCACAGCCCCTCTCAATTAAAAATTGAAGGTGGCAAACCCATTATTGGCATGTTATTGTTCTTCTTGTAGCATGTGTATATAAATGTCTCTTCTGTCGATCTTTCAGTTAACGATCAAAAGAGTCAACAGTCAGTTCAAGTTTCTCTCTGTATATCTCTATGTGTATCTGTCTCTTCATCTCTCTCTCTTAAGTTTGATTGTCTCTCTCTCTCTCTCTCTCTCTCTCTCTCTCTCTCTCTCTCTCTCTCTCTCTCTCTCTCTCTCTCTCTCTCTCTCTCTCTCTCTCTCTCTCTCTCTCTTATCTAAAGCAGTCATATGTCTACAACCTGCAATGGTGGCACGAACACAGAATAAAACACAACATGGCACCTCTCTCTATATCTGTGTCGGTCTGTCTCTCTCTGTGGCTAGTATAAGTGAGTCACTGATTTCACTTTCATCTCATCATACACAACGATGAAAGAGTCATGCCTATAGACTCACTTCAAGTTTAACGTGTACATGTATATATGTTCTTGTAGCAGTTGCTTAAGTTTGGTTGTAAGCACTTTCTCTCTCTCTCTCTCTCTCTCTCTCTCTCTCTCTCTCTCTCTCTCTCCCTTGTCTCTCCTTCCCTTACTGTCTCCCTCCCTTTCTGTCTCTCCTCCCTCTCTCTCCCTATTTAAAGCATTCATATGTTTATAGAAAGTGGTTTCGGTGCTTCTTTTTAGTCAATAGATGCCTCACAGGGCGTTGGCCATCTTCTTGTCTTGTTAGTACTTGAGTATTACAGATCACAGCGCAAACAAGTGGACGACTGTGGACTGATATATTGCACGACTCGCGGATCCATTTGACGCACATGCCGATATTAGGGACATACCGGAACGAGCCCCACCCACCTTGTACAGAAGTACCACACGGAAATGAAGCCAGTGATGTAACGACTCAAGCACATCAGCCGCATATGCTGCTGAAACAACTGGGGGGACGCTGTTGAAAGCCGTGCATGATTCCTCATCGATCGATGGGAGAAATAGGGAAGCGTGGATTGAGATGATAAGGAAAATGATGTGTAGCTGAATGTGTGTGTGTCTGTGTGTGTGTGTGCTTATGTATGGTATACGTGTGTTTGTATATGTGTGTGTATGTGTGTTCCTGTCAGTGTGTGTGAGGGTGTGTTTGTGTGTGATGGTGATGTGTGTGTCTGTGCATGTGTGTTTAGGTATGGTGTACGTGTGTGTTTGTATATGTGTGTGTTCCTGTGAGGGTGTGTGTGAGGGTGTGTTTGTGTGTGATGTGTGTGTCTGTGCATGTGTGTTAGGTATGGTGTACGTGTGTGTTTGTATATGTGTGGATGTGTATGTGTGTTCATGTGAGTGTGTATGTGAGGGTGTGTTTGTGTGTGTGAGGGTGTGTTTGTGTGTGATGGTGGTGTCTGTGTCTCTGGATGTGTGTGTTAATATAGTGAGTGAGTGAGATAATATTTAGCACCACATTGGCTATATTTCAGTCATATCGTGATGAATGTGTTTGTGCATGGTATATGTGTGTGTATGTATGTTTTATATGTTTGTGTATGTGTTCATGTGTGTATGTGAGGGTATGTTTGTGAGTGATTGTGGCGTGTGTGTATCTGTGCGTGTGTGTGTTATGTATAGTATATGTGTGTGCATGTATGATATATATGTGTGTGTGTTCATATGAGTATACATGTCAAGGTGTGTTTTGCGTGATTGATATGTGCGAGTTCGTGTGTGTTCGTGTGCGTGTGTGTTCATGTGTGTGTTTGTGTGTATGTGTATGTGTGTTTGTGTATGTTATGCATATACATGTGTGAACACCTCCATGCAAAATAGAAATATGTACTTAAAACGCTAGCAGATAATTCACGAACCATTTGACTAATAGTGGTCAATAGCTTACTATTTCTCTATAAAACAAAGTATACTTCTCATCGTTAGATACAGTACTGATTTCCATGTACCTCAAATAGATTAAAATAGGCCCCTAGAGGCGGGGTGAGTATATCTGCACACAACAACCCATCACACACACACACACACACACACACACACACACACACACACACACACACACACACACACACACACACACACACACACACACACACACACACACACACACACACACACACACACACACACACACACACCTCTGCATCCGCAAATGGCGTATTGATAAATCGAGATGAATTATTTTTATTCCCCGAACCACTAGTTGTATTCCCTGAACCACTACAATATGCTATTCAAGCACTTCTACCTTTTTTTTAATTACCTCTGCACTTATGATGCATTGTAGAATTTCTTTATCTAAATGTTAAAGTAATCCTTTAAATAGTTCTCATTTTGACTTGTCGAATCATGTACATTACAAAACGTCAACGCAAGATAATGATCAATTTCGTTTACATGCCAAAACAGGAGTTCGTTAAGGTTAAGTATTCACATATCCATAATACAGTGTTTGTTTACATACCACAATACGCGTTACTAATAATATATATATCTGTATACTGCATTGGATTTGACAAAAATATTTTAAATGTGACAAAGATATAAAACAGTCGCCAAAGTTCACAAACCCAAGGTCCAATGCACAACTAGGATAGTCATATCAAATGCATTACCTGTGTACGACCATTTCTGGGGTTTTCTATCATGGGTGTATGCTTCCTTTATATGACAATCGGACTGCTATGCATTTAAACATCGTCCTCCCATCAAAATTATCGCAAACAAGGTGTCAATGTCACGTATACTTTTGTAAATATCATCATCATTACATGTGTCAATATCACATTCTGTGTGTCAATATCACAATCTGTGTGTCAATATCACAATTCTTCTTGTCACTATTTCCAACATATTTGTCAATAATATTACCATGCTATGTCTGAATATCTCAAAGCATTCCATGTGGAAAATATTGCCATTATCTGTGTCAATATCACCATTGCAGGTGTCAATATCACAGGTTTAGTTGTCGATATCACCATGCAGCTATAGGACTACTGGGACCTTCAACGTTTTTGGTTTGAAAGAAAATGATTAAAAAATCCAATATAACGAACACTTTTATCTCAATTACGTGTAAAATAATGACGTGTCGTAAAAAAAATGTTACCTTGTAAATCGTAAATATTTATCTTACATTTCAAAAACGCGTCCATGCACAAATAGTATATGAATAATTAAACGACAAACTAACATATAGCTGTCATAGTTAAAATGATTCAGTAAATTAATCGATAAAAACGACACCTTTGAAAGTGAAATGATTCGTTCGGTGTCCCTAACAGAACACGCTAGCTATCTTATCACATTTCGGCTCCCACCGCACCCGGCTGACCTAGGAAATAGGTAAAGATTCCAAACAAAGTTTGAAACGACCCCTGAATTGTGTCCCGAGTGGCCACTTAGAGGGGTATCTAAGCGTGAAAAATCCCTCCTTTGAAAATTACTACTCTGTCGTTTACGGGCAAATATACAGCAAACAGGTATCGTGTTCATACTGGGGACCCTTTGATATTTATCCGTCACACGGGCCCCTCTACAAAAAGATAAAATCTATGGGGGAAATAGCAATAGACCTAAAATTTCGACAATACGTTGAGTGACTCTCGGGAGAGATATGTCTTATCGCAAAGGAGCTCTTCTACAGCTGCGTCTGATCGCCATACCAACGAGTTAAGGTGGGCTATGTCGCTTGTTTGGTTTTCAAAACCTTCTATTATTACATGAAATCTGTTATATCGGATAGCGTTTGATACCATCAAAAGGGAACGAATTGTTGAATATTTGTTAGATATTTTGACAAATTTGTCCTATTCAGGGTTTGCAGAAATGGGAACATTATGGTTTTGAATAGAATGATCGTTAATAGAATGATCGTTAATAGTGGCATGGAGAATTATAGTTTTACAGTACCATATATATGTTGTTGTGAATGTGGTTTAATGACAACGATATTTTGTTTAATCATTATTTAACCTTACTTTATTTTTATTCTTGAATAAATTATATTTTCTTCAATGTGGATTTTCTTATATTTGTTTCAAAAAATTACTCAACATGGCTGTTCTTGTATTTATTTTTAATCAAAATGCATTACCAAAGATTCAATATTAAACAAATCACCATCGACTAACGTCCGTCATTCAAGCAGCTCCAAGGCAATGTTTTTTCTAAATGTCATGAAATTGCAATTTATAAGAATTGTTATAAAATACATTTTAACTACCAACATACGAGACGTATGTCTGTACGTGTTTTGTGATGTTAGTTGAAACTTAGACCTCATGTTTGTTTATTCACAAAGAACGGTTCAATGAATAATTCACAATATAAATTACTGTTCTAGGTATGCACTTGAAGACATCTTTATTAGAAAGCTATCCAACCTAAAATAAAATATTAAACGCGCTTCTGAAGGAGATGAAGGTGAGAGCGAATTATTTAGCGGTTTAAGTTAATGCAATTTCCGATAAATGTAAACACGCTAATGTTAACTGCCTTGGATCTAAGTTTATTTGTTTAGTTATTTATAATGCATTTAAGTTTAGCTGTTGGTTATTCGGCGCATTTCGCTACTTCAGTGTTAATTTTGTGTACAAAAAATGTCCAGAGAGACATTAGCTGTAAAAGAAATTCGATCGGGAACATTCTGACAAATTTTGGTTCTTAAAATTTATAATGAAAATTTGTTTGCTAAGCTTTATCGAAAAATGTATTTGAACACATACACTGTATTTCATTACCGCAAATTCAGCTGATTCCTTGTATACGATTTCATTGAAAAAAACAAACATTTAAAATCAGATTTTTTTCAGATTTCCCGTCATTCCGTTTACAAATTTTGTATAATATGGTATCGATTACATTTTTTCATAATTATTTGATCAAATCGATTTATTTTACGTTTGAATTTTTAAAATTTTGTTCGATTTACTATTATTAATTATCACAAATGATGGTTTTTCTAGCAAATCAATTTACAGATCCACGCTATTGCTAACATTTGTATCGAAATGCTATTTCGCTAGTTGTATTTCGAATTACTAGCATCTTTAAAACTGGCAATGAAGCCTTGAAATTTAACATAACATTTCGATTACACAAAATACACACACTTTAGTTTTGGATTAGAAATACTTTGTGCATTGCACGCATTTCAAGGTATGTTGGGGTTTTTTTTATCTCAGACTGTCTTGATTGCACCATTTCTGTTATTTAGTGAATAACATAAAATCAAAATATTTAGTGCAGTACAAAACATGCAGATTTCGAAAATATCGTGAGTCTGTGTGTACTCCTTACTAAAGACATCTCTTAAAATCAGTGTAAAATATTCTTAAAATGATTCTTACTTTTATCATACTGTCCATTACACATGGTTTTATTAAACAACAAATATATAACACAATCACATATTTTCTACCATATAAAAATACGAATGTATTGGTATTGAATGAATAAGACATATGGCTCAGAACCCTAATATATTGGAATATATTACATTTAAGTTTGATATTCATCGTGTTTTAATCATTGACAGTTATAAAATATTTTATGAAAAATGATATCAATGTAGAAGTAATAAGGGAAATATTAACCATGAACGATCAAAATTATGAATATTAATATCAGTTAACATAGCTGAAATATCTTAATGTCAATGAAAAGGACTCCATCTTAAATATTTCCGCAGGAGACAGACATCTCATTCTGTCGTTGGGAAGTCCCATCCTCCTTATTAAATGTCATCAAATGTATCTAGTAAATGAGTACTGGGAATAATGACATCAATATGCTTATGAAGAGAACATTTAAGCAAATAAATGAATACTTAAGAGAGTAATGGTAATATGCTTATGAGGACGAAAGGCACCAATACTGGATTTACATTTGAGAAACATTTTCATTGCAAATAGTTGAACGTCTAGAACTTTGTTATAGGATAATATTTTCATTAATCATGAGTACACCGGTCTGTTTTCGTTTGTGAACTGTTTGACACTGTGCATAGTACTTCGTAATATGACTATAGGTCAATTCGAAGGGGATAATTGAAGGAATTGGACATCAATGGTCTTTGTCATCGTATTATTTTAATTATAAATGAAATAAAAAAATACATCAACGTTGGTTTGAAACATTTCAAGACTATGATTAAAAACCTATGGTGATTGTTACCTCACTTTTCATGTTGTGAAACGTCTCAGTTTCGTCTTTATGACGAGGATGGGGATCGTTTCCACCTTAATACGAATATACCGTACAAATTATCAAGCAGGATTATTGTAGATTGAATTAGCACTGTGTCAGGTTTAATATGTCGCAGGATACCGTGTCATTTGAACTTTTGCACGGAAGTTTCGACAGACAGAGAAAGAGACAGATAGATATTGCATTGCATTAATCAGGTGAGCCGAGTGTCCCCAGTTGCGTGATTTTCTGGTGTCATGTTCATGAGTTTTCATAGCTAGTTTATCTTTACACCACACGGAATTTATTTCTCAGGATAGTCAAGACTGGCTAGTCTTTTGCACTTAAGTTCCACGTTACATTTGCCTCAATGTACACCCGAATATAATGGTTTGGGATAGGGGAGGCTGCAGATCAAAACCTTAATGTGTTTTTAAGAACTAGAGATATTTGTTTCTGCATAGTTAGAATAAAGAGGAAGCGACAGTGTTTTCCATTATTAAATACTACTTGTAATGTTGTGTGGTATGTATTTACTCAACTAAGACAAGAAATAGAAAGTCTTTCACTTGCTGTTTATGACAGTCGTAACATCAGAACAAACTCTGAAATGCTCCCAATATTTATACAAATGTAATTTAATTGTGTTTATCAATATCAGTAACAATGGGTAAGGCGAGTTCACTCAAGTGGACAGTTTAACCATGTTCAACATTCTTTCCCCATATCAACCATCTCTCAGTAACGCAAAGCTCATCAACGATTTGGTCCAATGGTTTATTTTATTCCTGTTCTATCATTATAAGTCAAATCAATATCATGATACTGTCAGAATGTATTACTTTGCCGTGGGGTCAGGATTGTCACGTGCAAATACCACCCCAGGTTGGGCATGCCTTTCGCTTATTATTCAAATATTCGAATAGAAGACAGAAATAACCAATTCTATTTTACAGCAATCAGTAGAGGAACAAATGGAAGGATACCGAAACACCGTACATCAAGAAAAATCTGCATTTGAGCACGTTTTATTGCTCTTTTACGGTTTTCCTACCCCGTAAATCCAATATGCCCCAACTCAATGCATCAGCTGGACTTTCAGTTATCAAGGCCTTATGGTCAAGCTTTGTCCGCAGTGCTAATTGACTTTCTTGTCTATTGACCTGAGTGTTAAAATGACCAGTCCCACCGAACACTGGGGTCATTCCAACCCCTCTGTGTCCAATTGTGATCGGTGGTCAGTTTCGATTAAGCCCTGACCTTCCTTGCGCCAATTGAGTTAAAGGAGTATATTCCTATTTGACTGTGTTCTATCCTTTAACCTCCCAGTTAGACACCTTTATCCGTTGTATTGTGTGGAAACATGAATACCGTGGCTAAAAGACCAGTGAACAAAGTGACATTTTTCGAACCAATTATTGCCATTTTCAATAGTCATGGATGCCGTACTATGCTTTTGATAATCCGGTTTACCCAAGCCTCGAAAATGCATTGAAGTAGAATTTTTATGATCCTTCTGTGCGTATACAACATTGAGGTATTGAAAAGGCTTCTGACTTTGCTATGGGAACTCCCCACCAGACCAGGAGGTGTTTAACAGGAAGGTTTTTTTATGACTTCTCGATGGTCAGTGTACCGAAAAAAGAAGTAGTTTTGATTAGAGATATAATTTGATATTTCAAAGGCAACACTCTCAATAAATTGATTGATCGGCCGTTGTCGGTTACTAAAGAGACCAACTCGTTCCGCTTTCTTCCCAAACAACGAAGTTAGCTCAAATAAATAATATGAAACAGAACTATTACCAGGAGATCACAGAGTAACGTTTTGCTTTCATGTACATCGGTTCAATGCAGATGTACTGAAGACTGAAAATGAGGATTAAAATGATTTCAGATGCAACTCCGTTATCTCATATTGTCTATTCACCTGACCAAACGGCCAAAGGCTATAGCTGAATTATTTTTTATATGGAAAGCTAACTGCGGGGATAATCTTCTTGATAAGTTTGGTCATTAAATGTGCTAATCCGAAGATGCTACACTTCCCGGAGTGACACACGACTCCCAGAGATCTGATCATGAGCAATTTCCCAGACAAATCATTCTACACCCCTTCTTCTCATTTCCAAAAAGCTCCGTTTTAATCTAATTGAGTAAAGAAGACTAGCTAGAAAGCAAACTACGCTGATTAGAATGAAAGTGTTATTGTGTAAGCCTGTCGCCTGCGGGGAGATGTTCTCACAACCTCCTCTTCCAGAGATCAATATCCGTATCTCGATTCCAGAACTGACTCACGAAGCAGTCTGAATCCCTTTTAAACCTACATCTACATTCTTTTGCTCTTGTAGGGCTTCTTTTGAAGGCACTCTACTTAAAAGGGATCCTCTAACTAATACCGAAATGGACAAGTGAAATGAGCACTAGTCTATTACATCAGCAACTGAAATCGACGCGGTTTACGGGTAAAAGGAAATCATTACATGCAACTCTGTAGGCGAAATAGGGTCTTAGACATGGATTTAGGACACGCCGTGAATCTTCAAAAGAGATAAAAGCTGTGGCTTAATCTGATTCATTAGTTAAGTGAAGATATATTTCTCTGTGTGTTTCTTGTAGTGTTCTTTGGTTCCAATAGAAGAGTGGGCTACTTAAAATAGTTGACTGTTTGACATTAATCAGAAGTACAGGAAACAATAGTTTATAAATCAGGTGGACTTCGAACAAGTTATGATGTAATGAATATACGATCTTAAAAAAGCAAGACCATAGTACAATTACAAATGCATAAAACATGTAATTTGAGAAAAAAAATATAAAGTATTGTGTGATTGTTAATTTACTCTTTACACCAAATGGAATCTGTTTCTGAGGAGAGGTAAGCCTGGCGTTTTTTGTCATATATTTACAACAGACAACCTGTTTAATGTCGATTATGTACATTCTGTCTGTGATCTGTAATCCATGTTATGTACAGCTCTTTTTGTAAGTATACTATGATGTGTATTTTTGAACATGAACATATGCTGCGCCATCTATACATGTGTGTGTGTGTGTGTGTGTGTGTGTGTGTGTGTGTGTGTGTGTGTGTGTGTGTGTGTGAACTGTGCATTATGAATCAAAGGTGTGTGGTACAGCTTTAAAGGTAGAATATGAGCAGAATATGTACAATACATTGATATGCTGTACTATGTAGCATTTGGTACATGCGGGTATGATGGTCTAGCCTTGTACTGACTTGTATCACATTATTTGATATTGTATCCAGAGTTGTTTCAATACATTTAGAGTCACATATCACTGAAAAACGGTTTTTGAAGATCTTTGACATCACTGCGTGACACTTCGATAAACAAATAATCTTGTTCTATGACATTCATAAATAACTTATTGAATACATTAAAAATTATTGTAAGTTACCACACTTAACACGTGCGTTTTGTACGATATGACGGAGTATTTATAACCAAAGTAGAATATTGGATTATTTTTTAATGTGTTTTATCTTAAGCTTTCATTCATATTTTTGTATTAGAGCCGTCACCATCAGCCCGTGATCTGTAAATAACATCAACTGCCTCTGATAAACCTTCTTTGATGCTTCGAGAGACGCTGTATCCATGGCGCTTCAAACAGGTAGACGGTGTTATCAAGGAAACAGAGGAAGATAATTGCTTGGTTGGGAAATGTCGAAAAAGCAAAAGATATATCGAAATGTATTTGTCGTAAATTCAACGTTAATTAGTCCTTATTAACATCACGAACAACAAAATCTTCCGAATGACATATCCCCGTTACCCAACTGCAATGTACAGGCTATAGGCTATAGTGACAACGAACTCTGTCTAAATCAAAGTGCTGGGAGATTATTTTCATAAAAATTATGTAGGACAGGTCAAAGAGCTTAAGGACGTATGTTTTTTTTCCTAGTAGAAATTTTGAAATAAGTTCATAAATGACACGTCCGCGTCAGACGAATGCTTTGAAGTTTGCCGCTGCTCCCAGCACCTGTCAGTTTTAAATCATGACGAACGCAGTCCTTGTCGATAGAGGATCAGAACGCGGACCGCTCTGATGCTTTGGCGCGGTAATTACAAAACAATGATAGGTCGTTGCTAATCTACTGCTATAATCTCTGCTCGCGATCACGTGACCTTGCCGACAAGAGACGAACATCTTTAGCGTGTAAATTTCACTAGTAGGATGAAAAAGATGCAAAACTGTCACAAGTGACATTTATCTGGCGAAATGGACAACGTATCATTCTGTAAAGAATTAAGGAAAACAAACCATGCTCCCTGTTAATGACGCTTCTGTGAAACGGTTGTCCATTTCGCAATGCATGTCTAAATACCCTCCTTTCTTTATAGCTGTAAGACAAACGGAGGACTCCGGCGGACTCTCTAATTAGATGAAGCCTGTTTTATGGACGTAGAAAGGCATTTTCATTATTACAGATTAATAAAAGGTTTTTTCTTTCTTTGACACTGGTGACCTTGATGTGATTTCATCCAGTAAACTTGATAGAAATAGGGTAGGGGTAAGTTATTTGGTAGAATCGTGTGCTCTGTCATGTCATCCCCTTCTGTGAAATTCAATAGATACCATTGATTTAATACGCTTCATTAATCAAATATGAAATTTTATCATCATTGGTATCAAAGGATCCCCATTATTGATAATGCATATGAATACCCCATTGTTCTTCAGTAAATAGTAACGGTACTTGAAATTGAACGAATTAATACGAGTTTCAAAACGATGTTGAAATGTATTGAAAACACAATGAAAAGTAGATTAACTATTTTGTGTACTCAAACCATAGTATTTTTTTAGCGCTCTGTCTAACAGAATACTTGGTAGTAACAAATGGCATCAATTATATGAATAAGATAATATTTTCAATAAAAAGCACATATTTCATTTACATGTTTGAATTTCTATGAAAACAACTTCAACAATTCAAAGATAATTGTCAATATACAGTCAGTGATTTGGTATCAAAATTAGTGAAAACTTCAAGAATGTAGTGATATATAAATCTATTCGTATTTCCTTTAAATTGTTAAATGAAGACTGTCGTATTGTGATGATTTTAATAATTGAAAATATTGATAATTTAATTGAATTGGCTGTAGTCATGTCAAATCCAATATACACATTACATTAAGAGTCTGTGGTAGTTCCTAATGATCAATTTCTTAGAAGGAATGTCATTGTTATTATTGATGATGATGATGATGATGATGATGATCCTACGGTTGCTGCAACAACTGCTTTGACAAAGACTACTACTCTTACATGAATAGCTGCATCTACCACTACTACCAATACCTGTCCTCATTTTCCGTTTCTGTCGTTGATGACTCCACTCTAATGCAAATCGAGCTTGTTCTCAAACACTAATAACAAACTTGATATTCTAAACATACTTTTATTTTCAAATACACCAAACGCATTATCAACAACCTATTGTCACATATTCCGATAACATATTACTTCATATTCAAATTACGAGCATACATTATTTCATATTCATTTGATATTACACATCAATTTGCATACCTTCGAACTGAAACAGGTTGAAATTGAAACTCTCATTGGAACAGTTTACTGTGAAAAATCACTTGCATATGCAATTTAAAATCATCAAATGTGAACAAAAGCTATGAGTCAGAAGTGTAATCATTTTCCATTTCTTTCTTTGGAATGTATGTTATTCCTTGAATATCCTTAAAATATCTTAATATATACGGTTTCTGGAAAGGGGAAATTTGATTTTATATCAAGTGAAACAGCTCCCCTGCAGCATTCTGTCATCAGATGCAATGAAGCTATTCACAGTTGCCTCCCTTTACTTCAGTCTTACTCACTCAGTCCCGTTAAAGGTCCACTAACTGAATAGACAACTTCTTTTCAACAAACAATTTCTGGATATGAAAATAAAATCATATACATTCAAAACAATCTCTCAAAACATATTTGTTTTCTCTTTTAGGTCATTATATTTTTAATATTCATGTACTAAAGCTAGAATATGTTAAAATTGAGAAAAGTTAAATGTTTTAAAGCTGTAACATTGGTAAAATGTATATATATATTATTTCTGTAGGATGAACAGCGCTTCTTTGTTTTCCAAATCGTTTTCATCAAAATGTTATAATGTATATGATATATGTGTTTCTTATACGACCTGCATTGCAATTCGAGCATTGAAAGGATTATGTTAATAATGATTGAAAATTGCGAGTTGATAGTTACTCGTGAGATGGGGCAGGTGAAATAAATCTTCGGTGTGTATTTGTTGAGGGTTTGCACTGAAGACTGACAGTTCACTAGCTGCTATTTCCCCAAGTCTATAAAATATAAGAGACAAAGCCATTTCAACAATTATAAGAAATCGTGTTGAACACAGTCCATTGTTCGGTTCCGACTACCTTTATGACTCTCACAGTGATGAGTACAGATGTTCTCGAAAAGAAGGTGTCGTATCCCACTGTTAGCATCCAGCACAAACACATGCAAAGGCGAGTCATTTATACATCTAAACATATAGAACAAAACAACAAGAACATATGGTACAAACGAAAACAGGGAATGTGCTGCTGACATCATTTTCAGTCACTAATTCTTCTAATTTGGAAATGTCCACCATATGTCGTCCCTAAATCCATTAAAAAGGCTACTGAGGCGTTTTATGTTGTAATCATGACTCCTAAACACTTTGAAACCTTTGTATAAAGAGCATATCCGACCTTTAACATTTCTTAATAGGGAAAATAAATTTTAACACGAGTATATAGCAATGTTTCGTACTAGGGAAAATTGTTATTAACACAAGTACGATTATATAGTAATTACTATATTAATATGGTGTTAAAACTGAAAGTCGACACATTTAAATGTGTATCTGATATAAGACGGATTCCGGCAATGCTTTAGTTATAATATATTCTATTTCTAACCAACTCCAAACTCGACAAATTGCATAATTATTAAATGTGCTTTGTGTACTTTAATTGAAAAGTACTATATTGTTTACATTATTTTAATCGGTATTAGCTATAATAATTGTAGTTATTATATGGTAAAAACATCCTGAAAAACGTTTAGTCACTTATACCATTATCTTGATATAGTCCAATAAAACATGTCTTATATCAACATTAACTCAAGATTAAATGTAACATCAAACCAAACGAAATATATCTTAACCAAGTTAGATTATAAGAAAAGACATTTATGATGATTAAATTGAAACTTTTACTCAATAACAAGACAATATCATATCCTTTGTTTTGATTTGATTCAAGGGTTAATAATTGTATTTCATTCATGTTTCTGAGATATGAGTGCTTGCAGTTACAATATAAATACTATTATTTTACACAAGATCTTTTAGAATAATACATATATGCGATATTCTGATATGGGTATTGATAAACATATTTGTTTTGTTTTTAAATTCTAAGTTTCATTTTAAGATGAATATTGAATTATTCTGCAGAAAGTGTTACAAAGTTATTTGTGTGTTTCTCTGTATGATCACACATGGTGCTGGGTAACGCTCTTCGCGTTATAGCGAGATAGATTTCTACGGTTAATCGAAATTTGGGACCAGTGAGTCGGAAAATGAGTTGAAGAATATCAAAGAGACCGGTGAACCGGCGCGACGAGAGTGAGAGTAGGGGAGACATAAAGAGAACTCTCATGTCTGTTCGTCCCACTCACTCCCCTACATTGAGTCATTCTAGGGGGAGGGGCAGTCAGAGGGGCGACGGTGAGGAAAACCTTGCCACTGTTCAGGAGATGGGTCGGAACGTACAGAAAAAAATCAAAGGCAACATGTGAATTATTTAACACGTACGAAACATGATGATTTTTATAAGATGTTTTTGCTTGATCACATTGATGGTTATACATAATGACACATAAGTTCAATACATTTTATGATACTGACACATTTATTTTAATTTTATAAATACGTTTTCTTCATTACATTAAATTATAAACAAACAAGAACTGGTCATTCGATCGTGATATTTGATAGTTTGATCACAGTAATGTTTTGGTCTGTGTGTTTGCAGTGTTTGTTTTTCCTTTGGTTTTATATGATAGTTTCACCATTGGAACAGATACTGGAACATGAATCAGTGTTGTAGCGTCAGTATACTAAATTCCTAAAATGATGAGCATTTGTTTCCCTCTTTTCCTAGAGATATGCATAATTTCAGAAATAAACAAAATGGTGAGAAAATATATTGAGACTATCAGGTGTGTTGTGAACACAAACACAAATAGACATGCACATAGTTCTTGTGTGGATCACAAGGGTAGATGTACAGATAAAATGTGTTAGAACATTAAGTATAGATGTTGTGAGAGTTAATTAAATAAACTGAAAGAAAACAGAAAACACGGCTGAAATATTACACACGTTACTTGGTTGAAGGCAATTGTCGAAACACTGCAAACTTAAGGTAAATCTGCGATATTCAATCCTTCACCATCGAATAACCATTTCTTGTTTGCTGATCTTAGCAGTCATCAGGCATGAAGGAAAACCAAGTTCTATGGATAGTCAACTTCTTTATTGCAATGGGTGTGACGTTTCGGTTTAGGTACTAACACCGTCATCAAGCAAGTGATACAAAGAGTTATAACATGGAGAATATATACATAGCTGCATAGTGTGTATATACAATTGACAAGGTTGTATGTTCATACCTACACCGAAACGTCACACCCATTGCAATAAAGAAGTTGACTATCCATAGAACTTGGTTTTCCTTCATCGATAGAACTTCTAAAATGCCTCTCAAAGAAGTCATCAGTCATGTTTGTATCATGTATAAGGACTTCCTCTTCCTCTTCTCTATGTAATTGTCTTGATAATTATACTTGTGTACTTGTATCGAGAATGAAAGTGTATTGTGGGAAAACATTCAAATGGAAACGGATTTGTTAGTAACATTCCTTCATTTTCATCTTTAAAATGTTTTTGTACTTCTTTAAGTGATAAGCCTCATAGTTGTAAGTAACATGAAAACAGTTTTTTCACTATAATGTTCATGATAATATTCCGAAGTAGTGTCTTCAGTGGTCAGATAGCGCTCATTGTCATTCGCTTTTTTACAAAGTGAAACAGTTAGTGTAAATGGCTATATGTCACGTTATCAAATCACAATTCTGTGTCACTGAACCATAAACATTGTTCATTATAATGTCATTCTAATGTTTTATTATGAATCATGACGCATTTTGACAGTTTAAATTATCATACCAATAACAGCTTTTATCAGTCTCAGCTGCAAGTGAAACCGTATCTTTTACGAGCACGAAGGCACTTTATTCAAACATCGAAATCGAAAAAATGCAAACAATGTGTATTTGTAACTTTTACAAATGACAGAAGTACCACGCAGTTAATAGTAATGCTATAGGGTAGACTATCCTGTCATTTTCATACATCAAAAGATGGTGCAAGAACAAAACCGTTGTGTTATCATATCTGTTAAAACCAGTTCAAAAATCACTATCCAAACACTATCATCATTGGTGGTGAAATTCTTTTGAAAAAAAACCCAAAGAAATTAGTTTCATTTCGTCGAATGCATATGTACAGATACGGTATCTAAACAGTTGGAAATGTTTGGTAAGAGAACGCTTAAGTAAGAGAAGAGAACAAGTGATATTTGAAATTCAAACGGCTTATATATTTGCATTACCGAGAAAGACACATTTTAATCCAGTTATTCAAACTTACACGTTTCTGAACTATCAATTAATTGGAAGTTTTGATAAGTGTACATATTAGATTTTTCTCATAGCTATTAAATACTAAATTCGAATAGTGATAATTCTGTCTCTTGCCATCAATTGCAGATAAACTATTGTAATATAGTACCGAACATAAAACGTTTAATTACTATTTTTAAAACACACTGTCGAAAAACTCAAACCATCAATCAATTTATATCCCCCCAAATCCTTTGACCGATAACTTGGACTATCACAAAAGACTATGTCGCTTCCAACAGCTACTACAAAGCAAACATTGGCCACATTTAATCAAATCAGAGGCACTTTTTGATCGAAACTCTTGACATTAAGCCAAAAAGCTCGTTTCCTTTACAACATCATAAGCAAATACAGAATATTTATCCGCTTGATAACATTTTGTATAGCGTTCTCACGTCACAGACAAGATAAGCTGGGTCTTCCTGTGGCGGTTGGTTTGTTTGATTGTTGATGCGGAGCGAAACAATTCATTCTATCCGTAACACAAGACGCGACTCTTGAATTTGCAAGTGCGATCGTAACTCAGTCAAACTGGAAACGAACTCTGCGACTCGCCAGCCTGCTTGGGATAAGTCATTGGGAATGAGACCTCGGACTGCGACCTTAGTTCATCCGTCACTCAGTGCAAAGGACGATTGCAATTGACAAGAGGTGAATAAGACATTTCGCCTCAAAATGTAAACACGGAAAAGATGGAAAATTTGTCTCAGATGATCAAAATGAACATTGATTATGAAATTAAATATTTTTTTCATGAATATTCATAATTCTGAAATGTCAGTTCAAAGATACATATATCTTGGGAACGATTGCATTTCGCATCTGGTCTGTAGTGATGATGTTTGAATGATTAAAAGTTACCCATCTGTTAAAATCTCGTACTTAAATATTCTTTAACTGTTTTAATATAACTGTTCCAAAATGTATGAACGACCTACTCACATATACGAATGTCACGTTTCAGTGCAGATGTATCTGATTGTGTCTTGGGTGTAACGTTTCGCGGTTAAATGTTTAACGTACAAAACTTATTATCATACAAATATTTCGCTCATCTGCAGCATCAAAAATAACTTACTCACAAACACACATTTCCTCTTACGTACACAAACGCACACCAAAACACATGTAATAATGACAACTGCTTGACCAGGGTACCAGAATATCTAACAAAACATTGCACTTACGAAACAATGCATGTTTATTAATTCCATGTGTCATGATTGTCTTTCCTAACTTCTAAAATGCCACTCACAGACGTTAGCACACACATCTACAATCTCACACACCACCCCAGATATATTTTTGTAATCATCACAAATGTCAGCTAAAAAAGGGGAAAACTCCAAATAGTCATTGGAAACGTGACCAGTAACGACAGCATAAAACAAGCCTCATGCTTGAATGTCAAAAGTAGCAGTTTGTTACATTAGACTCAAACAAAATGTAACCTGTTTAGATTGTCATGTTACAGGGTTACATGATCTTACCGCTAATCTTCTACGAGTTTTTAGGCAGTTGTTATTATACGACTGCGTTGACCCTCTAAGTTGTGTCATTGTTACGGCAGGTTTTCTCGAGTTGACATGTGTGAGGACATAGCTCCCAAAATCTTCTACAGTAGCCTGGCATTTCAACATACTTCCAATGATGACACCTGAAACAGACAGGTAATCTTTCCAAATTACATCATGTTCCATGATATGCTCAAAACCAAACCCTAAATGACTGTCTCATGGTGACCAGAGACATGGATTTTATATAACGTGGTGGTGCTGACACAGAACCCTGTATGACAGTTACATGGTGCTCTTAGACACACAACTCATACAACCAATTATGACTGTTCTGTGTTGCCACCAGACATACAACTACATATGAGTGTTATATGCTGGACTAAAAGCCCCACATGACTAGTACTTGGTGATCTGACATACAGAATCATATATGACCGTTGCATCGTGGCATCAGACACACATCCAAGTGAGGTTGTTTAATTATGCGTCAAGACATTCCCAAACGTATATTTGTTTCTCGCCAGGGGCCCTTTTCACGAAGCAACCTTTACTAAGGTTAACCTTAACTCCCATGCTTTAACACTGCATTAAGATTACCTTAGTGACTTACGATCACCTTAGTGATTTGTGAAAGGAGGCCCAGAAGTCTAGGCTTTAGGTGATACATGGTATCCTCGGACACAGACGTCAACATGGGTGTTACATTGTTCAATCAGGCATAGTGAGTAAAGGGGGAAGTTGCATGGTTCACTCAGACACAGAAGACTAGATGGGGTTACATGGTTCACTCAGACACAGAAGACTAGATGGGGTTACATGGTTCACTCAGACACAAAAATCTAGATGGGTGTTACATGGTTCACTCAGACACAGAAGTCTAGATGGGTGCTACTTGCTCACTCAGACACAGAAGTCTAGATGGGTGTTACATGGTTCACTCAGACACAAAAATCTAGATGGGTGTTATTTGGTTCACTCAGATACAGAGTACCAATCAGTAAACCGTAAAACACAGCTTTATTTGCTACCTATCAGTAAACCGGAAAACACTGATTTATCTGGTACCAATCAGTAGTCTAGATGGGGTTATATTGTTCACTCAGACACAGAAAACTAGATGGGGGTTACATTGTTCACTCAGACACAGAAGACAAGATGGGGCTACATTGTTCACTCAGACACAGAAGACTAGATGGGGTTACATTGTTCACTCAGACACAGAAGACTAGATGGGGTTACATGGTTCACTCAGACACAGAAGACTAGATGGGTGCTACTTGCTCACTCAGACACAGAAGACTAGATGGGGCTACATTGTTCACTCAGACACAGAAGACAGATGGGGTTACATGGTTCACTCAGAGTCATACTTCTAGACGGGTGTTACATGGTTCACACAAAAACAGGCGTCAAAATGGTGTTACATGGTTCACTGAGACGTAGACGTCTAGATGGATGTTAAAATGTTCACTCAAGCACATAGGTCTAGACGAGTGTTACATGGTCCACTCAGACACAGAGGCCCCGATGGGTGTTACATTATTCACACAGAGGTGAAGACGGGTATTACAGTGTTCAATCAAGCACAGACTTTTGTTACACGATTCACTGAGACTCAGGCGTCTAAATGGATGTTACATGGTTCAATGAGACACAAGCGTCAAGGTGGAAGTTACATGTCTCAATCAGACACAGACGTCGAGATGGGTATTACATGGTTCACTCAGACACAGACGTCGGGACGAGTGTTGCAGGGTTCACTCAGACACAGACGTCTAGATGGGTGTTACATGGTTCAATCAGACACAGACGTCGAGATGGGTGTTACATGGTTCACTTAGACACAGACGTCGAGATTGGTGTTACATGGTTCACTCAGACACAGACGTCTAGATGGGTGTTACTTGGTTCACTCAGACACAGACGTCTAGATGGGTGTTACTTGGTTCAATCAGACACAGACGTCGAGATGGGTGTTACTTGGTTCACTCAGACACAGACGTCGAGACGGGTGTTACATGGTTCACTCAGACACAGACGTCTAGATGGGTGTTACTTGGTTCACTCAGACACAGACGTCTAGATGGGTGTTACTTGGTTCACTCAGACACATATGTCTAGATGGATGTTATTTGATTCACTCAGACACTGAAGTCTTGGTGGGTGTTGCTTGGTTCACTCAGACACAGAGGTCTTGACGGTGTTAGATGATTCACTCAGACACAGTAGTCTTGATGGGTGGTATACATGATTGACGCAGGTACATAAGTAAAGAAGAATTTTCTTGGTTCACTCAGACACAGAGGTCTGGACGGATGTTACATGGTTCACTCAGACTCAGAGGTCTAGACGGGTGTTACATGGTTCACTCAGAACAGACGTGAACGGTCAGACGCAGAAGTCAAGATGGTTGCTGCATAGTACACAGAGATGGGTGTTGCATCAGTCAGTTACAGAAGCCAAGAAGGATGTTAAAGAGTACACTCAAAAATGGAAGTCAAGATGAGTGTTATGAAGTACATTCAGACATAGGGGTCAAGATGGACTAAACTTTCGTCAGCGGATTCACATTCTTTGAGAAAATTAAGAGAACATTCGATGATATAGTGAGATGAATTTCTCCAGCACAGAGGAATCGAAATATATTCATTTAAACCAAAATCTGCCCACAACACTGTATAAAATGAGGGATGCGTTTAACATTACCACAACCATCTTCCACCTTATTGTTCGTATCTCAGATCTACAGCCTTTATTGACTGCATTTCACAACGTTTCACGTACAATCGAGCACATGACTGTCACTCAAAACTTATTTGCTTTGCGTTCATTGCAAAACATTCACAACAATGTTAAGCTTTCAAGCAGTTCTAGGATATGCTACGGTAGTGGAAAGTTGCATTGGTGGCACGAACACAGAATAAAACACAACGTGGCACCTCTCTCTATCTTTGTGTCTGTCTGTCTCTCTGTCTCCCTCTCCCCCTCTCTCTCTCTCTCTCTCTCTCTCTCTCTCTCTCTCTCTCTCCCCTCTCTCTCTCTCTCTCTCTCTCTCTCTCTCTCTCTCTCTCTCTCTCTCTCTCTCTCTCTCTCTCTCTCTCTCTCTCTCTCTCTCTCTCTCTCTCTCTCTGTCTCTCTCTCTCTCTCTCTCTCTCTCTCTCTCTCTCTCTCTCTCTCTCTCTCTCTCTCTCTCTCTCTCTCTCTCTCTCTCTCTCTCTCTCTCTCTCTCTCTCTCTCTCTCTCTCTCTCTCTCTATCTATCTATCTCTGGGTCTGTCTGTCTCTCTCTGTGGCTTGTACTTCAAGTGAGTCACTGGTATCACTTTGATCAAGCAACGATCAAAGAGTCATGCCTATAGACTCACTTCAAGTTTAACATGGATATGTATATATGTTCTTCTTGTAGCAGTTGCTTAAGTTTGATTGTAATATCTCTCTGCTTGACATCTTTAACTGTTTCTTCATTGGGTGTTTAATAGACTGATGCTTAGTCTCTGAATACATATAACTTTGATAGTAACAAATGACCCCATGTAAATTGAAAAGGAGCCCCCAGTGAGATGTTAGATTGACGAAATCTAGACTTTCTTCATGTAGAGCTTCATCATTGCAGGGAGGGCTAGGCGGAAGGGGAAATAATGTGGTTCAGGAACTGTGAGACAGACTAGAAGTTAAACTGATGAATCGTTATCGATATTGATCATCATCACTCAATCCCGTGGTGAACACCTCTGGCATAGATAGCTTGATTGAAATACACATTTGTAATCTTACTATAAAAAGCGAACGTTTGCAAAATTTATGTATAAAGTGTCATATCGAAGTTTGCATATAATAATGCATTTAGCATATGTTAACGATATATTCATAATATACACCACCAAAAAAGCCATCTGAATCAAATTTACAAAGAAAATAATATTTTATAATGTCCGTCAATATGATTTGAAAAAAAAACATATTGCTTCTTGGTACCCCTCATTTAAATATGAAAACACGTTGCTAAGTCGTGCGTACACAAGGAAAACATATTTACATTATTTTGATTTAATAACAAAGTGTGATCCATGGAATAGTAGAATTGGGTACAGCTGCACCAGGAAAAACATGTTGCTTCTGGGTCAGTAAACAGGGAAACACAGCTGTATTTGGTGCCAATCAGTAACCGGAAAACACAGAGGTCAAGCTGAGTGTTACATGGTTCACCCAGACAAAGAAGACTAGATGGGGTTGCATGGTTCACTCAGACACAGAAGACTAGATGGGGTTACATGGTTCACTCAGACACAGAAGACTAGATGGGGTTACATGGTTCACTCAGACACAGAAGACTAGATGGGGTTACATTGTTCACTCAGACACAGAAGACTAGATGGGGTTACATGGTTCACTCAGACACAGAAGACACAGACTAGATGGGGTTACATGGTTCACTCAGACACAGAAGACTAGATGGGGTTACATTGTTACATTGTTCACTCAGACACAGTAGACTAGATGGGGTTACATCACTCAGACACAGAAGACTAGATGGGGTTACATTGTTCACTCAGACACAGAAGACTAGATGGGGTTACATTGTTCACTCAGACACAGAAGACTAGATGGGGTTACATGGTTCACTCAGACACAGAAGACTAGATGGGGTTACATGGTTCATTCAGACACAGAAGACTAGATGGGGTTACATTGTTCACTCAGCCACAGAAGTCTTGATGGGTGTTACACGGTTCACTCAGACACAGAAGACTAGAAGGGTGTTACATTGTTCATTCAGACACAAAAGTCTTGATGGGTGTTACATTGTTCACTCAGACACAGAAGACTAGATGGGGTTATATGGTTCACTCAGACACAGAAGACCAGATGGGGCTACATTGTTCACTCAGACACAGAAGACTAGATGGGGTTACATTGTTCACTCAGACACAGAAGACTAGATGGGTGTTACATTGTTCACTCAGACACAGTAGACTAGATGGGGTTACATGGATCACTCAGACACAGAAGACTAGATGGTGTTACATGTCTAACTCAGACACAAGACTAGAAGGGTGTTACATGGTTCATTCAGACACAAAAGTCTTGATGGGTGTTACATGGTTCACTCAGACACAGAAGACTAGATGGGGTTATATGATTCACTCAGACACAGAAGACTAGATGGGGTTACATGGATCACTCAGACACAGAAGACTAGATGGGGTTACATGGTTCACTCAGACACAGAAGACTAGATGGGGTTACATTGTTCACTCAGACACAGAAGACTAGATGGGGTTACATTGTTCACTCAGACACAGAAGACTAGATGGGTGTTACATTGTTCACTCAGACACAGTGACTAGATGGGGGGTAGATGGTGTTACATGTCTAACTCAGACACAAGACTAGATGGGGTTACATGGTTCACTCAGACACAGAAGTCTAGATGGGGTTACATGGTTCACTCAGACACAGAAGACTAGAAGACACAGAAGACTAGATGGGGTTACATGGTTCACTCAGACACAGAAGACTAGATGGGGTTACTTGTTCACTCAGACACAGAAGACTAGATGGGGTTACATGGTTCACTCAGACACAGAAGACTAGATGGGGTTATATGGTTCACTCAGACACAGAAGACTAGATGGGGTTACATGGTTCACTCAGACACAGAAGACTAGATGGGGTTACATGGTTCACTCAGACACAGAAGACTAGATGGGGTTACATTGTTCACTCAGACACAGAAGACTAGATGGGGTTACATTGTTCACTCAGCCACAGAAGACTAGATGGGATTACATGGTTCAATCAGGCACAGAAGTCTAGATGGGTGTTACACGGTTCACTCAGACACAGAAGACTCGAAGGGTGTAACATGGTTTATTCAGACACAAAAGTCTTGATGGGTGGTACATGGTTCACTCAGACACAGAAGACTAGATGGTGTTACATGTCTCACTCAGACACAGAAGACTAGAAGGGTGTTACATGGTTCACTCAGACACAGAAGACTAGAAGGGTGTTACTTGGTTCACTCAGACACAGAAGTCTAGATGAGTGCTACATGGTTCATTCAGACACAAAAATCTAGATGGGTGTTATTTGGTTCACTCAGACACAGAAGTCTAGATGGGTGTTACATGGTTCATTCAGACACAAAAATTTAGATGGGTGTTATTTGGTTCACTCAGACACAGAAGTCTAGATGGGTGTTACATGGTTCATTCAGACACAAAAATCTAGATGGTTGTTATTTGGTTCACTCAGACACAGAAGTCTAGATGGATGTTACATGGTTCATTCAGACACAAAAATTTAGATGGGTGTTATTTGGTTCACTCAGACACAGAGTACCAATCAGTAAACCGTAAAAGACAGCTTTATTTGCTACCTATCAGTAAACCGGAAAACACTGATTTATCTAGTACCAATCAGTAAACCGAAAGAAAAGAATGTTGTAACTTGGTACCCTTTAATACATAAAAGAAAGTATATTACTTTGAAACCATTATTACATTAAGGACAAAATACGCAACTATTAGGTACGCGTCAATATACAAGACAAACCATATTACTACCTGGTACCCATGAGTGTTGATTTGAACTGGTTTAACTATTGTACTAGCAGACAGAACAGTTGCAGTTATATTTTGTAAATAGAATATTCTCAGTTTACAATTCTTCATATCTCGATCTCCATTGCGATAGGAGAGCCGCACATTAAGATTCTGTCCAGAGAGCGATTGGTTCGTTGTTTCACTTGCCCGCCAAAATACGTTAAAAGATGGTACTTATTGTTACCCTGCCTTGCGTTCGGCTTTAAAGGGATAAAGCAAAGACTTAGTCTTAGTTAGTTTAAGTGTATTGTTCCATGTTTGGAGTTGCAACAAGATTCGATGATGAAGATGTGCAATATTTTATAGCTATTCACAAACATTGACATTTTACCATTAAATATCAATTATTTATGTGTATCAAATGTTTTGTGTGTGTCAACAACCGACGAAATACGTTTTACTGATTTACATAACCAGATAATTTATGCCACAAATGGTTTAAACTCATTGTTCTTCTCTGCTTGTTTTAATAGTAAAAGGATACAATCACACATTTTTAAGCGAGTCACCATATATCGTATTTTTAAACTATCATTTGTTGACACCATCTTTCCTCAGCTTCACACAAATGTATTTTTTCTTTAAAAGAAATTTCTTTTGTCCTTGCGGGAGAAAAATTGTATAAATAAGATTTAGATCTATCTGTCAGAATTTACAATAATTTTCTAACTGATGCTGCAATGTACACATTTTGTGGTTCTTTATTCTCGAGTGACAAAGGCCCCTTCAATTTGATGTCCGGTATCAGGGGTTTTGGTCTTAAAATTCACTTGAGATGCTCATAAAGTCGTTTTCACCACATTTAACATTTTAAATTTTGAAATAAATCTTAAGACACTGGCTGTAAATTGAGATTGCATTTACGACTTAATAAAGAAGATATTTTCACTACATTAAAACATCAGGCAATGTGGAATGCCTCACATGATATGTTCAATGTTGTCACTTACGCGCGGAGAAGCATAGTTATAACAGAATTTTAATCCTGGGTTCGTTTTAATTAAATCGCCGAAAATTGGTGAATTGTACACGTTTCTAGTTTATGATTTGCTTTACTTCGCGAATGAATATAAATTAGCAAAGTATAATTATTTATATTTTATGTGTTTTAAATGCTTTATTAATAAGATAATAAAATATGTAAAAAATAGTATAGACACGCATATGTATCGTATATGTTCATATACTTGATTTAGTGATAAATAATTCTCTTTGAGTTGATTCTAATAAACTCTATATTAATAGTACACATTTTGTGGCCCTATACCTATCAAGGCCATGCATTCAAAGTGTTTTATTTAGACATCATCCCCACATGGGCACAATGTGTGAAGCCCATTTCTGGTGTCCGCCTCCGTGATATTGCTGGAATATTGCTTAAAGCAGTGTAAAACTAATGTCACTCACTATTTAGACATCATACGAACGGTCAATGTTGGGCGGCCGCTAGTTGTCTTAAGAACAAATATAAGTTCGTTTTTATATATATTTCAATTCGCTGCCATTGAGAAGCGACAATAAAAATAAATGTATTCAAGTGTGTCAATCGATATCGTTCCTCGCGAACAGATACGAACATTGTCGGATTCTGTTACGGGGTTAAAAATACAATGCATATTGAATTCAAACAACTCTACAACCATTTTCATCAGAAACTTTCGGAAATTCCACTTTATTATAGTTAATCTGCGACAAACAAAAGGCCTACCTTTATGTCTTTATTTCAATTAATTTTAACATGAGCCTGACCATAACGGCAGATACGCTCACGAGTAATCCCTGCTGTAAAACGTCGAACCTCACTCACGTAATTCGCTTGTAAGGGGAAGTAATCGCGTGCGATTAAAGTAATTAGCATGTTCAAGCGTTGACGAAAGATACCTCGAAACGGAAAAACTCGCGGTGCGTGGAGCTTAGAGAAGAAAAAGCTGGGAAATTAAGAAATATGGGGATTTTCTTCACATTTATGAGGCACAGTAGACGAGCAGAGAGCTGGAGGATAGGGAAATCGGACACTTGAGCATAGACCGGTTCCTGCGATGTCTGGGCTCTAAGACAAGAGACTAATTCATGCAAATTTATGTGGCGAGCGATCCCTGTTATGAGCTTGTTTAAGACTCGCGAGTCGCAATCAGCCAAATCTTCCTGGCAAATGGCACAAGGCATCCGACCTCTTTATTGATGAAAACAAACACTAGGAGCTACTGTCTTGGATCATTGCCAGTTTCTTGTGAGCGATTGAAAGCTTTCATTTGAAATACGCACGTGATTCTCACATGTGAACGTTTAGCATGAAGATCATACACCGTTTCGGTTTACAAATAGTTATCTTGATTTCTCGACCGGAAAGGAGGTTTCAACTTAATTATATTTGAATTACTTAACATTTGGGTTAAAATATGTAATTACCTTTTAGAATATGCGTTCTAGTAATATTTTCGCAGAGCAAAACAGCGCACAAAGCATTTCTTTTTGCACACAAAGGACCAAATAGTTTAATATGAGATAAACGAAATACGTTTGATTTTGTTAAGAACAAAGGTATGTAACTCTGATTCACGATATATTTTGAGTCAGAGTTACCGTTCTTTATCACAGAAATATACAAATTATTTTTCTGGGATATATATAAGGTTTCAGCCCATGCTCATTATCAATTGAGTATTTGGTATTTGAAATTAAATTGTTTGGTAAATATTTTAGTTTTATGTTTTTATTTGTTAACATTATTCTTAAAGTGCCAGTTCCACAAATACACCTACAAAATACATGTTTGTAAAATACTCTTCTGCAATCTATGATTAGAAGCGCTTTTTAGCATGTTTGCTTGTAAAATCTAATGGAGGCATTCGTACGCTAAATATACTTAAGCGTGGATAAAGAGTCGAAGCCAGTCTGTATGTTTAAGATTTAATTAAGTATAACACGACCCAATCAAGTTTAATGAACATCGGAATATTCGATAAAACGATCTAAAACATCGTCATGTCGTGTGATAACTCACAAATAATTAACGGTTTACAGTGTCAAGACATTTTGAATTACGTAGCATAATTTCACTGATAGCAATTATTCAAAGGGTAGCGGCTGTAATAATATTTAGAAATTCAGATGGTGATGGCAGTGACGGGGCACTGTGAAATGGGCAAGCATTAATAGAGTTTCGGGGCTAGCGAATCGCGTAAATATTCGGTCCTACGGGGGATCAAAGCGCAGGGATGGAACAGAAAGATGCAGTGCTTCGCAAATGGCGCACTTCCCGCCCGAGTCATGGCCCAAAGTTAACCACTACTGCCGTCATCTTGATCTATCGCGACATGTTGTGTTGTCAATTTCTCTTTTCCCATATGTCGGGGACGCGTATTTCAGCTTTATGAATCTATAAATTATGTCCATATCAAGTCCCATGTCTTTGCTTGATAGAGGCATCTTTCCTCAATAACTATGTGCCATTTGCTCATCATTACTACATTCTGGCGCGTTTTCACTCACAAGAATAAAAGGCTTTTAAAGAAAATTGGGAAATCTTTTGGACGCAGCCAATGTTTCGGAAGACACACCCATCTTCGTTTCATGTCCTATAAAGAGACAATAAACAAGATATCCAGTGAAATAAACACTGGATTGACAGCGGAAGGGCTGTAGGGAATTCCGGGATGGAGATCATATTTAGGGAAGACATACGTACTATCCGTTTATGTTTCGCCCCTGCTGTAAAATTAACTGGGGCGTTTGATTTAGTGTTAGGTTTACTTTCGAGCCGATTATCATCTTTGAGTGGAAATGATTGACGGGTTATATACATTGATTAATTATAACCAGATGAAATCCACAGCAGGTGGCAATCAATGTACATCAACGGAGACGTGCCACAACCGAGTGAATGACTCGTAAAATCTCCATATGATAAGCAAGGGACGCTGCGGTACCGGGTTGTCGATGGCTGGGACTGAGATCTGATACAAACGAAACACCGTAACAACCTTCTGTTCTTAAATTAAATATGCAAAAACGTGTTTTGATAGTGTCCTTTAATCTTTCATTTACGCAATGCATTAGAGAAGTTGTACTACATTTTAAATAAAAATCACATTTGTAACGAACTGCTATTTTAAACAACTAAGGTTATTATAACGTTTATCTTATATGTGAAAATAAAACTAGACATTTACGAAGCGTCTTATTTTGGCGTTTTGAAATAAAGCTCTCAGACATTAAACTGTTATAAATCACACAATTTTCAATCATATAGTTACTTTAATTTTTTTATAAATATCATCAGTATAGTATATGTCCGTCATATGATATTAAATGTCAGTATAATGTACACAATATGGTGAAACATTTTACGTAAATGCATGGAACAGGAACACTTAAAACTGAGGTTAGGAAGTCGTGAGGTGAAATACTGATTGATTGTTGAAGAAACGTGTCACATGAATTAATCGAAAAGTGAAATTTTTCTTTTATTTTGAGGTCATTTACTTCGTTTTATAATATAACCTGCAACTGAATTCTGAAGACGGAAGATCTACTTCATATTGAATACGACCACACGCAGTGAGTCACGTAATAGAGACGAACATCGATGGATATTATTATTGCTAAACATTATTGTCGATTTCACAGTGGAAACTAGCAGGTACCATTGTGAACGAATGACAAAGGCCATGAATGCGTACGAATGAATTGTTCTAATTCACTGAAGCGGTATGGTAGACACATTCTTATGCAATGACTTTTATGATGCCTATATATCACATACACAATGTACACGGTTCAATAACAGAGCATGTCATTTAGTCTGAGTGCATGTTCATGCAATTAATTTCTCTTGATGTAGTTCCTGCGTGTTCGCGGCATGTTTGAATTTTAAAGGATGGCCGCATTTTTGACAGATCGCTGTTGCACATCACGATAAAAGGAATATCTAATATCAATATTTGGAAATTGAATTTCTATGTAAATATCATATTTCCACCTACGCATTGAAATTGCAATTTCAAAGGGCAAAATAGGTATACGTCACATTAAGGTCCATATATGGTATTCTCTTTATCTCATATGATCTTAATTACAGCAATAAACCCTCTAAATATGGACCTGTTTAAACCGGTATCAGGTGATACGTGTTTCTAACTGCTACCTCCGCATTCGTTAAAGTTTGACAATTGGTGACATCATTTATTTAAAATTAATTTAACGTAAGAGTTGATAGCCTCATCATTAATAATTTATAAAAGTAAAATCTACGTTTAATTCAGAATTTACACTGATCCGCTGAAGGGGTTTCAAATTAAGGACTCCATTTCCACCTTTCCTGTGAGAGAACCCCTGCATACTAAAAACTTAATTCAGGTTCATTACAGTAATAAATATACACCATTAGAAAGGCACAGTTCTATTGTTTGTCATGAAATAGAAGGTTCAGCCAGGGGGACAAATTAGTCTTTAGATGAACCAGCCCCTGGTAGTAATAAAGAGGTTGTGTTTTCAATGTAACCTGTACATCAAACTAGATGTATTTGCTACAGTCCTATACAGTGCACACAGTAACTTACAAGTGTTAATTTATTACCTTGAAATTCAATGTTGAGTTGCTGTTCCTGAAGAGAAATTACTGAAATATGAACAAGGAAATCACATGGGTATTTGCATATCGGGTGCTTATGAATAAATTAGCTACGATCGATTTCGCGATGTGTGAAGCTGTAGCACGGTAGAGACCCTTTCATGGGGAAAGTAAACTATATTTTCTTGGGCTATTTATTTCCATTCTATAAAATTTGACTGTAAGATATTTTTTATTCCTTTTAAAACGACAGAAACGTGCGCTCTTCAGCATCGGGCTCCTAAGCATGGATGCTATCTCCTACGACGGAGACCGTATCCCAGCGATCGATACCGCTACAGTGTGACTGTTCCACGTGTGGCGTTAGTGGAGTGTGAGTATGGCTGACTCCCCATCTTTGGCTGAATCTCCATCTTTGGCTGAATCCTCATCTTTGGCGGAATCCTCAACTTTTTAGCACTAATTCGTCACACTCTGTAAACTTCAGTTGAAAATGCAAATCTAACAAATATCACGGTCAACCTACATCCATATGTCGATTCAGGTCGTCATCAAAGTAATATGTACGACACCGGGTGTCCTTGGTGCTCTTAGATTGTTCTTCAGTTCCTGAATATTTCTTTGACGAACTCCCTATTTGACCCATGTGTTATATCACCGTTTGGCCGAGATTATAGAACCTATAAACCTACCTGGACGCGGATGTTTGCATCAACCAAAATACTTTGATTTTGTCAAGTTCATGGCCCCGTATTTCCTCATAAGTTCCATGTTTGTTTGTTTGTTTGTTTGTTTGTTTGCTGTTAACGCCCCGATCAACAATATTCCAGCTATATTAGGTCTGTATATAATCGAGTCTTGAATAGACAATCCAGAGATCGATATCATGAGCATCGATCTACGCATGTCGGATACGATGGCATGTGTCAACCAAGTCAGCGAGCCTGACCACCCGATCCCATTAATCGACTCGTACAACAAGCGTGGGTTACTGAAGACCTATTCTAACCCGGATATTCAAGGGTCTATTTGAAGGGTACAGCTGTTATATTATCATATATGTTTTAATCTGTAATCAGGCTGAAAGATTGGACTTCATCCCACTGTGCCGGACGCCTTAAGTTCATGAAAACAGGATGACTAATATAAACATCACTGAAATAGTTTTGATTTTAACGGGTATTAGTTCACATTCATTTGTAAGCAGAACACAACATCTTAACCCACATATACGTAATTTCAATGGAGCACCATTCCAAAACATATCCAGAAACGCCTTATACGAACACGGGAAATCGAACCGATCCCTATATGCTTCGAGCGCACAATGTCACCTACTTCCCTAATAGGACCTATGTGTTGATAGGTAAGGTTGTGAGATTTCACGACTTTCTAGTGTGGTTTTTTCGTATTTATGTGTATTTTCCTGTACTGTAAGACAAGCCACCGGAGAAGACACCATGAAGTTATACTCATATGTGGATTCGAACCCCGATCTCCCGTAAACTAATCGAACACTGGACACTACCTTGACGTTCTGTCCCTTATGCAGAAGCCGTGAAGACGTGTACTGCCCTACCAACCTAACCATAACCAAACAGGCTGACATACGAGCACCTGGTGTCAGGGACGGCCTTAGCTTGCTTTTCAGCTGACATTTCTTTGATGGACTTCGTGTTTGGAGCAGAGACCCCCACCTGAAGAGGTACCTTATTTAAGAACTTACCCCATTGCACTATCCAGTACTTCAGTTACATCTCGTTTCGCATCTCAAGTTGGAAATAACCAATACGCCCTTGACTTTTTGTCTTTTGTTAATTACGGGAATCGTAATCATGGGATTCGAACCCAGGGCAATATGAGCTTCTTGCGCGCTTTAACGGACGCTGACAAATGCGTCTGCGACCTAACATATCAATACTGAATGACCGTGATGAATAGGAATGGCAGGGTTTGACGCATCAGTGACCAATATGATGTCAGTGACAAATTTGATGCAGTTCCCCATTTTGACTTCGTTCCCTATTTATTCAGGTGAGCAGTTAACTATCATTCACTTATGTCAATGATGGGTGCCACTGGTGGGGCTGGATACCCTCAACTTTTCGCAAACACCCTGTGTCATCATTTCGATAGCGATAAACAAACACATTCGGAATTGTACAATCGACACTGCTTTTCGCAGATATTTCTTATGAATGTTGAAAGAGTTTTGTCGCTTTTGTTCTTTAACAGCCTAAAGCACAAGTCAAAAGAAAATGTGGTTTACGCGGCCTGAGGCTGAAATAACCAACACAAGTGACATTGCTCAATCTGTTTCATATCTAGATAAATTCATAAGGATTCAGAATGAAACACACGACTCTATGACAAAAGGGAAGACTTCAACTTTCCAACAGCCAACTTTGCTTGTATATTCCAGCAGCACTAGCCTGATTTACATTTCACAACATTAGAAGTGTAGTTGAGTTTTTGTCGCCTTTGTAATTAAAGGTAGCTTTTCGCGAATAGGTATCTAGCTTACTACTTTCTATACGTGACTTTCTAGAATTTCAACCAAGGTGAGAAATTTCAAATATGTAGGTATGACAGTGTTACTACTTTGAGATATATAAGTATGTGACTTTCTAGACTATGTCAACCAAGGTGATGTATGTATGTATGATGTATGTATGTGTATGTATGTATGTATGTATGTATGGTATGTATGTATGTATGTATGTATGTATGTATGTATGTATGTATGTATGTATGTATGTATGTATGTATGTATGTATGTATGTATGTATGTATGTATGTATGTATGTATGTATGTATGTATGTATGTATGTATGTGTGTGTGTGTATATGTATGTATGTATGTGTGTGTGTCTGTGTATGTATGTATGTATATGTGTGTGTGTATGTATGTATGTATGTATGTATGTGTCTGTGTATGTATGTATGTATGTATGTATGTATGTATGTATGTATGTATGTATGTATGTATGTATGTATGTGTATGTATGTATGTATGTATGTATGTATGTATGAGAAGGGGTGGGGAGCTTTTTGTCCCTAAACATAAGACGTTTGTCGTCCGTTAGCTAACATACTTTTTCTGATGTCATTACTGTGTTTGATTTTTTATTTTATGTTTTATGTTTGGTTTCGAGAGAGAGAGAGAGACGAGAGAGAGAGAGAGAGAGAGAGAGAGAGAGAGAGAGAGAGAGAGAGAGAGAGAGAGAGAGAGAGAGAGAGAGAGAGAGAGAGAGAGAGAGAGAGAGAGAGAGAGAGAGAGCTTACAATCAAACTTAAGCAACTGCTACAAGAAGAACATACATACTTATACATAACATACATGTTAAACTTGAAGTGAGTCTATAGGCATGACTCTTTGATCGTTATGTTTGAAAGATCGACAGACAGACAGACAGAGAGACAGACAGACAGAGAGGAAAGCACACAATAGTGGGATAATTTCAATCCGAAAATGTTATCATTCAGCGTTTCTATCTCGTCTGATGCCCGTCATTCTGTCTGATGTATGTATATTTGTCCGTTTGTCCTTCAGTCTAAAACAAAGCAATCCCACAACTCATACGACAACCAAGCAGACCCACAGCCCAGAACAACTCCGTCCAATGTGTGACAGGGTCCACGTGCCCCAGTCGTTCATTGTGATATTGGACTTACGCATGGACATTCTGCAACTAAACGGTTAGGTCACTGGTCGATGCTGGCCCTTTGTCCCAAACCCGGCACACTTATTTAATATGAACATGAAAATCAAACAACGGACACCTTCGTGCAACAAAGTCAAACACTGAATTGCAGTGCACTGGCGCGGATTTTATGTCCCATGGTGATTGGTGACAGCCGAGGTTTGGGCGTGGTCACGATGGGGAAAGATTGGGGTAGAACTCCCCCAATACAATCTCTGTAACAGGGATGTAAACGGACATGTTGTACCTTTGTTTCCATTTCTATAACTTGATTTCGGTTATTTCGATGATATTGGCTCTACCCATTCAACACAAATGCGTGGGTGTTGAACCACCTTCAGACACACAACTAAGACACCAGGCAAACGAAAGTACAGACCCATGTTTGATAATGGCGAAAAACGAAGTAAACTTAAAATGATTATTCGATGATAATTTTGATATGGGTGTCATAATTGTGTTTGAATCTGAAGTTTTGACTACTGTTTTCTGATGTACGCTACAAAAACTTTCTTTTTGCCCTTTAGTTACACACCTAATGCTTTGGTAAAATGTTTTCCTGAAATCAGCGTAATATTTAGAAAAGTGTTTTGATTGCGACTCACAAGTCACAAACATTGACAATGTATACGTGTTGCAATAACACCAAATATATCGTACCCAATTGGAACATTGCTAGCAAAATGTTTACGTTGTTTTAATAGTCTCAAAACACCAGGTGTGTACTTTCTTTTGTACATCAGTATATTAGTATAGAGACATAGAGTACAGTTTCTCTTGCAGTTTGATAACCTCACCTAAAAAGCACCACCATATGAACGAATTCGAAATGATGTCCATTCTTCAAATTGTTATTGTATTCCCCAAAGTGAATAGTTTGCCGGAAAGAGTAAATCGCCGGCAATTTCTACTTGAGGAAGAAAACGAGTACAATTTGGACCGGAATATGTGATATAGTTACTCACTATCAACCATTGGTGTCACAACTTCAGAGGTACAATCAAGCATGCCATGTATTCGAAGATAGCAAAGAGAGTCGTAGGAATGTTGCTCCAAAGGTGTTCAACTAGGGTTACAATATTCAGTCCTTGGTAATACATTTACAACACAGTACCTTAGACATGAGAAGGGGTGGTGGGGTAGCCTAATGGTTAAAGCGTTGGCTCGTCACGCCGAAGACCCAGGTTCGAATCCCCACATGGGCACAATGTGTGAAGCCCATTTCTGGTGTCCCCCGCCGTGATGTTGCTGGAATATTGCTAAAAGCGGCGTAAAACCAAACTCAGTCAGTCAGTCAGTTAGACATGAGAAGGACTTCTCCATCAATGAAAAGATTATGTCGGATGCAATACCCTCTTTTGACTTCTATTACGTGTTCTTTTCTGTCAGGAGAACAGTTGACATGCCTTTGCATGTGTGCTTGACCGATGGATCAGTATACGGTCACCTTTTTCCGAACTTTAGGTCCATTATGTGATAGCTATTCTTAAAGCTCATGATATTGTCGGGAGCGTACAATGACTCTGCTGTCAGCAGTATCAAGTTATCGTATTATTCTGAAAAGGGTTTTGTCGCCTTTATTAAAAGGTTGCTGTGATAAAGACTAAAATTTACAAATTGTGGCTAAAGAGTTTGAACACCTTAGAATACTATCTAGTCTCTGAAATGAATATAATAATGTTACAGAAAAGAAAAATTCCAAAAAAAATCATAATATATAATGAAAAGGAGCCGAGAGACTTTCTCTTCATTTTCAAACTGTGGAAATCTAGACTTGCCACATATTCTAGACTTGCATGGGCTTTCTTGGATGTATTTGTTTCAGGGTCTGTATGAAGGTTATGTACTGCTGTAACACGACCGGGCCGGCGGGGGTAGCCTAGTGGTTAAAGCGTTCGCTCGTCACTCCGATTCCCCACATGGGTACAATGTGTGTAGCGCATTTCTGGCGTCCCCCTCCGTGATGTTGCTGTAATATTGCTAAAACTAAACTCACTCACACACTCACTGTAACAGTGACTGACTGACTCAGTTTGGCTTTACGCCGCTTTAAGCAGAAATGGACACGTGAAGGCATTGTTTTTATTCTGAAACTTGACAACTTCGGCAAGGCGACCATAATGAGGACGGGAAAGTAGCATCTCAGGATACACGGGACGGAGAAGTAACAAAAGCGCTTTATACAAAGTTAGACAGGTACTGACAGACTGAGTTTGGTTTTACGCCGCTTTTAGCAATATTCCAGCAATATCACGGCGGGGGACACCAGAAATGGACTTAACACATTGTACCCATGTGGGGAATCGAACCCGGGTCTTCGGCGTGACGAGCCAACGCTTTAACCACTAGGCTACCCCACCGCCCCTTCACTGTAACAGGACCAAATTAAACACTATAACATTTGACCACTCCATCCATGTTGCAATACATTTTCAAACAGTTTCAAAAAAGATGTTTAACTATTTTGTAACGTTCATTTCTGATGCCTCTCTCAGCACTATTCAAGCTTTATCAGCGAGCTCGGGTCAGATTGATATTATGAGCAAAGACTCGCCACCGACGTACGATCAACCACAGAACCAGATCTCCCTTCCTTTTTTTCACCTCTTGTGACTGATGAGTCTCCTAGAGACCAATTCCAAACCAAAAAGTCCATGTGTGTTTAAAAGTTCCTCAACAACATTGTAATGTCCTATGAGAAACATAAAAGACATTTGCTGGAATTGTGGTTCCATCAAACATATATTTAAAAGAAGATCTTTTCAAAATTGTCTCATTGCTATTCATCAGTTTTCTATAGGTGCGTCATAACTCAAATTCACCTCATCAATGTGCTCTATTGATTACGATACTGCAACATTAGGAAGGACCATCCTCATCTTCGGGTGATAATAAGCAGCAATACCAGAGACCTCTTGAATATATACGATACATAAGTAAACAACGAATGAGCGGGGATGTCACATTTCGTTATTCTTTCTGCTTTGATTTTTTCATGGTAATGGCGTGCAGTCTGAGAAAATGGAATAAAAGACTAGGTATTGGTAACCTGGGCGACCCAATTTCATATAATTCACATTACAATTGTTGTTTTTGAGCTTGCAAACAAACTTTCATCTTTTCCCATATACGTATCATTACGGAAACACGGCACATGGTATTTTACCTTGAAGTGTTTAAGAGTTCATTTGTGTTTTTCTGCAGGTAAATATCAGTTTCTGGTTAATAGAATGGGGCAGGGACACCTTATCTTCTATCTTATATGATCGTGCTTTTGATGATTCACACGCTGCCGTTTGGAAGCTTTCGTGGTATTGCGTATCTTTCGCAAACCGTCCTCATGATCCCTGTTCTGTGATCTTTTGTGAGAATACTTGATGAAACTGTGTTAAACACTGATGAATATTTTAATTACAGTAGAATACTTTTATAACGAACACGGATATAACGAACTGACGGCTATAGCGAACTGTTTAAAAAGTCCCGAATAAACTTCTACTTCATGAACATCTTGACACTATTTGATGTGTAAGGGATATATACTTTGCTTAAAAGGATATGTATGTTTGACGAATATTTGATGACTGATTATAACCATCGAACCTTGAATAGACAAACCGGTGATCAATACTGTGAGCACTCAATCCATACATCAGGGTACGATGATGGGAACATAACTTGGCTCTTTTGTCAGGTTCCCCACCTAAGTATTCATACATGTTCATACTACTCACATACTCGTTTCATATAAAGCCATTGTGACCACCCAATCTCCATTTAATCAGCTGATGGAAAGCTAGTATTCATGCATTTATAGGGATAATATACCTGAATTACATATTCAAATCACCGTATGTCCATCCATTAGCAAGTAACAAAGAGCGTTCTTCGCATTTTTTCACATGTGACGTGAATACGATTCAGGCGTGTCTGTCTGAGGGATGTGCTAATTTATCCATCAAACCAACACGGAAGTACGTTGAATGAATACATGGTTTGTCGTCGAGACGTCGTTAGGGCTGGACACGTGAAGGCATTGTTTTATTCTGAAACTTGACAACTTCGGCAAGGCGACCATAATGAGGACGGGAAAGTAGCATTTCAGGATACATTGGACGGAGAAGTAACAAAAGCGCTTTATACAAAGTTAGACAGGTAAATCTAATGTTCCACCCAAGCGCTGGGTAAGTATTACAGGAGGAGTTCGTAAAGAGATTGGTAAAACAGGGAAGATGCAACTAAAGAAGGACGTTCAAAATATACAATAACGTTTTGCTGAAAGGTTTGACCGGTAATTAATGTATTTCATATATAGGATTGATAAATAAAGAAAGGATTTCATTCAAAGGCTTGACAAAAAGGTTTCATACAGAACTTTTCAAACTTCAAGAGTTAGCACATAACAGAGGGTTTCATTATAAAAGGCGAGATTTATATGGGAATATAGACTCACCCAGAGGCTGCAAAAAACATTCAGACGAACATTGGACCAAAAATAGCTTTATACAAAATGGCAAAATGAAAGGGATTCATAAACCGGACTGATAGGTATTCAAAGGGTGCCATAGAATGGTTTCTCTGGTGAAACTAGGAATGGGTTTCATTCACAGATACCTAAAAGATTTTTCATGCAAAGGTTTGACATGTACAGAAGGTTCCACACATTGCCTGGACAAGAAACAACATTGCAATTTGGGGGACAAAGCCTGGATGAGTGAATTGAGGAGTCAATGCAAAGACTGATCATGAACAAGAAACATAATAACTGTTTTAAGATATCAAGTAAGGCAACGTTCTTACTACAGCCATGAAGATGCCGGGCCAGCCAGAGTTCTTTCCTTTCACGAAGCTCAAGGGTAATGTCAATAGATACAAGGGCGAGAGAGTTGAGCTCCACTTCATCTTGTTCAGGGTTAAGGTGCTGCAGAAAAATCATACACAAGGTCAATGTGAGATTCAAACACACGCCTAGGGGATCCTTGCAAAAGGACCCCATCTCGAAAACATGTCAGCTTTGAGAGAATATCTGAACACAAAACGTCGACCAACTATAATGGCTTAAAATATTAATGTTACACCTTAAGTCACTCACAGTGACGGTTAGTGGAAATGCCTAGCTGGTGAGACCTGTGCCAGGCGTTCAAAAGGATCTTAGTTGTTATACTTTCCCAACGTCTATAATGTAACGATTACGAGAGTCACAGTGCTTAGGTCACATAATATTTTAAACCTTTTCATACGACAGTGGTACCGCGAAGACCATGGTCATAGCTCCAAGACTGTTTTAAGCCAAACTTACGATCGTCTTAGCTTTACGATCGCTGTGGGACGAAGCCTAAAACAGAGGACCCCGTTCCACAAAGGGATCTTAACCCAAAGATCATAACTAACATAGACTTACGTTGTAGCGCTACGATCGCTTTGTGGAACAAGTCTTAGGACCATCTTCCGCAAAGAGATTACACCATAAGCTGATCACAACCGCCGTACTCCAACACTGACTTAGAACCGTCTTAACGCTAATGTCGCTTAGTGTAAATGGGTCTTCTAGGGATCCCCCACTGTGCCCTGTCGTGTTAACTCCGTGCGCCCAATGTTACACCATCAATATTTAATATGTAAATTGTGAAGTCACTCTGGACATGTTAGGTGGAACCAACGAAGTAGACATACTGTCTCTTCTTTCACCGTGGGTTGCTTGATGGTTCGTTCATCCGTGCAACTTCGTCACATGTGCAGCAACAGAAGGGATGCAATCATGTGTGCAGTGACGTTGTGGCACACCCAAACTGGCTGAGTATCGGTCCCGGGTAACCGTAGCTTTAAGGCTTCACGGTCTGATTACCGTTGTATCTTGACATGCGGCAGGAACGACTTGAAATAGCTGTCGCAGTCAAACATCTGTTTGAAGCGATATGTGTCATTTATCAGCATCGCGGAGACACTTCCGAGTGGACAGGATGTAATGTGACACGTGTCGTGTCCAGTTGTAATACGTACATTGTGCACATGTCTTACACAGAAGACACATTCAAGAACATTTTGATTCAAAACGGCAACACTAATAATCTGAAGTATCCGCTGAAGCAATTTCCAAAGCGCGTAAAGTCATGGGCATGTTCTAATAACGAGATTGAGAGTCAGTAGTATATTTCCATCTCATCAACACAGCTTGATATATATAAAGTGATAAATGTTTTAAGATTCTGGCATTTGATGATTGCGTAAGTACAATAAATTTGTGGATTGTGGATTATTAATAAAGTAACGTATATGTATGCATTACATTCTGCTTGTCAGAGGGCCGAAACATTTGAGAAAGTAACATAAATAATCAGCATGCAGTGCTCCCACTTCGTTCAAATCCAAACATAGTGCTTCGAACTCCAAGAGCGAAATAATTGTAGATACTGCATGGATGATCTGGTATCTGGTATTGCTGATGCTATTGGTATCGATCAGGGGCATTCCGTATGTACAACTTAAATGAAGTTAAAGAATACCATATTCTTTCACATACTAGTTCATCTACAAATTAACTGTAGCGTTATGAAAGAATCGGTGTTCATTGACTTCCATTGAACACTTTGGTCATCACCAAACGGTGTTCAGATTAACGAGAGCAACTGTATAGAGCGACTTCCGAGTGGCAGTTTGACCTAAGTTTCATGTACACCAATTATACGTTTCTGAGCAACCCATTAAGCAAAGACACCACAACCTCGGAAAACACCAACAGGTGCGCATGAGAACAAATTATTTTGAACTTCAAATTGATAAAACTAGGACGTCTCAAGTGTTCACACAAAGACGGTTAACGAGTACATATCGCCCATGGCACGGGTCTGTACAACCGTTCCACATGATTGCGTACGATCATTGTATGGTGTCAGGCAGATACACACATGGTTTCAATATGTCTGGAAGAACCTGTGCAAGATGGTGCCATCTGATGCTTCGTGACCTTCAGTAGCTACACTTGATCTTGAAACAACTTGCAAGACTAGCGAGAAAGCGATTGGCCTGTTTAAACATATATTCCTGGAGCTACAATTTGACCGTACGTCGTTGTAGGTTGTTTCACTGTATGTTGGACTGTTCCAATATCTTTTCTTAGACATATTACGTTTCGTACAAAATACATACAAACCGATTTACTCCTTCATAGTTGAAGATTTGCAAGATTTATAGCCTTTCAACTAGAGAGTGAAGTGAAAGTGTAAATCGTACGTATGCATAAACACTGTGCATGAAAACTGTATCTGTCATCAGTCTATTCCGACCTCACCCGATAACAAAATGCAGTAAAAATATGAACACACGTCGCGAGTAGATTTACTCTTTTCGTTCTCATCCCTCAGAACGCTGACGCTGGTTGCGTCGCCGCCGAAACAGGTGTTAATGGGTGTTTATGATAGCGCCGTCTTTTGAAATCTCCCAAACATCATCCGAGCTTACGCTCCTGATTACAGCAAAGCCTTGCATGCATGATCGGTGTTATTAGGTTCAAGTGATACTGTATCCAAGATGGGCATGCATTTTGTTCCAATTACTCCTGGTTCGTTTTGATAGACTAGGCAACAGCAATGTTTTGCCCCTGGTAACCTCAAGAGCAACTGACGGCTGCCGGATTAAAACGACTTGAAAGTGACATAGCTTTTCCTGGTTCCCGTGCGTGTACATAGATCTATCAGCATGTAACACTCGTGGAGTCATATGTTAAGGACATTTCAAATCGGAACCTATTTCACATGAGAAATTATTTACAATATCCTGCGAATAGGATGGAGTTATCGCTGAATTTGTGTTGAGTGCAGGTTGGGCTGATGAAGAGATGGGAATTTACAAACTGATAGAGGATGACTGCACCAATAATTTTCTTTGACGCGATGGTTGAAGCCGAATGGTGCAGAACGTTTGTAATGACGTGCATGTAAACAACTTCCTCGTAATACTTGTTCCGTGGAAATGATAGGATTGTCCATCGACACATCGACAATACTGCATTTCTTTGACGCAATGATTGAAGGGGTTTTGGTACAAAACGTCGACTAGTAACATCCATAAAAAAACATCTTTCAGGCAATAATTTTTTAGTGTAAGTGATAAGATTGTCCATCGACACATGGACAAAAATGCATGTCTTTGACGCAATGATTGAAGGGGTTTGTACAAAACGTCGACTAACAACGTCCACACAAACATCATTCAGGCAATACTTGTTCAGTGGAAATGAAAAGATTGTTCATCGACACATCGACAATGCTGAAATGATTGGTACAAAACCTCGAGTAATAACATACATGGAAACAACATTAAGGCATTAAAGACTGATACTACTTCAGTGTAAATAATAGTATTGTCCATCGACAAGACTACAACCTAGTTAGTGTCACATTCTGTTGAAGACAATGTCTAATTATTCTGGTCTAAATGAAAGTAATGTCAAAATTTGTCTTGTCGCTACGGACGACACCATTTGAATCTGTTAATATACATAGATCTCAATATCAAGAAAGAAACTTAATACATATTATAAGTTATTCACTGGTCACGAGGGGGGCATGGGTTGATGTGCCCTCGAGGCTTAGGGAACATAAACAAACATCGAGGGTACATCAACACATGGGCCCCGAGGGACCAGTGAACAACGTATTTATCTTACCGAACACCTTAATGTTAATTTTGAATTGTTTGAAACACGGGTACAAATGTTTTTATAGCCATCGCTAGATTTTGCTGACAAGAAAAACAGATTTAGAGTGATCTCCCCTCCATCGATTTGCATTCCCAAAACATCGGTAATTTCCGTACATCATACGTGATTCAATGTAATTCGAGATAAAGAATTACTACCACGAAGTACCAAATGAGTTGCCCTTGACAGCGGGGTACATTGAAATGTTACTCGCTTGTAAGCGGGGTACATGGAAAATAATAGAAGAGCGCTCAGCCAATCAGAAAGCGTCATTTATGTGTGAGGTAAGATAATGTTTAGTATGTTCCATAACAAGAGTGAGTGAGCTTCAATATTACACCAGAAACTCCCAAAACGGTTTCTCGTATCGCATATATTTAGGGACTGAACCCGGGCTTTCAGTGAGATCGGCGAACGTTTCAGCTATTTGGCTACCTCAATGTCCATCAATGTAAATTAAGAGAGGTTAACAATTTCATTTACAGGCCTTGAATCCATTTTACTGTGACTGGCAATTAGTGTGAATATAGCATCACCGACTAATGTATAATGTATTGATGTGTAATTTTTGTAACACATAGAGAGAACACGTGGAAACATGATACATTATGAAACATTTCATAATGCGTGTTGATGACTAAATGCCAGTAGCAAACGATCACTGAGTGAGTCAGTATGGTTTTACGCCGCTTTTAGCAATATTACAGCAATATCACGGCGGGGGACACCAGAGTTGGGCTTCACACAATGTGCCCATGTGGGGATTCAAACCCGGGTCGTCGGCGTGAAGAGCCAACGCTTTAACCACTAGGCTACCCCACCGCCCCAAAACGATCACTGAGCACTGGACAAACAGGATGATCTAAAGTGATGTGATGTGGGTCCAACCACACACAATCAAACACACACACATATTAAAATAAATAAAACAAATAAAACACACAGACAAGCACGCACGCACACACACACACGCACGCACGCACGCACACACGCATGCACGCACACACACGCACCACCTCCTCCCTCTTGCCACGCACCGCCAACGCCCCCTTATCCAGAATACCAGGTGGTCACCAAAGCCACAAATTATCAGTACACGCGCTTGCGTACATTCAGGCTTTGTCAAATTGAAAGGACACGTACGCATTTGACATCGAGAAGTTACCAGTTCTTCTCTTCGATTCGCTGCCAACAGTATCTCTGCAGTTTGCGATGGTTGTAATTGATCGCCATCTTCACAGACGACTCATTGGTGCAATCACGTCCAAATCGTCCACTCATATTGCAGAACGCACTATTTGTTAGATGTGGCTGCAGATGAAAGGCGGTCACAGTTACTCCCCTTGATATGGTCGACGTACACTTACTCGTAACATCTATTGAATCGTTAAACCGACAAGGAAGCTAACACAAGCCATGATTTATTGCCAAATGGGTCATATCCAAAAGTTCTATATCCTTCTTTGTATGACTACAGAGTTATACCCTTTTGCTATTTTGAAGATCATAAACCATTTAATGTATAGCAGATGGATTGGTTGAGGAAGGCAAGGAAATGAACGCTGAAAATAGCGTGTGTTTACATTGGGGAAACACTTTAATAAATTCAATGACACATTTAACTACATGCTTTAGACGTAATGAGTGAAGACCTTGTGGAACTTTTAATTAGGCGGTTTAAGCTGCTTAGATTCATGTGGAATTTTAATGGCTTTTAATACCCCAGAAATATTCGTATAACATGGCTCAACGGCAGAGTGGGATGAAGTCAAATCTTTCAGCAATATCTGTATGATTACAGATGAAATAATATATATAATTATAACAGGCGTACCCTTCAAATAGACCCGTGAACATCTGTGTCAGAATTGGTCTTCAGCAACCCATGCTTGTAGTAAAAGGCGACTAACGGGATCGGGTGGTCAGGATCGCTGACTTGGTTGACACATGTGTCATGTTGTGCTCATGATGTTGATCACTGGATTGTCTGGTCCAGACTCGATTATTTACAGGCCACCGCCATAAAGCTGGAATATTGCTGAGTGTGGCGTTAAGCAAAATAAAACCTCTGACGACAAACATGGTAGACAATCGATGCACCGACCACGGCCATACAGCTGGAATATTGCTGGGACTGGTCTTAAAGAACAAACAAACAAACAAGCGCTACAAATATGTGAGTGAGATCAGCTTTGCACATTATGTTAGTTATTATGCTTCATATTAGGTTATTGTGGAATGAGGGGCGGTGGGGTAGCCTAGTGGTTAAAGCATTCGCTCGTCACGCCGAAGACCCGGGTTCGATTCCCCACATGTGTGAAGCCCATTTCTGGTGTCCCCCGCCGTGATATTGCTGGAATATTGCTAAAAAGCGGCGTAAAACCATACTCACTCACTATTGTGGAATGTAAACCTAAAGTGAGGTGCACCAATGTGATACACAGGAATGGAACTGGAAAATCATTGGTATCTTGCATTGGAACCAACGACTATTGGCGAAGGCGGTTTGGAAGCCAATCTTCACAAGCAGTTCTTACAGATATGACCACTCGCCAATCCGAAATCTTCAACTAGCAGGGCCATCATATCATTGATTCTGTGTTTTGTTTTAATGTTTCAGCTCAATATCATCCTCATCCCAACTTGCTGTTTTGTTCCTCTTCGTTGGATCAATGTGGAAATGCACCATGACGTCTCTTTGTCTCAGAAAAACTTGCCATTGCCATTGAAACTACAAACAATGCACAGTAATACCCTTGAGATAGTCACACAATTCAAACCATCAATTTTGTAACGTTTCCTTAACGGTAACCCATGTGCCGTGTGCTAATCTGCACAAGAAGATGGAGAAGTTTATCAAAACGAAACAAAGGGCATAGTTAATTACCAGATGAAATTGGTTTTATTCATATATCCACCATCCTACTGTAATTAAGGTATTAATGAGAGAGGGATTCATTGTCCATCTAAATAATGCCACTTGTGGTTGGTGCACTGTCTAGCGTTTAAACCTGATCCAACTTTTATACATCACCTGCTCCCGAAAATCTCCATTAGTTGGTTGGATCGCCAGTATAACAGTTAGTAAACCAAGTAGTGAGTTCTTCGTGGAGGGTTACGTGATAAAGACGTGTAAAAATGCTTCCTCCTGATCCCTGAAATCTTTTTTCCAGCGATTCTTGGTGAATTGTGTATTGCTTCCTCTGACGCAGGCTTTGAACCTAATCAAGTGTCTCGCCATGAGTTCTTGGAATGTCATGGCAGGGATTATAGTGTTAGAACCTTAAAACATCACTAGCGGTTGGCTCTGCTGTGAGGGTTTTGTAAACGAAATTAATGAAGGCTTTATTGTTTCGATGTATTTGTTTCATTCGCTTTTAATGAAAGTGAATCCTGTTTAATTTTCAGCCTGGTTTCTTATAACAACAAAATACCAAACATTATCAATAGTGTAATGTTTCCGATCTCTATTATTAAACAATTAGCTGATTTGAGACGGCTGTTTTCTTCAAATAAACTCAACATACGAAGGCGAAATAGGCGGCACGATTGTCTTTCATGGATGATAAAGACTGTTTCTATTACTTAAGAGTGCAAGCTATTAATTCAACCCTTGTGACAACTGGATAACGTAATTGCACAAGAACGATGCAACCATAGACAACTTGTTAGCTGCTAATATATATGCAAGTGATATACTACCCATTCTTGGTTGCAAATGCTTCAGATGATGCCAGGTGTACTATAGCCATGCGCCCCTGTAACATGTGATAGCGGTGAGTTGTTAAAAGACAGGTTTCTGATTTACTCATTCTGTGGACATTGGAGAAACTTATTGCCCCAGAGCTATGCAATACCCTGCTATAATTCATGGCTTATCATATGCCAAAGACGTAAAGAAACACATTGCAACCAGATAGGAGTAAGAATCAAATAAACTCCAAATGCTTTTAGAACGTAACCGAGCTCAACGAACCCCTTTAAGTGCTTGATATAGCCATCCCTTATCAGGAGAGTTTTAGGCACTTAATAAATTTCTACTTTGATATGAATGCAGGCTTACTGTAACTCTTTCAGAGCGTGTTGTCAGTTTATAAATCCCCATGTATACATTCATTATGAACCATTAATCCTCTAGCACTCAGATCCTTCAATAATCTTTGCAACCAACGCCTTCAAAGGTCTCTCCAAAGAGGCGGTGGGTATCTTTGCATCTTCTATATTCCATCCAGCGTCACAAGGTATGGGTTTAGCTGCACACAACATGAAGACGCAGGTAAAGTACAATGCCTGAATCATCAATTACCTTCCATAAAGACGTATGATGTATGATGACGGGTATTACACGCATCGCTGACCATCGGATATCCCCAGCTGCCCTGCAGCACACTAATGACCCCTGTCCCCATATCAGATAGCTCGCACTGTGAGGTAATGGCGCTTCGTCGTTTGTTCGCCATTTTCATCTCTATGTACGTTTTATTATGCATCAGGCATCAAGATGAAAGGAGCAAAATTCTAACTATGTTTTAAACAATGTTATGGCCATCAAAATACAAATGATGCATGGTTGTAGAAACGCTAGTGGTGACGTGTTACCGTAAATGTTCCAAGGTATGTCTGATGTTGTTGGTAAAATGATGATGTTCATTCTCATCATTTCTTTATGTTATATTATTTTCAATACTTTGGCGAAAAGAATAAAGACATTTTGGGGTGTTGTATTTTTACAAATCAAAAAACAGAATACTTAACATGCATGTTTTGAAATACTGCATTTGTACTTATTAGTAAATATAATACATTTATCTTTAATGCATTTCACAGGTCATATTTCTATTTATTTACATATTGAGGATAATAAACAATATATTGTGCCTTCATTTATTTTCTTTCATACATTTTATGGTCAAACATGTCCACTTCCAAGCGACTCGCCAACCTTCCAGCTAATACGGCTATGTTAATCTGGGATCAAAATATGATACCGAGATTAGGACGGTGGTATGAAATTCTTAAAATGTGCCAATCAGTTATTCTATCAAAGATAGACAAGATCTAAAAACACTTAACATTAAAATCATTTCGTTAGCACAAAAACAGCATTACAAATGTATATACGTCATTTACAGGAATAAAGCTTTTTAAAAGCACACATCCGTGTTTCAAACAAGTTTCATTAAAAGAAAAATCGCATCAGCCAGTGATAAAAGGTACCTTAAGCTTCTCATTAATTGGATTTATTTGTACTGCTTCTTTTCTAAGAAACAAAAGACAGAATGTCGTCTTGTTTGCTAGCGTGACAACGACAAATCAGCATTAACACTTCATTTATGTTGCCATGTTAATGTGTCGCTAGACCATCGAGCAACACAAGAGGACTGACACTGATAAGCTTTATCAAAGGATCACTTTATCCAAAAAGGCGATTAGTGTTACATGTCTCCGAAAGCTAAATATATTACCAATTAGCGTGAATAATCAGAATTAGTCATATTAAAGTTGAGTAGCTTCTGAAATGGCGGAGAAACTTGGGAGAAGCCAGGTGACACGGGATTGCCTAGCCTTAGGGTTTCGAAATCAAATTCCCATTTTTGCAGTAATCGCGCATGTTGCTAGATACAAGCCCATCAGAGACGCTGATTAATTGCCGTTAACCTGTGCTCGCTGATGGTGTTGAGGCTGAAATATCAAAGGGAGGTAAGTGGTGTGGGCCGAGTGGTGGTCGATGTACCGGAAGCGGAAACGACCTTTTTTCGGCGACGATTCTCGATGGACTGGCGACAGGGACGCTCCGGAGCCGACACACTGGTCACGCGTCACTGATCAAAGACGGTCACGAGTCGGTGGCCACGTCCTGGCGAATTTAACACTGACAAAGGTGACCGGGTCCCAAACATAGCTGTCACATTTGTCACTGTAAGATATGAGGTACTTGTTGCAAAAACATGTTTTCTACAATGTTTGTGTACGTGCGACTTGAATACTATATGTGCACCTGGTGTCATCTTTATTCATATTCCCTAGCGTTGAAATAATGGGCAAAGGAGACATTCCTGTATTGTGTTCCATTATGTTTCTGAATTCATCCTAGCGCGGTATGTAAGTGAAGATCACACCCATCGACACAGTTTAATGAGGCCTCCCCGGTCATAATCCCATTATGAACATATAAATAGTCCTATTGGCACAACCGCAATAGGTAAAGATTGTTAGGACTTGGACGGAGAAAACAATACTAGTACGTTATACAGACGTTACAGTTTCAATAGCGTTCTGGTGTTAGCACAGGGGATTCTAACACTTTTCACCTAATGGATTTTCGTGTCAGACGCTCTGCTTCTTCCATAATCTCCCCTGACGCAAAACACAGAACAACATCCTACTAGAAGCGGACATCAAGGAGAAAACCCGTTGTACGTCTGAGGATCTTCGCTGTGATAATCCGAACTAGGTGTGAACCCACAGGAGGCGCCAAGCCTTGACACGGAGCAGACGACAGAACGTAGGTACTCTGGACCCTTGCCGCGTGGACTGAGGCACACAAATAAATCAGAGGGAACTTATTATAGTGTTTGTGGGTCGTCCTCTGTTGTACCCCGGGCTTCGCTGTTTGTCCCGCGTCGATGTCTTAATCTGTCCCCGGCTGACAGAGATTCACCTGCACTCCAGGAGCGGGCTTTGCTTGTTAAGGGCCCTTTTCTGCCTGTTTGACTTCTCAGCAGGGAGTGACTATGAACTCTCCCCACAAGGAGGCGCTCCCATGACGGGTCCTCTTATGAAAAGCACAATAGCCGTTTACATCGTCAATGTGTTCCAGATGGCTTTAAGCATGGGATATTCGACGATGTTATTTTATCTTATGAGGAGGGTGTACCCTTGTGTTAGAAGGGTGTCGTGTAACATATACGCTGTTGTTTGGAAAGACGAGCATTCACATCATGCTAAGAGTCTGTCTTCAGCGCGGACGACGTGACTCCTGCCTTGTAACGATTTGCTATTAAAGGGGAACTTGGCTCGGGCAAAATGGCAGCTAGCAAGTTTAGTCGCTAATCACTTCTTAGAACGTTAGCTCATTCACATGTGGTGATTCATATTAGTGTAAATGCCAGGGACATACACATTGTATTTTTTAATGTGGAACTGGGTTACCTGTAGTATCGACCGCGCTTAATTGTGAATTCACCTATCGACGATAAATATTGGTTACATGGGCGGATCCAGGAATTTTGAAAGTGGGGGGGGCTGTCCCAAAAAACACACTGAAACCCCCCACCCAATTGGCTCCGCCTACGCCCCAAAAAATCTTCAGTGTGATCTTAAGTCATTTTCAAATGGGGGTTCGAACCTTTCATCTTGACAGACCCATTCACCTATCAACGATGAATATCGTTTAGATGACGACAGGTCCATTCATCTATTACATCTGTACTAAACAGACCTCCATCTGTGCACCAGCAAAAAGACAGCCCAACACTGGAGCGATCAGCTCACTGATATGCCTTGCTGACTTTGCATATCATTGTGCAATCGTTGGCTCGGAATGACATGTACTGAGACCAATGCATGGCTATCATTATCAGTGATGCTTATTAAATAATTAATAATGGTACAATATTTCATTTGAAATGTAATTGATATGCAATGTGATGGAAACACATAAACTGCATCACATTTACATATGTGATTATTCTGCCTTATATGTGGTAAAAATGCTCTGACTGTTTCCTTGCATGCATTCATTGTATGTTTAGGTTGGCGAAACAGTTACGTATCATATATTTATAAGGGCCTTTAGTTTATGTGAAACAATACTGGATTTCCGCTGTTTTGCAACCGAAACTCATAAAGACCCCAAAGGGACCCCTAATTTTATTTCGTGATAACCGTAGCTCGTTCTAGGTATTTCGACTATACTGTAAAGCCAGTGGCCGTAAAAAACCACTTCGTTATATCCATCAGTTCGTGATAAGAATGTTCGCTATTAGCGAAGTATACTTTGGTTTGCATTTACATCAAGCTTCCGCAATGAGGCATCTTTGCAAAACGACAAATGTGGAATGAATAAAAATACTACTGAATGAGTGAATAAGGTTTTTTAACAGTGTACCGGTAATTTTACGGGTTGGACATAAGAACTGGCCTGCATACATTGTACCCATGTAGCTCTTTGACGAGACTAGCGAAATGTGTAACCACCAACCCACTTCCAAAATATATATTATTTCTGCAAGTGCGTGATTGACTGAGTTAAGCAGAGCTTTGCACAGAATTTCAGTTTTCTAACAGGGTTATAACTTACAACGAGAGACCCTGGAGTCCAAAAGCACCTTCGGTGTAGAGGTGTTTCTTAATGTGCACTTTCAGAATAGTCATCAGTCCAATCATGGATTCGAACAATCTCCAGATGGACCATGGGACTCTTTTCGTACACAGACATAAAGACGCTTGTAAGTATACACAAACAACTTAGTTAAGCACCCACTGACATATCTCACCATTGAATGAGGCCCAATCTTAACCTTTTGGAGCATATCTGGGACATGATTGGTCGGGATCCTCCTGTACGGAACCCTGCTTTACACGTTGATGGCGTAAATTGTCCCTTCAGAGGATCAGGAGGCTGACACGGGGCAGTGGGTGGGGGGTGGGGTTTATATTCGTGGTTCAACTCGAAAAAAAAGAGTTTATGTACGCGTTGTAACCACACCATTGCAAAAAAAAGGGGTGCTTAAATAATTTCTGTGTGTATATATTATAAGTAACAGTGGTGCAAATGCTCGCACTGAACCTGAACATTCTCCGGTAGCCAGGATCTTCAGTCGTCAATTTGTTGTACAGAGTTGCTTCCCTTGTCAGAAACCTGTCATTGGGGGTTCGAATCCCGATTTCCTTCTGTGCTCGTTGTTTTCATAAGTGGTGTGCGTCCGATTCCCTTTTTGGGTTTTTTCTCCCGTATGAAACTACATACGTATGGTATGGTATGGTACGTATGGTATGACTACAATCATGTTTAAATACTGTTCTAAACCGAACACGCCCACCCTCAAACGATCGCAACGCAGATGACACTATGCATCTTGGAGCACAACGCACTCTGCGTGCATTAAGAAACACTAAGGCCATTCTGAACATGTACCACTCAAAAGAATTTAAGGACTATCCGATTCTTTCATGTTACTATGTTACAGTTAAAAAGAATCGGTCAGTAACATTTTTAGTCCACAATTTCCAAAAAGCAAGACGCAATGTGTGGCCTCTACAGAACCATAGCCGTATATATACTATAAAGTCATGACTATTCTGAGAATTCCCATATTTTGTACAATATAATCACCATTTTAATAATATTTTGTTTTTCAGCGTTTATTGTCACCGTCTGAGCCAAACCCAAAGTATGTGATTATTTATAACACAAGACATTGCTCATTATATCAAAAATCAGACTTCAAAGGAACTCCTAACCGATCCTTTCACGGGGAACAGCAAGACGGTATATGTTGTCAAAATAAGTGATTGTTCTGTCAGGATGCGCGTTGTTCTTCCTTTGTCAACGGCTGCCTGTGTTTGTGAAGTTAAGGCAGGACTCACTGCAAACTACTCCCTGTAACCACACTACAACATACCATCCCATTAACAAGCAAAATAGCACATTCCAACATGGTACGGCTGAACACGGATAAGGTTGGGTAGCGCCGCCATGTCTTTGCGGTAACGCTTGACGTTAGAGGCAACCTTGAAACATGTAAATGTACATGTATCTCCACTACATGGTCGGTCAGGTGGCGGGCTCATTTCCCTTCTCTTCGGCTCGCCAGACTTAATCCTTACACGTCATATTGTGTGCATCTTTTGAAATAGTTAGGATAATATTCCTGGATACATCTTGAATAAACAAACGTCCGTATTTTGTGCCATACAACTCCCACAAACAACGTATGAATAAAAATCTAAGGAAGTCTTTACAAGCCATAATGTTGTGGGTTTTTTTTGCTGGTACTCAAGTTGATGTTATGAGCTAACAAATAATCAGCCATTCGTTTTTAGTTATTTTGTTTGCTTTTTCTTGAAATGTCACACTACTCATCACCACTTCAAATGTCAAATTAATATCTTGAACTTAAGTGTAGTATCTTGAAACTTCAACATAGTATTATGAAATTTCAAAAATTAAATAGAAATATTAACAAATGGACTCAAAGGATTCAGTGGTGATGATCTGACTTTCAATTTATTAGAATAGTGTGTATTTTTAATCGGTTAATTCCATTACCTTGAAATGTTACATATCTTGCAATTTCGACTTTTAAAATAGATGAGACACCATATCGAAATGTGATAGTTGTATATTTAATTTTCAAGAACAAATATCACTAACAGGCTTAGTGATGCCATGATCTCATAATCGTCTCAGATTCCTAGTATTCAGGGGTTCAGAAATCCAATCGCCCGACGCCCGGGGCAAGTCAGTTTTCATTTCGGGCAATGAAATAATGGAATCTTATTTCCGTGGTCTACTAGATAATCCCACTTATGGTTTCAAACTGCAAATAAACTTGGATTTAATTTCACATCTGCTCAAAATGTAGCTATTAAATTTCGCAATGATAATAAAGTAGAGTTATCTTTCTTTGCTATTTATCACTTTTCAATAAATAGTCCAGTAAACATTAACATCAAATACCATGTTGATTGATTCTTTCATGATTACATCATCATGATTATGTCATAAAATTAGGACAAGTGGAAAATTAGTCAGGACAAGTTACTTTCTTGCCCTGTGGCAAGTGGCTTTTAAAAAAAAAATTGAACCCCTGCAGTATATGTCTGGATGGCTGCCTTGGGAAGTGTATTCCACTCTTCAGTAAGAGCATTGCTGAGGTTTTAAAGAGCTGTTGGAAGGAAAAGGGTTTTGTGAGCCTGCTTTCTGCAGCTCGTTCCACGTGTATTTGATAGAGTCTATTGGGTCACTCCTTGTAGACAATGGTGGCCTGCTTTCAAGTAGGCATCAACGACTCTGACACCATGAAGTCGTGCGCTTTGGTCCATAAGAACGAAGTCCGGTTGATTGCCAGCATACGGTCTCACTTACTCATGTACATCTACAATATCAGCCCTGTAGTCTAAATATTAGGTACCTCGGGAAGCTGTCCGTTTGGTACAGCTCTAGTCATACAATCCCTAATCATGACTGAACTCTCTCGATAACGGTAGTTCCGTTACGTTTGACTCCTAAAATATTTCTGCTCGTCAACAAAACAAGTCTAAAGCGTATGTGGTTTCATTTGTGAAAAGAAGTTGAGACCAATTCTGGACTCTTCCTTAGACGTGATCATCCGTCGTATCCAAATGCATCTTTACAATTCTTGGGTTCTTGGCTTTTGACGCAGAATCATAAGTGCATAAGCTTATGCAATCCTGAGTAATATGGTTCTGCTCTCTGGTGATGGTCAACGTTCTGATAAGCCCCTCCTGTACATCTTGCTCTTGACTGCATGCATCCAACATGAACTCGTGGTGTTATAGGGGGCGGTGGGGTAGTCTGGTGGTTAAAGCGTTCGCTCGTCACGCCGAAGACCCGGGTTCGATTCCCCACATGGGCACAATGTGTGAATGTGTCCATTTCTGGGGTCTCCCGCCGTGATATTGCTGGAATATTGCTACAAGCGGCGTAAAACCAAACTCACTCACTCACTCGTGGTGTAATAGAGGTCACTCAATCATAAGAAATCTTTCCACATAGATACAAAATCTCTGCAAAGCCCAGGGTCTATTGTGCAACACTGAGCATACCATGAGCATGTGTTCATGAATCAGTATCAAATAAAGATGATACCAGGTGTGAACGGGAAAGTGTGCGTGCCCTGCATAACCCGATGTAACCGTCATACACAAATGCAAAGGCTAGTAAATTGCCCAACTGAAAAAGACGCAAGAACGTACGTTATAAGACAAAACAAGGAATACACCGGAATTATATGCCGGAAAAACATTTATGATAACCAATAAATGCGTTTCCTTTCAGACAAGGACAGTCCTCTGCTGTTATGTAACAGCGGGTACTTTCAAATGATCATGAGCGACCGTTCAAGTAACGGCCTTCTTCTTCTTGTGTTATACCTTTACTCTGTGAGGAATAACTAAATAATTTGATGCCAATTTACTGCGAATGCAAAGGAGCCCAGAGTATTTGTGTGTTTGTTGTTTAATCCCAAACCCAGCTCTATTCAAGCTGTATAGCGGCGGTCTGTGAATAATCACCTCTGGACCAGACAATCCAGTGATCAGCACCATGAGCATCGATCTATGTACGATGACATGTTTTAACCAAGTCAGCGAACCCAACCACCCGATCCTGTTTGTCGCCTCTTAAGCCAAACATGAGTTGCTGAAGACCAATTCTGACCCGGATCTTCACGGGTGAGCCAAGAGTAACGTGCTTATGAAAACAACGAATACAGTTAACTCACCTGTGTGTAGAATGAAACGAGAAACCATATAATAGTGTTTTATTGTCTTTGATGAAATAAAGAGGATGAACTAAAAAAACACACGTGAATAAACGCAAGAACGCATAATTCCCTTTTGCTCTTGGGCAGGATTTAAATTTACATTAATGAGCCATTTTATATATTTTTTACAAAAACATCAGTATTCAAATTACTGAAGGTTAGGTAATTAAATTAGAAAACAAGTAATGCGGAGAATAAAATGTGAATATTATTTTTACAGCGAAACAGCCCAGTGAAACCTATACAACTCAAACATTTGTCATTCAGAAATCAATTATGTATATTGTATGTATTTATCATTTTATGTCATTACGTAATTGTCTGTGATACGCTCAGATCGGCTCGCATCACGTGGAAACACCGAAAAACCGATACGGGTTTTGCAGTCGGATACGGATGTGGATACGGAGCTTGTGCATGATTGCATCACAACATCCCTATTCCATAGGCTACTGGGCATCACTGTTACGCTCACGTTGTTAAAGCATGTTTGCTGTTTTCTTGCAACGAACAGTTTATGTAGTCAAGCAATACGTACGTAAATAATTGGGTGATTAAATATCGGCCTTCTTAAAGGTCTAAGGTCAGTCATGTTAGTCCTGGGTAAGCAATGACCCTTAGCTTTGTCCAATCTGGTCTGAAGCTGGTCAGTGTAACTAACATGGGACCTTCGATTAATTTGTGTGGCTAAAATATGAAGACGTCCTGGACCTAGATTTTCGAAGCTCTCTTAGCGCTAAGATAGCCGTAAGTGTCATACATTAACGTTAACTTACGACTATCTTAGCGCTAAGAGAGCTTCGAAAAGCTAGGCCCTGGGTCTGTTTTCACGATATTTGAAAGGTTGTTTAATATTGGATCTATTTCACAGAAAGCCTTTACCTTAACTGCAGACACATTATCGTCGAGGAATATCATTTTTAGAAAATCGCACGTAAGAAGCGCATGTCAACATACCTAAATTAGAACTTGTGCAAATTCTTTCCGTGTTGGTATCATTTATCTTTCGGTCAGCTTTGAAATGATTAGTTAAGATACACTTGGTTATTGTATAGAAAGAAGAAACTATTTGCTCAGAACCTCACACCATCCATAAAAGAATGTTGACAATATGCGCATCATTGTTACTAGATTCCATTTTCTGGTGAAGTGTTATCAGGCACTGTTACTTGTTGTGCAACAATATTTTAACTGTTATATATTGTATTTGTAGATTCAGTAAGGTCCAGCAGTGTGCTATATTTAGACCTGGGCTATATTGAGACAAAATTCTAGAGGCTTCCACAGTGTTCTGATCCGCAGAGCAATGATCTGAAAGGGCTACAAGGGTCCTTTTTTCATAATCACCTGCCTTAAAGTTTTACATAACAGAAATTAACTCTTGCCCCATCTTACAATACATCACACGCCACAACATTGTATGTAATGATCATATCCTGGATACTCTGCTTAGTTCGATTACTGTCACTGGTGCATATTACCATATTGTCTTAATTGCTATAATAACTTTGTTATATATTAGTATTATATAACTGCATTTTATTATTTATTATAGGATATTTATATAGCGCACATCTCCACGCACTAGTGCATACTCAAGGCGCTGGCATTTTTTCCCTCGATCATTCGATGTCGGTCTCAACGGCACATCGTATTGTCAATTTCAACTCCCTGGGGAGTATACAACTCTTGCAGCCACTAGGCGCACCGAGTTATTGTGGCATTTTCATCCTAACGAGGTACCCATTCACAGCTGGGTGGACTGGGACACACAGTCATAGTACTTTGTCCAAGTTTACTGCACATTGCTGTACCCGCAACTAGGTGTTTGCACGTATTCATGTGGCCACCATTTGGTCATATACCAACGGATTCGTGGGTTCTTTTAGGTGCACAGGGTTGTGTACTGTACACTATATGTATTGCACACAAGTTTCGACTTCCATAGTGAAACCTTTGTATTGATTTGTGAACGTAGGCTATATCTGAACACAGTTGTTAATTACAAAATATTATTTGTTCTTTATTGGTTCCAAACCATGTTCTATTTCGGACCTTTTTCAGTTTGACTTTGTAGTTTCAGCTGGGGAATGAACACGTAATAGGAGTCTGTGTTACGATCACACTATGTCATGTGAACCAGACATACGGAAAATAGTATTTCAGAAACCCAATCATAACGCTGTCATCACAGTTTCACTACAAGGCAAAACAAATCAAAATGGGAATTTACTGCACATGGTATATATGAGCAGTTAGCGCAAAGGCAACAAAATATAGTCGTAGGTCGAAGTAAAGGTCGTGTTTTCGGTCCTGGTTTACAATATTTTCGGACTTACGGTCATGTATCGTGTCCACGAAATCTTCTTGTGTGAGAAAAAAGTGAAAGGGTCAAGGTATCTTATTCATATGGTCAGTTAGTTTGCTCAGATTTTATGTGACAAAAAGCGACTGTTTGTGTTTGTTTGTTTCTATTTTCCGCCATATAGCTGGAATATTGTTGAGTGCGGCATAAAACTAAACTAACTCACTCACTCTATTTTGTCAATCTAGATAAATCGCAACTGAGCTATGATACCACGTAGCGCTTTGAAAATTCGCCATTTAGTGAACGCTGCTGTCAAAAGACCTGGGGCGGTGGGGTAGCCTAGTGGTTAAAGCGTTGGCTCGTCACGCCGAAGACCCGGGGTCGAATCCCCACATGGGTAAAATGTGTGAAGCCCATTTCTGGTGTCCCCCGCCGTGATGTTGCTGGAATATTGCTAAAAGCGGCGTAAAACCAAAGTCAGTCAGTCAGTCAGTCAGTCAAAAGACCTGCTTCTAGCCAACCACGTTTACATTAAAGATTTCTCGTCACGCCGAAGACCCGGGGTCGAATCCCCACATGGGTACAATGTGTGAAGCCCATTTCTGGTGTTCCCCGCCGTGATGTTGCTGGAATATTGCTAAAAGCGGCGTAAAACCAAAGTCAGTCAGTCAGTCAGTCAGTCAGTCAGTCAGTCAAAAGACCTGCTTCTTGCCGACCACGTTTACAATAAAGATTGCCGTCTTACATATCTCAGATTGTGATATTTCAGCCAAACATCATCATCAACCAAATGACAATCTTTCCTGTTCTTTCGTCTCTGGCGCATCAAATGCAAACTCTTACGCCAACATATGTGCAGCATGGGCTAGGTAAATCTTACCGCCCTCTGAGTAGAAATGTTTTTCAAAAATGGACACCTGATGTTTAAATAAACATGTAAATGGCCAGATATATGCTCAAAATTTGTCGTCATTTACTTAAATCACGAATACGGTAGCAAACCAATGGGAAAGTTTTGTCGGGACCACATATTGTTCCTTGGCCCTGATTGCACAGTGACACATATAAACCACTGCTTAGTCACTCAGTGTAAATAATTTTGATAGAAACAAATAATTCCATATAACTTGAACAGGAGCCCCAGTGAGAAGGGGGATTCTGACTCTGAACCGGAGGAAATATAGACTTACTCCACTTGGGGTTTTAATACTGCGAAAAGGGCTGGGCCGAAGGGAACATATTGCGGTTCAGGAACTGTGAGACAGACTATGACGGATTGTATAGAAACCGATCTTGCAAGGAGTGAGTGAGTGAGTGAGTTTAGTTTTACGCAGCACTACGGCGACGGTCTGTAAATAATCGAGCCTGGACCATACAACCCAGTGATCAACAGCATGAGCATCGATCTACGCAACTGGGATACAATGACATATGTCAACCAGTCAGCGACTATGGACACTGCAAGGAGGTACCTAAGAGGAGACCATTGCACATTCTTGTTCAATATCACACGCGAAGCATTCAGTGAAGACGAACATTGCCCTCTTTTTCAACATTCCCTATGACACGTATAATGCTCATTTGTCAAACAAATTCCCCAAACTGACTAAGAGGTATCAAGGAAACACTTTAGACTCAAACATGACTAATACATAATGGACTATCCCGTATTCACTCAACCATGTTACAAAGGGCTTGCTAAATATCCCTCGATCGTGTCATTAAGGTGTGAAAGACTCTTTGATGAGCACTAATAATTTAATGGCTGCCTGTCACTGTTGACATTGATTGTCAGTAATGACGTGTGTTTGTTTCACTCATTGTATGTTATGTTACAGAGACCATGCGTTTTTATACAATCAGACAGTTCCAGGCTCGTCTCTATGGATATGTTGTGTACTTATGGCGAACGTTACTTGTGGGACATTTCCCGTTTCACATCCACATCCCTAATCATTAAATAAGAATTAGCGCTGACATTTCATGATCTAAGGTTAGTTTTATTTATAGAACCTGATATCTGGCGGTTGTATTGATTTGTGTTGCTTCCGGATTTGCTGTTGAATGTCAGCCGTGTATCGTCCCGTGTTTTGGGAGATGCGTTTGATAATGATGGCAATATCAGTTGAATGTGGTAACATGACCAACAATCTGTTTAACCGTCTGGGCATGACCTGCTTTGTTGTTGTTTTTATTCCATGATGTATTTTTCTGTGATTGCTTCTGAGCATGCATTTTTGCAAGCCACTTAACATTTCAATCGTGCAGAAACAAATGTGAGAGGTATGTATGTATGTATGTATGTATGTATGTATGTATGTATGTATGTATGTATGTATGTATGTATGTATGTATGTATGTATGTATGTATGTATGTATGTATGTATGTATGTATGTATGTATGTATGTATGTATGTATGTATGTATGTATGTATGTATGTATGTATGTATGTATGTATGTATGTGTGCATGTGTATGTGTGTGTGTATGTATGTATGTATGTATGTATGTATGTATGTATGTATGTATGTATGTATGTATGTATGTATGTATGTATGTGTGTGTATGTGTGTATATGTGTATGTATGTATGTGTGTGTGTGTGTGTGTATGTATGTGTGTGTATGTATGTGTGTATGTATGTATGTGTGTATTTGTGTATATGTGTATGTATGTATGTGTGTATGTGTGTGTATGTGTGTGTATGTGTTTATATATATATATGTATGTATGTATGTATGTATGTATGTATGTATGTATGTATGTGTGTATGTATGTATGTATGTATGTATGTATGTATGTATGTATGTATGTATGTATGTATGTATGTATGTATGTATGTATGTATGTATGTATGTATGTATGTATGTATGTATGTATGTATGTATGTATGTATGGTATGTATGTATGTATGTGTGCATGGATGGATTATGGGTATACGTGTGTGTATACATGCATTTTGTATGAGAGTGTGTATGAGTGAATGTCAGTGTGTGCTAGTGCACATTTGTGTCTCTGTCTTCGCGAATCACAACAAGATTGACAATACACTGTTTACTCAGGCCAATATGTACTGTGCATTTAGATGTATTATCATCTATCTGTATATTCGTCTCGTCACTATTGCCTATGAATTTGGATGGAATTCGGTTTCAAAGAGTCAAAACATAAAGTCTGTCCATTGTTCCCCTAAATAGTATTGAGATAGTTATGGTTGGACATAAATGAAAGCTACCAACCCCTTTCCATACTCCTAAGAACCTCTTCAAACAGAGTCTATCGTACTATTCCGACTATGTCACGAGCATGTGTTTGGTCTATTTATGATGACCCCCATGATGTTCGTTAAATGGTGGGCTTGCCCTTCTCCACAGATGGAACCACAAACACATGCTAAACAAGTCAGTTGCCACCTGACAAAGCAAACACAATTTTGTCAAATTCGAAATTTCATCCACAGGTCAAGTTCAAAATGATTAATGCTTTGCTGTAACACTGATCAAACAAGGTTTGGGCAAGAATCGTATGAAGCGCTGTGAAAAAAAAAGGGAAAACAAGTGAAATACAGACACCAAAGGCTGGATAAACTAAAAAAGTCAAAACACCCGATATAAAAGGAAAGATGTCTATGGGAATGTTGAAGTCACTGCTATTCCCATATATTATTTGGAAGAGCATCGCACCATACAGCTCACACACGAAACAGCCAGAACGTATGCGCATGTCAAATATATTAAACATACCCGAGCAACAGTTGCGTGTTAAATATTAGCATATACCAATACAAAAATCAACAAACCACAATCGGGGATGGCGTGCCTCTGACGTGTTACATGTATTTAATAGTCCATACAACACATGCAACTCAGGAATACTGAGCAGGGTGACACATGTTTTGTACATCAGGTGACACACATTTTGTACATCAGGTTAAAATAATAGTATGGGTTTTTTTTAAATCTGTAAATGTATATGAGAGACAAAATCATTCTAAATTAGACGCAACATGCAGCAGCAGGCACAGCCTGTCGAAACGTGATGAGATACTAATTCCATTTTTCATATTTTCATATTTATTGTCATATTGATGGACGTAATATATTTGCGACATGCAAATTTTAAAACGACCTATATTATCAGAAACTTCAACATATATTAATAATCACTGCCACGACGATCTGGTATCAGTCCACGAACAATTCAAGATCTTTAGAGAATGAATTATACGTAGAGATCAATGAAAGAACTCAAATTACAATAATGCAATACCCCTTCAAAATGCTGATTTCACGCACACTTAGCTATCAATATATCTCTTTTGAAAACATCACCTTTGTAAACCTCCAGTATATCCTCGTCTGTGTCTGGCATAGAATTAAGTTGTCCTAAAAGTACATAGTACTTCACGAAAATAGTGGCAATGACTTTAGGAACGAGCACTCAGATACACCACTTGCTGTTACGTCTTTTGACCTGGTGGGGATTCAGGATGAGAACAAATCCCAGTGATGTTTGCTTGTCGTCAGTGAATACTGATCGGTTGTTTGCTTGATTCAGTGCAGGTCACGTCCTGATGCTGCTGGTTGGTTTGGTCCCGATAACGCAACCCAACGCAGTGCAAAGCAACGCAACGTTTCACAAACCAATGCAGTGCAACGCAGCGCAAAGTTGCACAAAGCAACGCAACGTTGCACAAAGAACGTAGTGCAAAGCAACGCAACGTTGCGCAAAAGAACGCAGTGCAAAGCAACGCAACACAGGACAACGCAGTGCAACGCAACGCAACTAACAACACAAGACTACATTTGGCTCGTAACCCGACATCAGTAAAGTTAGACTTCAGACTTTTATCCCAATGTACAGTAAAACGTAACACAATTAACCTGTACACAGTCAATCGATGATTCAACACTAATATTCACTATGCAATCATTTATGAACATACTGAGGACGATGCAAGAGAATGATGTACTTGTGTATGTAAACTTTAATACCTTTGGTGGGAAAATATAGCACTCTGTAATACCTCTAATCCTAGGCAAACATCCCTGTGTTCTCAACCCAGGAAAGCTTTTAAATATTGCTGCGTAATTCATACATAATGTCTTCTGTGTACAGTTTAAGTGTCTGTTTACATCACCCGTGTGTCTAGTAAAGTTCACATACATTAGAATGAACATTAAGTCAGCATTTACCTCCTTCCTACTCGTGCTATAATCTTTTGTGTGAAATTGATGATTGTTTTATGGGGAAAAGTGGGGAATATCATATTCCATGTGGTTGTTCGTTCAGCACTGTCATTCAACAATATATATCGTTTTGCCCTGACTAACATGTCAGAGGCAGGTATGATGTCGAGTTCATTTTAAACGCCTTTTCATGTCTAAATAACAAAACCTGTTAGTTGCGAAGTAACTTTGCACATACTACGAGAGTGTAATCCCAAATATAACATATGCTACATTTGACCACTTTCTAAAATGGCATTTGTGTAATCATAGCTTTCGGCCGTGGGAGCCATGCCAATCTACACTTATCAGGGGGGGACCACAAAGTCCGTAGTCTAGACTACCAGTTTTCCGACTTCCGTTTTTGTGGAAGTCGCGGTGGCTGAGCGGGTTAGGCGGCCGACTTTGCGTGCTTGCGGTGTGGGTTCGAATCCCGGATGGGACTCTACTCAACAAAGTAATAGAATTTGTACTTCCGCTAAGAAAGTGTTATCCCAAATATAACTTATGTTACATTTGACCACTTTCTAAAATGGCATTGTGTAATCATAACTTTGCAAAGTTCATAATAAACAGAGGCGTCTCTCTTGAAGCATTTTAAGGGAGTAAACTTTACTGATTTTTTGCAATTACACCCAAAGCAAATGTCCCATTATCACAATGGAAAACGAATTAAGATGTATCAATCATTTGGTGACATCATAGAAAAACTACCACACCATCCTTCTTAATGCGAAATCTATTCATATGCAAATCGAACCGGTTTGATTAAGCGTTACATCGTGCGTACAACGAATAAACTATTCTTGCATGTATGAGTGATAATGCTATAATAATTATTTATTGAGTGCATTCATGCGGCTTTTTCATATCAAGAAACAACGCCTTTCAATATCTGCAAATATTGCCAAATAAAATGCATATGATAAATAATGAATCTGCAAATTATAGTTCACATTTACTCGTCTTTAGCACGCAAATGCAGAAATGACAAGGCGGCTCTTTGAGCTAACTAGTTTGTTCTAGTAAATAGTAGGATTATCTAAGATTATCTAGGATTATTGTATACCGCTCTAATAGCTCCTGATCATCTTAAAATCCAATTTCGAAGATTAGGGAATTTCCCTTATGATGTCGTAATGGGATGTTGGGACATTTGGCGATGTATTATTAATTCAGTTGCACTGTATTGGGTTGATTATATGCTTGAGTGCAGTTGATACAATACAGATATGACTTTCTAAATTTTGATGTTATCAATACCATATTGCTATGATTATATTGTAATTACAATCAAACACTTCTAGCCGATTGTCTTTTTCATTCTGGCAAATGGGTTTTTCCCCTCTATTAAGAGTCGGTGCTTAGTTGACATATACGTGTGAGAGAAGTTAGATTAAACAATTGATAAAGTATTATGTACGGAATGTAGAGTAATTGAGATAATGAGTTTAGTTTAACGCCGCTTTTAGCAATATTCAAGAAATATCACGGCGAAAAACAACAGAAATGCTCTTCACACATTGTACCCATGTGGGGAATCGAACCCGGCCATCGGCGTGACAAGGGAACACATGTACCACTATCCTACCTCGCCATCTCGGGAGCAATACAAAGTGTATACTGTCTCATCGTGCACATGCAATTTACACGTGTTAAGATTCAGTGGTATTCACAATATGCTCATTATCAAGTATAAGTATATTTTTCAAACAAAGTATTTATTTCTCTATAATGGACACCGATGTGCCAAAGTATTGTTCTTTCAAATTTGTTATATGGATGCCAATGAATTTTGGTCCTCCAAAAAAGAATTACTTTCAGAAAAATCAAATTAATTTGTATTATCATGTAAATATGTAGATAGTTAAATATGTAGCAAGTTAATCATTTAGCATATTTTTAAATATATCATATTTGATGTCATTTTCAAAGAGTTCCTTTACTGATGAAACATTGGTGATGACGGTAAATGTTAACTCAAACAGACGTGTTTTGTTTTACCATAACATGTTTCGTATTTTTTTGTTTATATACATATGTGAGTTATAATTGTAGCAAGAATACGTTACGTGTGCACTGAAACCTCGATAGACTAAACTCCGTTATTCCGGACACCTCACATCCTGGACGACTACTGTTGTGCACGTATGTGTGCATGTATACTTAGTATCATTATTCTGAAAAGAGGATTCGTTAATCTGGAAACTTGTTAATGTGGACGCTGTCAGTGCAAACGCTTTAGTTCGGATTAACAAGTGGCATTGTAAATATGCGTCATTCTATGCTTCAACACTGTCTCATTTCTGTTTACGGACATGAAACATGATGGGTGTGTATAAACTAAATTTTTACTTCCGGCGTTTATATGGCGGTACGGTTAGATGTGTGTTTGGTTGTTTTGTTTTTTTGTTTAATGCAAAGTATTTTCTTCAACAAAAGAGCATGACACGTGATCGTCATTTCTCATTTGGTCACCATTTTCATACAAAACAACATTTCCTTGCTTTTTGTTTACTTTATATTGTTCCTGGTCTGTTTTTCCTATAGGTCATTTCTCCTTCATATCATCTTTTAGGATCCTTGTTTATTTAACACATCGAGACTCACACAATAAAGCTGCGCCTACTTGTAGGAAGACCCCTGAAGATCCGAGTTAGAGTTGGTCTTCAGTAACACATGCTCGTCGTAAGAACTGACTAACGGGATCGGGTGGTCAGGTTCGCTGACTTGATTGATGTATGTCATTATCCCACTTGCATATGTCGATGCTCATGATGTTGATCACTGGATTGTCTGGTCCACACTCAATTATGTACAGACCGCCGCCATATAGCTGGAAGATTGCTGAGTGTGGCATTAAACAACAAAACAACCAACCACCATGTATGAAGCGGCCCGTCACACAGGTTACTGCATGCATTAATACCACAGGCTAATTAAAAATAAAGGATGAAGCTGGTAGGTCACTGAATGGTCCAAGGTTCCATTAAATTATGTACAGAATAATGTATCATTATGAAAATCCTTCTTCTTCAATGAACACCCACACTCGTCTTCTTGTACAAGGGATGAGGTCCATCACGTACCTTCTGGTCAGTGCACGTGTATGCGTAAAAACACTATGAATAAAGAAGGATGAATCTGTCACATCACTGAATGTTCCAAGGTCCCAATAAATTATATGATGCATGTTATGACGAATACTTATGAATATCCTCGAGCTCCTTCTTCAATTATCACATCCACACTCGACTTCATGCATAAGGATGAAACCCGTCACGTTCCTACTTGTCAATGTATGCATAAAAAACACAGGATAACTATATGATGGATGAAGCAGCAACATCAGTGAATGATCCAAGCTCCGATAAAATTATATAACGTACATTATGATGACTGTATAATTATGAATATTTCCCTTCTTAAGACGAATGAAATCGCTACATCGCTAAATGATAGTAGTAGAGAGAAAGACAGTCCGGGACCAGTTCCAACAAAAGCCTCTGCAAAGCCTTATTTACCAAATAAGGCTTTTGTCGGACCCTTAGCTCTTGCTACCATTTCCCCTACTATGAAAAAGTTTGAGACGCTAGCGGGGTACGAACGCCCAATGTTATACCTTCTAGCCGCGCTACTGAGCTACCGGGGACTTGGCTGAAGTTCATCTATGCCGTGTTGACAGGAGGTAACACTGTACCGTACGGTACGATCAATAATTCCGCTCTTACAAACCCCCTACCTGGCCCATCCCTCAAGTAGTATAAGTTAGGCTCGTCTGCTTTGATGTCCACTTTATCTATGTTGTAAGTTTTGACTGACCATATAGGATCGGTGGCTCGCTTACGGCTATCACCCTCGTGTTCCCCCGGCTGGTATAGATACCTCACTAGGGCCCTATCTGGTATCTGTTTCTCCTTCCCACGTAATGGAGCAGCCGGCTCTGCAACTATTGATTTTAGTTTGATAGCGTCTGCCGGTTTCTTATCCGTGAGCCGGGTGACTTCATGGTTGATTGCCGACACCACCTTGGGTAACCTCGCGACCCATTCAGTCGATCGTTTTCCCGGGGTTACCATCTCCCTAGCATACTGATGCCCGAATAAGCGCTCAGCCAAAGTCCTATTAAATCTCTCAACTATGGCTTGGCTGCGATGGGCTCCGGCCGTGCCACGCCTGACCTTTGTATCGTGTTTGGCTAGCAGTTGTGACACGGCACCCATGAATTCCCGTCCGGGGTCAACTTGCAGCTCTGTTGGCCAAGTCAGCGGACTGCGTTTGTATATGCGTTCGAATCCTCTGGCTACCTGGGCCGAATCTTTCGTGGTCAAGGGCTCGGCTTCCTTGTAGCGACTGGCTACGTCCACTACGGTTAAGGCATACTTGTACCTCTTGTCGTGGGGTAGGAACAGTAGGTCTGCCTGGTGAACGCTATTAGGTATGTTAATACCGAACCTCCTTCTAGGCACGTAGCGTGGTGCCGGCAAATAGATCTGCCACAGGGCTTGTTTTTCAAGCCACGCTTTGGCTTCCTCCGGGGGTACTCGCGCCATTTTAGCCAGCTTATCTACAGCGCTAGCTCCTTTCCAGTACCCACGCGGGCTATAGTAAATAGCCTCAAACTTTCTCTGGTTCCGTGACATGTTCAATTTTCTCATGTCCATACGCGTACGTGTTTATCCCATCAATAGCTATCCAACGTTTAGTGTCCATAGGTGACAGGGACGTCTTGTTTATAGTCAGTCCGTATATCTTATGACCATCACTTCTAAGTGTGTTCATTTTATGCCTAAAGGTACGGGTCTTGAACAGGGCTTCCTTGAATCTGGCGTGTTTGATGTGTTGTTTCACCACATACTTCTTAACACCCTTAGCCTTCCGGATTTCACCATTGTCGGCCTTCAGTATGGAGTACATCTTAGGCCTCAACCCTATGTACTCGGCTATGGGCGTGCCAGCACACTCGTCCTTCATCTTACCTAGGACCTTTTTATTTACCGTACTGTGTATGGCATGGTCCTTAGGGTAGTCGCTGGTGTCATACAAATCGAGGTGTTTTTCCATGTCAACGTACACGTCCTCGGTTCGAATCTCCATCAGCAGGGAATCCGTGTCAGTGTACAGAACTTCACACCTGTCGCCGTACTGTTTCTTAAGTTCGTTGTAGTAAAAGTCGTACATCAGGTGTTTGGATAAATCGAGGATGCTCATCCCCACGTAAACAGGCCGGTTGAATTTTATGTGGCTTTTCTTCATGTGTAGGGCAACTAGGTCATCGGTGAATATCTTGCTACGGTTGAATGCCGGACTGGCTATCAGTCTCCTGAGCTTGTCTTCCTCATTCGACCGAACCAGCTTCACGGTCACGCGTTTCCTCAGGTTCTCCATAGTCTTACCAAACACCGAGTTGTTCATGAGCTTGTAGAGGTTTTTCTCAAAGTCACTGGTGGCCAGCTTTCGGAGGTCCGTGTTCATTCTGATGTAAGGCTCCATCCAGGGGCTCTGGGTGAACACGAGCACCCTGTGTATTTTGGTCAGCCTCATACCCAACGACAGGTACAGCTGTAGGTTGCGATAGTGAACGATGTACTTGGTCTTATTCATTAAGTTAGGCACGAGTTTTTCAACGTCTGTCACACGCCCACCTAATAAGTTATGTTGGTACTCAGACATCCAGTCTGGGTTAACCCTCATACGTTCGGGGGCCAGGGGGTAGCTATTGTGTGATGCGTGTAATTCCTTGGGGTATTCCAAGTCAACCTCGAGGATATAACCTTTGTTTGAATCCGGTGCGATGCTCATAACATCGACCTCATGTGACGCCCATTCGAATCCCCCTGTGGGTAGATACTGGCTCATGGCCCAACCGTACAGATTGTTGGCGTCGAGGTAGAGAATGTGATTGGTTGGCTTGCTAGGGTCGTAGCCCTTAACGTATTGATTATTTGCTTTCGCGTATCGTTTGGTTGCCATGGAGATCCCACCTCGCAAGCCTTTCTCAATGAATAGGTGCATGTCGTAATCAGTAAGCAATTCCAACTTAACTCCGGTCTTTTTAAGCAAGGCATCCCACGACAGACCTGGGCTGGTGTAATACCATGCGGGGTCGAGTTTATACTGCTTGAAACACGTCCGCCTAAACGTCTCAAACACGTCGGCTAACAGCAGTACATCCGTCCTCAAGTACAGGTCGTGATAATCCCCCAGGTTCTTACAACCCAGTTTATTCCATACGTTAATCGCGTGCGAGTAATCGTCTTGGGATATTTCCGAGTCTGTCAGATTGCTGTAAAATTCTCTGATAGGGGGTAGTCTGGTCTCGGTGAACTTGGGCCAACTATCCATGTACTCATAGGGGTACACACCCTTCCTCATAAGCAGGGGTCTAGTCTCGGCGTCTGTGTATCGGTCGGTGATAGGGAAGGTATCATTGGCCTTGACCAGACTGTCTAATGAAGACAAGAGAAATTGTACTGAATCTATGAACCTAAGACCGTTTAAGCTGAAGGAGATGTATCTCTCCATGTTGTTGGGAATGCACGTTATATTACCATCGATTTTCGCGATGGCCTGCATGATTAAGTGAGAGTCGTACCCTCTCAAGTTGTGAAAGACAACGGGGATGTTTATTGTCTTAGGGTTGATTCTAAGCTTGAGGTTACACGTGCTGTGAGCCGCGCCTCTATACTTACCGGTTACGTGGCAGTGATCTCTCACCGAATCACCATTCAGTGGTGAGTCACACACGTGACAGTTAGTGCTACAGGCGTGAGCTAGCCTGTCGGCTCGGGTCATACGCATTGGAGCGACTCTATACAGTGCATTCCTAATAATTTTTTTCTTCCTCCTGCAAACACTTTAGAAACCTTTCAGCCGCGTCAGGGCCCCTATACACTACCGGAGCTTTCGTTTCCCCATCACAACGGACGACAATGTATCCAAACCCACAGGCTTCATGCTCTTGTGTTTTGTGGGTGAAGCTCTCACCTGTGGGAGCCCCGCCTGTGGGGGTATCCCCAGCGCCGGCGGCAGCCTCAACTGTTGGGGTATCCCCAACAACTGGTTTGACCAAGGCTTCAAAGTCAGCGTATATGATATAAGGCACGGACATTTGGTGCTTGTGGTTGCCGAATTTTAGGATATTGTCACCTTCCTCAGGCATGTCGACCCGTATGGCCGTCTGCCCCACACCTTGGCAATCCTCCCGGTGGGATTCTAATAAATCAGCTCGGCTGAAACCGTGTAGGCATCGCACACAAAAGTGTTTTTTCCCATCGTGTTTCGACTGGTCGTGCAACAACCGGCTGAGATGTTTTATCCACGTGTAGTGATACTTTTCACCTCGTTGGATCATGAATATATTGATAACGCGAGGGGGGTTTCCTCCCCCCTGTCCCTCCACCAGTTGGGGTTTCCCCAACACTGGGCTAACCCTGTGCACTATTGTTGTGTCGCCTTCGTGCCCAAAGACATTTATAGCTAGATTATTCTGTTTTTCTACTTTAGTGATCTGGGATATGGGGGTTGGTTCATCTATACCATCCCAGTTGAGCCCATCATCTTGGGGATAGCTAGAAAGCCTGTCTGAATGAGTGTCAGCTGGAAACAAGGCTGACCTGATAGCTACCCTCAGGCAATCGTCTCCTCTATTCTTAACGTTTACCATAGCCTGTTTTTTCCTATAGTAGGGGGGCAAGTCTAGGTATGACCCGCCTCTGAAAGGCACGTAGTTAGCTATGTCTAGATAGACATTATCGATTTTATCTACAGCCCACCCAGACCCCAAGTGTGTGTAGCGTTCTAGGTATTCCCGTATCTGCTGAAAACTAGTATCGATTGATGCGTCAATGGTCTCTATATGTGTGGCAACCTCTTGTTTACCTCGGAAGTAAGGCTGAACGTACTCAGTGACCCCGCCCCCTACGTTCTTATCGAGCGACATTTTCACTGTGATCTGGAACTTGATACTTCCCAGACTGGCTAGTTCCTGGTTGATCTTATCAGCTATCAGTGGCTTAATATCTGTAATGTCTATGTTCCTATCAACGTGCATGCGCCAGCCTCTCAAATAGTTGCCTACAGCACGCTCAGTGCGCACGAACTGTAGGTCGACAGCTCTATTCTGTCGTAATAGTTCTACAAGCTGTGGTTTCCTCATACGGGAATATCCCCCTAACCCCAAATCACGTGCCTCGGTTTTCAATTGTTTTACAGTGGGAGGTTTTGCTACGGGGGCATGTGATAACAATGCGATTAACCCGGCTCTCCCCAGGTTTGAATAACCCGTGAATCCAAGCTGTTTTGCTTGAGCTTTTAATTCTTTTACCGTAGGAGGGGCTTCTAAACCTAGTAATCTCAACAATGCTGGTTTTCGCATGCGAGAATACCCGATCACGCCTCTCTGTCTTGCGATTTGTTTGAGCTCGCGTATAGTCGTCATAGTTGCGTACACACCTAAGAGAACCAATGTCTAATTGGGTCACAGTAAAGGTAAAAAAATCAAGATACACCTTATCGATTATTCCCTCAACCCACCCGGAATATGCGCAGCATAGTAGGGTGTTTTGTATTACTTGCAACGAGTCCCCAACAAGTATATCTATATCCCCATGCACATCTACTCGCCCACCATCAAAGTAATTCCAAGTGTGCCCAGCCCATGGCACATCAAACCCTACTTTTACCATGATTGTAAACGAGCACCCCTTATATACTTCACTAATAATCATGGGTTTGAGGACACTGATATCTATACTTTTCCCCACATCCATCTGCCAGCTGCTCAGGCAACCTTCCCTGGGCTCAATTTCCACAAACATAGCTATACGTAGGTGTGTATAATCTCTAATTGGGACACTACACTGTTATCTTGAGAAGTCGCCTACGTTCTTTTATGTAGGCCTTTTTATTCTCGTAGATGAGGTGATGTCTGACTACGTTCGCCCCGTGAGCTTTACATAGACAGTAGTGCCCTTTAACCCCTATACCGCACACAGAACACACGTAGTTAGGGCTTCCCATGTGGAAACAACAGTACCCCTGAGTCCTGCATTTCCTACCACAGGCCTCAGTCTTCCCCATAAGTATGTATTCGCATCGGTATGGAGCAGGTCTCATGTTTAGCATACTTATATGGGTATTTAGTCTAATTGTTTCGCAACCAATGCAGTCGCTGCTATACCCAGCGCTATGAAAGTCAGTTCACGGTCCATTTGTCCCTTGGATGGTGTGTAGTACTGAGCGAGTGTGGGTTTATTGAGTGGTTGCAACTGTTTACCAGTTAATAAGTAGTATTCTTTCGCTGCGTCGTCAACATCGTGGAATGTTTGAACGGCATGGTTTTCACGCCTGAGTTGTTCGTTAATGTAATCGATCCTCTGGAGGCGTTTTTTAGCGTACTCGGATTGGGCAGCCTGTAATTTCTCAATAGCGAGATTATGGCGCTTTCTTTCTTCCTGTATTTCAGCCGCGTGTGACTCTCGTAGTTTCGAGAAGAGGAAATTACTCCCGGAAAATGCTAGGGCATTCACTAACGCCCCACCGACCATCATAGCTATCGTGGCCATCTTTACTTCATAATATTTTCAGGTAGTATCCCTTGTTTTACTAGGATGTCTTTTGTAGCCATCGCCATACCAAGGTTCATTATGAGCATACCCATATCCTGCAGGTTGAAATCTAGCTTGATAGTTGGTTGTTTAAGCACCATTTTGGTCAACCGAGCGTATCCTACGGCTAGACTGGCGACCACTGTGGCGTGGTATGCGTCGTTGACGAACGTTTTCCCCTCAGACATTATGTATATGATATAAAAATATTAAATTATAACATGATGTGCGGGTCGACCTCTAATTGGGGGACCGGATCACCGGAATCCTTGGGACCCTCACTGGGATTCCTGTGTGGGTTTCCCTCACTGTGTCGTTTATATAGCCACGAGATAGCCACGGCTGCAGTTACGCCTACAACCAACAAGAGACGCTCCGGGTGAGTCACCCTGATAATTTTATGTTGGTTACACCACCGTTTTTTACCGGCAGCTACTCTCTTAGGATTCTTCTGCCTGGTTACTGTGGGTTCCGCCAGTTGTGGGGTCTCCTCGGGAGGGTTCACCTCCAGTTGGGGTTTCTCCAACGTGGGGGTTTCCTCCAGGTGTGGTGTATCCTGTGCATCCATCTATACTATTATTATTATTTTTCCTCTCAAATTGGCAATGCTTTGCCGTAATAATCGCCGCCGTCACCGGGGCTAACAACATACCATATTTGTGGTACAGCTCGCAGCTAATAGAGCTCAAGGCGTGCTCGATAAAAGGGTCTTTCTCGAGGTCTTCCCACAAGTAAAGTCGACGCTCTGGGGGAATGGGAAGGAAGTATGACGCAATACCAGTGTATATCTGGGTCATAGCCGATCCTATTGTCTTTGTCATTTCTGCTCCGAGCCGGGACTCGTATCTAGCGTACAGCTTATCGATTTCTTCGGCTGGCATTTTGTGAATTTTATCTGGAGTGTACTCCCCAAAGTAATGTTTGGCTTTGCCGCCAACAGCCAACGCCACCAGTTTCTCTCGCTTATCATCGTCCACTTGGGGTACCAACAATTGTTCGAGCAATTCCTCACACTCCATCTTATAATATAACAAGTAAGATTTAGTTTTAACTATATAATACCCGATGCAGGCAAAACACAGGGAAATGAAGGTTAAGTTGCACACGACGAACACTTCAAATACCATAGCTATAACTAAATGCTAAGCATTATACTAAGCATTGCTAAGCATTGCTAAGCATTGCTAAGCTTTGCTAAGCTTTGCTAAGCATTGCTAAGCATTTGCTAAGCTAAAACACCCTATATGCTACTGGTTGGTCGGTCTTGAGCACGAGCTTAGCATGTTTAGTTTCAGCGAGCTGTTTCTTCACCCGTTCCCGTTCTAATTTGCTCATCACATCGTTCTCTCTCAAACACTCCTCGAACGAATCCCTGTCCTTGCAATGAAATAAGGCCACCCATCGCGTCTGCTCCCTGAGGTCTTTCAACACCGAGTTGAACTTCTGCGTTAGTACCCAGACGCTGTGATTTGCGTGCCGGCCGGAGAAGGCCAGGTACGATAGCATGTCTCTCTTTTTTGTTATCTCACGATTAGCGCTGCAGTCATCCAGTATGAACAGCGTCGGTTCCCCTTTAAATTTCTCGTGAAGAGCTTTCAACCAGTCCTGCAGGCGTGTTCCCGGGTCGACTTTGTGTACGTCCGGGTCAGTCATGACCCAAGGTCTTTCCGTGTACGTTTTATTCATGCTCAGAGTAGGGCACATGATAACGATGTTATCAAACACATCCTTGTAGTAACCCTCCAACATATCCAACACGAAAACGGTCTTCCCACAGCCAGTCTGCCCACACACTATGGCACAGTGTGGGTCGCGGGGTAGCAATAGCTTGCTGGCAGGCAGTGGCCTACTGCCTTCAGCCTAATCAGTAGATGGCTTGCACGAATCTCCCATTGTCTATATTAAGTTGCGCGTCCATAATAACGTACAGATATAATTTCAACTTACCAGCGGGTTGAGCCTTCTTGGTAATCTGGATAGTAATTCCTTCGCTGCCATTGTCTATTCTACGACCACTACCGTGTAGTTTATCGTCATCCGTGGATCGCATGTCCAACCATAGCGCGTACTTGGTGGTCAGGTATTCACCGATCTTCACGGAGGATAGGTCCAGGTCTTTGGTTATATACGGATGTTTGCTCGGTAGCTTTTTTATCTCATCCCACTGCTGGTATGGCCTCATACCATGACTGAACAGCTGGTTGGGCACGCCCTCTATGGTCACTTCCACCTTTTCAATCTCGGGGTTGAAAAACTTCTCGCTGTCCCTCCGGAACGGCTCGTAATCCTCCACGGGGACGACCAGGATGCCTTTCATCGATCGCGCCGGCACGTTCAGGTTGATATTCCACACAGTGTCGCTCTTATCTCGCACGACTGATCTATGCCTCAGTATGCGGTCGTACAGGATGGCCATCTTCCCAGAGTACTGGCTTCGAACCTGCCTGGCCAGCTCCGGGCTAGTGACCATGTCGAACTCCAGAGAGATGTTGTCTATGGCGTAACTGGCCTCATCACCGTTCGGCGTACGCACTACTTTGCTGTAGTCGTTAAACGTTAGCTCGTATTCAAGCCTATCACCCAGCTCGGCCTGGTAAAACGGCGCGTGCCCCGTGAGCAACTCGAAGTCGAGCGGCACGCAGAACCGGTTCCCGTACGCTTGAGCGATGGCCTTTTCACCGTCCGTGATCTTGTCTAGCTGGTCTTGCGTGAAGGCATACCCTATGCGCGACCTGGTCGATTTGCTGATACCCTGGTACACGTCATTGACACGTTCTCCCTCGCTTTTCCAGAGATCCCCGTAGCAGTGAAACACGTCGCTGTCGTCGATGCTCAGCACCTCGTTACCGCTGATCTTGATGGTGGTTTTCTTGATGATGGCTCGACCTACGTTCCGCACTAGCTCACGTTTGTCGTTGGTGGAGGTCAACGTGAGGTTGAACGCCAGTCGAACCGTGCCTGGTACAATGAGGTCATTCTCGCCAAGGTTTGGAAATCTAACCAGCAGAGTTTGATTCTGGTCTATCTTGCTGGGATTGTTGGTGATGGTCACCGACTGGCGCACGGCTCTGGCACCTAGAGGCTCTCTTGATCTTCTGAAAGGATCTAGTTTTCTACCGTACATTGTTATATAAATGAAATATATTTTAATACTAAATAATGGCAGAGTACATACCTATGGATGATATGTGGGATGATAGTGCCCAGGCATTCGAGGATGACACCTCATTCACTACCCCCTTAAGTACTGAACTTGTACAGCCTGCTGTCGACGATTATTACAACGCAGTTGAAAATAGAGACAACATCAAGCCGTTGGGAAGGGACTATGCCAAGTTTACCGTCGATAAGAAGGGCACGCTGCGATTGAAGGCTCACCCGGGGGTCGATATCATAAAAAAAGACGGGAAGCCGTATGCTTTGTCAACACTCACCAGTCGCCATGGGGCCAGCTGATCCGTGATGAACTAGGCTTCATAGATTACGGCGGCGCTCGGCCAAAGCTTCCCCCGAAGGCCGTCCAAGATCTGCAAGCAGCCAGGGCCAATACTGGGGATGCTAAAGAAACGTCGGACAGTATCGAAAAACTATTGACCACGTACCATGACAAACCCTTGCCGGGTCTCGAATTTCCCCTGAGGGAACTGCGAGGCCTAGACGAAGCCTTGAAACATGTACGCGGAGAACTCGTGAACAACATGGGGAAACTTAATGAAATCGATGAGCACATCGCTCGCGAGAAAATAAAACTCACCGGAGCGGATGGTGATATGAAACGTCGTATCGAGGAGAGAATAAAAAACTTGGAAGACGAGAGACGGACTCGGTTGGAATCCGCTTCCTCTAACCGGGAAGCCCTCCGATCACAGATCAGTAGAGTACGGGAAACCATCGATCGAGTCCTAAATGAAGACACCACGCTAGCTGACAGGATTCGGATACTGTTCCGGGAGCAAGGCATCACCATCGCCAGCATTCTGACTGCATTGGGCTTCATCATATCAACCCTGGTGGTGTCACTGACAGGGGGTAGCCCCACGCCTGCCGGCGGCGGTGGGGGTACCCCCACGCCTGCACCCACAGGTGGTGTCAAAGAGTGGATAAAAAAACTCGGGGAGGCCCTGGCTAAACTGGCTGGTAAGGCTGCCGAAGCCCTACCCGGCATCCTGGGTAGCATCGTCTCGTGGCTGCTGGGTGCTCTGGCTAAAACTGCCACGTGGCTTAGTCAAAACCTGTGGGCAGCCATTGTCGCCATGGTGGGTTTGGTGTACGTAGCGGCTAAGAAATTTTTAACCAAATAAGCCCCAAAGCTACCCCACCAACCACCAGGGCTGTTTTACGATCGATGTGCTGCTGATTGGACGCCTGAAGGTGTGGGGCCACCCCCACAGGGGGTTGGTTGAACCCTAGGCTCCGGGGGTGGCGCCACTATACCCGTTTCACCGGTCGTGGGTGGTGGGACGTGGGGGACGTTGACATCGAGGTTGACGCCCAACTTTTGGTCCGCCGTGGCTACAACTATTTCGTTGTTGTAGCCCACCACTTTTTTTACTCTCAGTTGCATATCACTCGGAGCCATGTACAACCCCACGTCGAACACGTAGTCGACTTTCGACCTGGCATATTCCAACACGTCTTGGTAGCGTTTGATGGCACTCGGGAGATCAACTGGAGCATTGATAGCATCCTCTACGTTGACAACGAACTGTTTCTGAGCGTCGTAAGCAGTCCCCTTACCGATAATACTGGAACGCGTTTGCGTCTGCGCACCCAACACCGCCCACACGTACGTTCTAATCGAGTCGTTTAAGCGTTCAGTGCCGGCACGAGTAAACCCTTTCGACGTGTCCAACATAAACTTTTTCCAGTCATCCGCTGCCCCTCCCTGATCAAACCTCCAGACTCTGTACTCCTTGTTGGCATTGAAAGCCATGTAACGGTCATCCCACTCGTTGGTTGTGAAGAGATGATACGACTTGTATCCCCAATCTTTCACCAGCAGTTTGCTGGCTTCCACAAGGGGCATTTGGTGAACGATGGGGATACCCAACCCGTGGTTCGGCCCCGGCAAACGCCAATCCGTCTTCGGGTTTAGTTCGAATTCGTTGCAAATACGTTCGTAGGCTCGCCGCCTATCGTACTTGTTGTTTAATGGGTTCCATGCATTGTCCTGTGGGAGCGGGACGCTGATTTCTTTAAGGATACGCCTGACCTGGTAGTACACGTGGAACTTGAACACAGACTGACTCAGCGGTCCACGCCGAGTGTCGGTCAATGTCACACCACACCCCGTTGTAGCGCACCACACGGCGAAGTTGAGTTGATTCTGCCAGAACTGCATCGGGTTGTTGAACCAAGCATGAACTACCTTAGCGTTAGTCACCGAAAATTTATACAGGCTGAACACATCTAAAAGCTGGGCGTTGAAATACATCCCATCAGCAACCGCGATCTTCATGGGTGAGAAATCTATGTCCAGTTTAGGGTAAAACACTCCAGGGGAGTAAGACACTCCTTGCGGGGATGCTCCTCCTTGGGAATACATTTTAAAACTATTATATAATGAGCATATATACTCTAACATGTACATAACACTTCCAGGAATAACGAGCGGTGAGGCCATTCAGCTGACGCACGCGATCGATAATACGTCCGGTCAACTCGAAGTCGCACTCTGCGATATCACCTACCTACCGCAATGGACTAACATCAACGCCAGCAACAATAAGCTGTTCGTTAGTGGAACTCGCAGCCAGATAACTGACGGCTACTACAGCGTGTGCTCGCTAAGCGATGAGGTCTTCAAACCCCTGGGAGCCGAACTCAAGATGAACGACTCAAACGGCACAGTGGTGTTAATCAACAACGGAAGAAACTCCTTGAGGCTCGGCCGGCCATTGGCGAGGACACTCGGTATGTCACCTGACGAGATAAAACCAACAACAACCGTCACAGGCACGAAGTTACCCGACCTAGTACCGTACCGAGAGCTGTACATTCATCTAGGTCAGGTGAGCACAACGTACAACATTCAAGGGGGTCACCCTTCCACTATACTGAGAGCCGTGCCGGTGAAAACGGAGAAATACAACGACGGTAGAACCGAGTCGTTTTCACCGCGGCAGTATAAGAGGTTGACTCAGGGCAACATACCTGAGCTGATAATATCGGTGTTAGATATAAATCATAATCCCGTGAATATAGGATACCTCAGCTTAACGCTTCACATAAAATGACCAGCGCACAAGGGCCCGGGTGAAAAATGCGTCAATGTGGGGATCTCCGACCTCGGGGACACACGCGGTTTCGACGCCCCGAGTAGATGGTAAATTGTACGCCTTGCAACTGAAAACAACATTTACAAACGCGTTGAAGTCCCTCCGGTGGAGCCCTAGGTGATATAGTAGATACCTCAAGAGCGGTAGTCAACACTAAGTACACCCTAGTCACCACCGGTAATGATAATTGGATAATATACCCATCGTTCGGGGCAAACTGTTCGACTTAGACGATGTTGAGAGCACTACCGTCGCCCGAAACAAGCCATATATGCTCGTCTTCACCGAAGATGACAAGTGGGTGTTGATACCAGATAAAGACGACTGGTTTCTCAATATTAGGCTCGGCTCCCCCTACGTGTTCACGGATAACAAAGACAACCACCTAAACAAAGTCGTTAACAACGGAACCCTGCTCGTGGCTTACGTCCCGACTCAGAGACGTAGCGTAGTCATCAGCCCAGTCGCCAGTATGGCAGCCCACATGCTATCGAGTAAAGCGGGCATGCAAAACGTGACATTGCAGTTGGTGTCTGAATTTGAAGGCGTGGTCAGGATACTAGAGAGTCTACCGGCGAACTCAACACTGATCATCAAAGTCTACCTAGGGGAACCATCGGGGAATGATGTCGAGATCGTGAAGGGGATCAAACTTGGGTGGGTGAAACGACACCAGTATCACGTTTGCACAGTTTACGTGCGGGTGGGTGTCGGCTCCAACACCAGTCTGCAGGGTGTCACCGTGATCGTGGAAAACACTATATCACTAACCAAGATCTTCCTACCTGACAACATACACTTCATGGGGGTGAAGTTAACCCCTGAACTATTATCAGAAAACCAGTTGGAAATTATCTCGTAATAGTATTATAGCAATGACCAGTCATCACCCCAACACCACGCTTAACGACCTAGGGGACACGGAGGGATTCGATCAGCCTGGTGAGGAAGACACCTCGTACGTCCTACACTTGAAAGACAATGTGTATAGGCGGGCAGCAATAGCCGATCATCTACCCAAACTCACACTCAAGGACCTAGAGGGATTCGATCAGCCTGAGGAAGACACCTTATACATCCTACACTTCAAAGACAAAGTGTATAGGCAGATACCGTTATCAGATTTTAAAGAACCCGAATGGCTAATCAACTTAACCCTCACCTCACCTTATATCACATACAATGAACATAATGATATCTCTGAAGTTAAGAATAGCGGTACCCAGCCCGGGTGTTTCATTCCGGCCCCTAATACAACGATTTCACTAAGCTTGAACCCCAATAAGTTATTTTCACCCCGAGGGGGTGAGTTAAGGTATGACTGCTACGGGTACGCAAGGATTACATCTATAGCACCAGGCTCCACACTCATCATGGACGTCTTAATAGAGAATATTGCTCCTGCAGAACAACAACTTTTACCCGGGGTGACTGTACGCTGGAGTTCCCAGGCCAGGTGGAGCCGTTTCCGTATCGTCATACAACCGACCCCTCAACGGGTCATAATCTCCTTAATAATCCCCTACTATGGGTGGATAATAAGCCGCCACTTTGAGGAGTTTCATGTGAAAACAACGTCACCTATTGCACTCTCACCTATTTTCCTACATGAGTATTTGCGCCTTATAAGTCTCAAGTACGTTAATCGAAGATTAAATGAAACCCAATTAAAATATCTTTTGAAATATATATTATAGGATGGGGCTATACCCAGTCATAGAGGAAGTAGCGAAGACACTGGAAACCGTAGATGGGTTCCGCTTGAGGCAGTTATGTGATGTAAAACGTCAACTAGAGCAAGACCGCGACACACGTAAAGCACTATGTAAAAAGTACCATAGAGCTTTCAATATCGTGGACGGGGCTGATACTACCCTTATGGTAACCAGCATGGGACTAGGGGCGGCAGGTGTTGGGTTGTTAGCTACCATCGTGGCTGCACCTATAGTGCTAGGCATTGAAATAACAGCTGGGGTGGCAGGGGTGTTAGGGTTGGCGCTTAAGTTGGCATCACGCAGACTGCATCGTAAGGCATTGAAACATGATGGGATCAGGGTTCTGGCAGAAGCAAAGCTGAACACAGTAAGTGAGCGTATTTCCACTGCACTCACTGACAGTAAGATCTCAGAGGAGGAATTTCGTTCAATCCTCTCTGAACTCACAAAATATAACGAAATGAAACAAGAGATTCGGTCCAAGTCTCGTAAGTCTGCTATCAGCGAGGATGATAAAAAAACACATAGAACAAGGTGTGAAAAAGCCCGGCAAGCCTTTATTACAAACACCAAAGAGATCATAGGCGATTCACATTAAACTGTTTCATCGAGGTAAACATGACATAGTATTGGATGATGCAATCCCAGGATAGACCCGTTAAACCAACATACTTCAGCCAAGTCCCCGGTAGCTCAGTCGGTTAAGAGGTATAACATTGGGCGTTCGTACCCCGCTAGCGTCTCAAACTTTTCATAGTAGGGGAAATGGTAGCAAGAGCTAAGGGTCCGACAAAAGCCTTATTTGGTAAATAAGGCTTTGCAGAGGCTTTTGTTGGAACTGGTCCCGGACTGTCTTTCTCTACTACTCAGAACGACGGCAGACAACGAGTTTATCGCCGAAGAGGTGAACGTTTAGCTCCACCATGCATCCGAGAGGTCCATCCGTTCGGAGGGGAGGTGTTATGGTCTGGGGGAGGCATCTGTGGGGAACAGAAGACTGACCTGGTCATTGTGCAAGGGAACCTGAATGCTGTTCAGTACAGAGAGCAAGTTCTGCGCCCAGTTGTGCTTCCATTCTTGCGGAACCAGCCACAGGGGATAGTGTTTCAACATGACAATGCCAGACCCCACACAGCAAGATTGACACAGGACTTCCTCAACCGCCACAATGTTGATGTTCTCCCTTGGCCTGCCTGTTCACCCGACATGAACCCCATAGAGCATCTGTGGGACCATCTGGGCAGACGGTTAAGGAATCGTCAACAACCCCCAGTGACGAGAGATGAGATGGAACGTGCCCTGAGAGAAGAGTGGCAGAGAATCCCACCACCCACGCGTCATCAGACGCCTGACGTCATCAATGAGACGACGCGTCATGGCATGCATTGATGCACGTGGGGGTCATACACGGTATTGAGACATGTTCTGTTTGTTGTGTAAACTTGGACAATGATTGACAATCATGTGTGGCTCTTAAGACATCGCTGAAAAATGAGTTGTTGGACCCCACCATCGTTCAACTAGCGCCCACATGTTATGTGTTGCCTGTATTCCAATCATTTTGTGGCCTAATAATGATCATTAACCCTTCTTTCACGATATACACACGCTTCGCCAATTTGATTTGTTGTGTTTTGTTTACCACTCATCAAACTCCACCTATACTTTCTTTTGCCGTTTAGTTTATATTATAATCATTATCAATATCCTCCTTCTTCAACGAACCCATCCACATTCCCGATATGAAGATGACGCCCATACCCTACCTGCACGTCTAGGAATATAGAAGGATGAAACTGCTACATCATGATCACTGAATGTCCCAATGTCCCACTAAAATATATGATGTATATTGTAATGTATAATTATGAATATCCTCCTTCTTCAATTAACACATCCACATGTATCTTCATGTATCACTTGGTTGGTTGGTTTGTTGTTTAACGCCACACTCAGCAATATTCCAGTTATATGGCGGTGGTTTGTAAATAATCGAGTCTGGACCAGACAACCCAGTGATCAAAAACATGAGCATCGTTTCTACGAAACTGGGATACGATGACGTGTGTCAGCCAAGTCAGCGACTCTGACCACCCGATTTCGTTAGTCTCCTCTTACGACAAGCATGGTCTGCTGAAGACCAGTTCTTCATGCATGAAGGTGAGACCACTGACCTACCTGTAGGACACGACACTCATAAATAACGCATCTAATAATACAGAAGGATGAATATGTCATATCACTGAATGTCCCAAGATGCCATAGCGACAAATATACTACAAACAAAAAGTATGGGAACACCCGAAAATTTGTCTTCAACGTCCACTTGCTCTGTGTTTCAGCACCCTTGTTTTTGACTGTTTTTCACAATGTTTCATTTCAGTCAAACTCAACGAATATTGAATCAGTTGCTTCACTGCATGTTCCAACATGTCGTTTAAAGTGCCCATTAAGCACACAAAAAGTTGCATTTACCATAGAGTATAAATGACTTCACCCAATTTAAGTTTATCTATGACTATGAAATTTTGAGGTTTTCCCATACTTATCAAGTATATCTTCCTTGTTTAATTACCATATCCACATGCGTCTTGCATTAAGATGAGAACCAGCTCGTACCTTATGTTGCTTCATGCATAAACGACATAAGAACAAGCTAGAGAATGCTGAAACTTTTGCACAATGATGTTGCCCATTTATTACCATACTTTCCTTGTACCTCCAATGCGTTGTTATGTGAGTGAGTGAGTGAGTGAGTATGGTTTTACGCCGCCTTCAGCAATATTTCAGCGATATCACGGATAACACCAGAAATGGGCTTCAAACATTGTTCCCATGTGGGGAATCGAACATGGGTCTTCGGCGTAACGAGCCAACGCTTTAACCACAAGGCTACCCCACGGCCCCTCGTTGTGTATAATTATGTATTAGTGGGACTGCGTGCGTGAGTGGTTGGGAGGTGGTTGGACGGTAGGGGGGTCAAATATCATTTTGAAAATGGCACTTATTTCGAATAAACTCTGAATACGACCAATGTATTAACTGCATAGAACAGAGCTGTGAATAATAATATGATTTGTTTCTGTGTGGGAATACTTTCAAACGTTTACAATGCTTCCTACCAAAGTTTACACATGCACTTTTGATAAACGGGCATGCTTTTTTTCCCAGTAACAATAGATGCACCTGACAAGCCTTGTCACTGGATAGTTGTAATCCTTTTGGCACGCCCTACGACTTGGGATCGTGATAACGAACTGACAACTTCCGGGTTCCTTGATGTCTGGCAATTGGTTTTTTATTCCATTCATAAAATGCATGGGATATGTCTTCAACAAATATGTAATAATTTGTAAGCACTGCAATCAGAACCATATTCTTAGAGTTTCTTTCGTCACATGAAATACACTATGGGAACCACATTATTTAGAAGAAGCCGCCCTAGGTATGACGTTAAAAGCATTATGGGTAAATTAAGTATGTATGTCAACACAGTAAGCCGTGTCACCGTCGGAAGTTGTCTTTCGTTTTTGTAGAGATATTGCATGAGTTATACTTGGAGTCACTTTCAAAGTGACAGCGTAAAATGAAGTCAGCATCTCTTCTGAATAAAAACTTTATATACATGCACACGCCTCTCCAAATTCTCTGCACGGAATAAGGAACTGGGTTGTTTTTAATTGATGGCACTGCAATGTTTAGTTTTATATTTATCCTGAGCTGTCCTGATATCTACCTCTAAACCCGTAGTCATTGGTACCACCAACGACGTAAGCGTGTACCAAATGCATTCGGTCTTCACTAGATCTTCAAGCTCACTGGAATTATGTTCTAACCCAACATAAATGATACGTCGTTTTTCATTAACACATGGTGTCGTTCTAGTTCGGTTCAATCTTGCTCCCAGAACATCGCCTATAGGTATCTTTTCAATGACGCATATGTTACAGTTAGGTGTTGCATAATAGGTCACCACCTGCTTATTATGATTATTAAGCAGATTAAAAACAGCGGTTACCTTTGTGCTAAAGAGAGAGGCAACATATTAATTGTTTTGTCCTATTTGTGACTAATATTTGTCCAAAGTTTTAGACTCTAACAAAGCAATATCAAGGCATTGTGTCATTGGGTTTGATAAATGCATGCGAAAATAATGAAAGACTCATACTAACTGGAAACCAGAAAGGGTAAAAGCAGTAAATCAGAGACTGACATATGGATGACAGTGTGCAGGTGTGCAGGTGTGCAGGTGTGTAGATGTGAAGTCTGCAGATTTGTAGCCCTTTCAAGTTTGATAGAATGAACGCAGTAATATATAATCAGGAACAAAGTCAGACAACGTCACAATGCATTATACGTTGTATTAATCAATCACTGCCTCAATCATCATGCATTCTGCAGAAGAAACCTGTTTACGATGTCGTAATTTACTTAACTAGGGTTTGACTATAAAGGGAATCATAAATACATTGGATTTTACTCCGTTCTTAAAAGCATTCCTGTAATATAACGGTGATAGAAACCAGAAATGGTGTTCAAATATTGTTGCGATATTGGAATCGAACATGGACTTCGGCGTGAAGAACGAGCGCTTAACCATTAAGCTACAACATAAGTTACTTCTAGGTTACGGCAACCTTTATACGTTTTCCTCAACCATGAGGTCCGGATTAACTAAGTTGGTTTAGATTTTTTCGTTTTGTGTTTTTTAATGTTGACGTAATTTATGGCTGGGGGTATTTTGACAGTGCCTCATTTCCGCCGCTTTCCTGAACCACGAACAACAGACAGTGTCGTTACTGTCGGTGACAATACCCCCTCTGACAATACATAGCTTCCACGTGTGCTGGTGTTATACAAGTGTGTCACATTCTTTGTCTACTGCGATTTGTTTCGTGTGTCAGAAAGATTTTTTGACACATTGTCGCTTGAATACATCTTATTTGTTTGGATAGTAGTCCGGGATATGTATGTATAACATGAAAGCAACTTATATTTCAAAACCAAATTTTTTATTTTGATAACAACATCAATAAATGTCCATTTAAGTTCGAGGACTTTCATTTGGTCACAATCTCCTTGTTACATGAAAACTGCAAAACTTGTTTTTATTACTGATCCTGAATCTCAAGCTTAAAATGTGACCATGTCATCGCCTACTTCTCTGACAGCACAGAAAACTATCACACAAAACTACATGTGATGAAAGAACCGAGATATGCATATGACAAGCTCTTGACACAGCCAACCACAGACATTTACCAAACCAAACCATCTATGGTTTTGGATTACCATGTCTACATTTTGGGGGAGAGCCACAACAGAAGATATCTATAAGTTCAACCATTCCATTCCTCTTTTATTAATCCGTACGAAGAGAATGATCACCAAATGTGACAAGCAATAATTCACTATCATCCTTAATACGGACAAGAAGTTCTAAGTTTTGTGCATTTATACTCACAGAGGTTATTTAAGTCAAGGGGAAGTAATATCACGTGGAAACCCAGGAACTGAAAGGGTTTCAATATGAATTGTTGCAGTCGTGGACGTTTTATTACATTTGTTTTGTACACCACTACCCAACAGGGCGAAATTTAGGAAACATGTTTGTTGATCCAGAGGGCATTGGACACAGGACGAGATTACAGGTATACGTGACTTTCTTCAAAGGTTCATGCCCCATTTTCAAACATCTAAGCACATGTCATCTGAAGTTTATTCAGCAAACGAACGTATGTACAAAAGAAAGTATACACCTGGTTTGGGGGAATTCTTTTCTTTTAACAAAAATGTCATTGTTTTGAAAAGTGTTGGATTACATTGGAATGTCGCAGCTGAGCTCGTGGAACAGCCATGCAGACCATCGGACTACTGAGACAGGACAACTAAACTGGCCTGACATCTGACATAACTGGATAACTGGAGGACCGACGATGACCACCCCGCAAGATGACCATCACCTGAGCATTCTTCATCTGTCCAAACGGATACTCACAGCGACGTCACAGCGACGTCATCAGCATCCAGCGCGTTTGCTCATCATCGCATCAGCAGGAACACAGATGCTATCGGCATCCGGGCTTATCGACCATTTCGGATCAATGTTGGGTGAGGAACGTGAAGTGCTGGCAGCGTCGCAGTTGCGTTCAGTATCTGTGTGTTTGGGTGTTTTGGGAACACGCACACCTTGCTTTGCTAACTGAGTGAGTGAGTGGGTGAGTTTGTAAGCTGCTGTTAGCAATATTCCAGCAATATCAGATACCAGAAATGGCTTCACGCATTGTACATTGTATTAGTTTTTGTCAATAATTGACTTACCCTTGCAAATGTGTGTGACAGTTGTCATCCGTTGAGCTGGATAGGCCCAGCTATTCTCGAACACCTGGTGTCATAATTATCTGAACGCTATTCATACCACATAAGATTTGGAATACACGGAATGGTACAACGGAATGGCAGCAACGGATTCTCCTGTGGTTGTAGAAACTGGTTCGTCCTTCCCATGTCAAGTTGTTATAGAAAGGGATTATTAACGTTCACTCAGACAAATTATAGAATTTAGCCCAAATTCTTCATAAATAAAAACAGGGAGAAATGAGCTGTCGACATCTCACTGTTTCATGACATCTGATTCATGACATCGAGCATCCATTCAGCACAACCTCAACATGTATAAATCGTGATGTCTTTATTTGAAACCCTCTGTAAAAAAACAGGCGATAAAACCCTTTTCCGTAACCTTTGGAGAAACTGTGCCATTTCATAGTTTCTCAATTCTACCGTCAACGATATTATATGTCATACATCACAAGCTGAGAAAGTTGATTATTTTACAGTTACATACACTCCCACGATTGATGTTAATGTAAACAAAAATGTGTCGGCATAAAACGTATGCCATAAACGCTGATATTTTGCTCTAAAATGTCCATTTTCTTCAAAGTTCCATAGGTTCCGGTGAGGTGAGGTGAAATTGGGTTTAACGTCGTACTTTAACGAATATTTCGCTCATATGACGACGTGCATGCGTGTGTACGTGTATGTGCGGCTGCTTGTACTAGCCCAGACTTAAGCTGGTTTTATAGTGCTAGCCCACTGAGATACCATGCCCAGTGAAGCATGAATACCCCACTCAGACACATTATACTGACTCCGAGCCGACCAGTCCTTGTTGTACCCATTAGGCAGAGCGCCAGGCGGGGACCAACAAGTACCATATTTTAACGTCTTTTGGTATGACGCGGTCGGGGATCGAACCCGCGACCTTCCGCTCTCCGGGCGGACCCTCTTACCACTACACCACGGAGGCGGTCCCATAGGTTCCGGATTAACGTAATTAGCCAAATTTACTCGTATGAAGAATATAGCCCTGTGCAATGCATGTAACACAAATCTAAATGACATGTACTCTTAACGGATAGTAAATGAAGGTATATCTTCTTGAAAACTGAATTTGACTCAAACATTACATTTCCAAACGTCACTAAGCCGAAAATAGGTGGCGAAAACTACAAAATGCTTTATACACAAACTTTATGGCTTACAACTTCTTCATCTCGCGAGTGCAACGTTTCGATACAGATTCTTGTACCATTGGCAAGCAGGAATGACAACAATACAGGAATCTGTATCGAAACGTTGCACTCACGAAATGTAGAAGCTGTAATCCATAAAGTCTGTCTATATTATACGTCCCAACTTCTAAAATAAGACTGAAACTGTTACAATATGTTTTCAAATACAACAACCTAAGTTAGTATATTGAGGTGAAGGACCCGTGAAGATCCGGGGTAGAATAGGTCTTCAGCAACCCATGCTTGCCACAAAGGGCGACTATGCTTGTCGTAAGAATCGACTAACGGGATCGGATGGTCAGGCTTGCTGACTTGGTTGACACATGTCATCGGTTCCCAATTGCGCAGATCGATGCTCATGCTGTTGATCACTGGATTGTCTGGTCCAGACTCGAATTTTGACAGACCGCAGCCATATAGCTGGCATATTGCTGAGTGTGGCGTAAAACTAAACTCACTCACTCACTACTGAGTTGAAGGTGTCACTTGTTTGTTATTTAAGTAGGATTAACTAAGAAGGATTAATTAGGAAGTACTCTCTGTTATGACTAAACACTACTGATAACGGATTATAGTTTCGAATCAAAACATACTGGGAAACGTTTTGTTTTCTTTCATAGGGATATGTGATGATATGCCCTGGTCGGATGTCTCGAAGTTCGGATAACTCGATATTTTTTCTTGGTCCGATGAATATCGAGACAACGGTGCTCGACTGTATTGCTAGTCATCATCAAACACAGACATGTAACGTATTTTTTGGTGTTTCAGTGTTCTGCGCTTCCTAATAATACCTATTTACAAAATGTTCCACTGTAAATGAATTTAAAGTAATTAAAATGAAACGCCCATCACATTTTAGGCACGATTCCAAAGGACCGAGCTGTTCAATTGATCGATGTGCATTCGAATTTTACTCTCAGCTACTTAATCGACCTTTCAAGATGCTCCCACGTCTTAATGAGTCAGCTGGTATGCTTCTAACAAAGTTATTGTCGTATTAAATAGCCTGCTTAACCTGATTCGGTTTGGAAAGACAACATCCCTAGAAATGCACGGGAGTCAAACTTGCTCAACGGTACCATCCATCTACTCTCCGCCGCCGGCTTTGTTCAACTTTGCTTGATTGACTCATTTAAATAATGTGTACTGCAAAGAAATGAAAGAATAACATTATTCCCTTAAATATAATAATTTAACTTGTAATAATCCTTTCTTTAACATAAACGATCCTTCTTCAATGCACACTATGTTGCAATTGTTATTTAAGAAAATGTTTTAATTGTTGACTCACTTAACGCAGAAGTTATTACAGTCACGCCCGGCGTTTCACCTAAAGCAATTTGCATATTGGCACACTGAACTAGGCGGGAGGAATAGAGTATGTGCGTCATATAGTCCATGACACTTAACACAACTATATTCATTTATATATGACGCTCTCTGTAGATGCCCCTGAAGAGACAACGCTTGTTTAAATATTCAGCGAAACATCAAGCCACATGGCTTACTGAATACAAACGAAATATCTCGCTTCTAATTATATCTAGTTTTTGTCAGGCTGACGGAAACAGAGGTAGATGTCGACACGTCGCTTGACAGAGGGGGTGTGTTCAAAACCAAGAACAGACATTTCACCTGAGATTTGTCATGCTGTACAGATGCCACTCGAGGAGGAAGTTACTTGGGACAATTTCAAGGCTATGTTTCATGTTTGTACCAAGATGTCAGTGTGTGGCAATTTGTATTGTCCAGCTCACGTTCACAGAATGATAAGTTAGGTTTTCAGGAAACGTTCCAGATTCGTTCTCACTTCAAATGCGGGATGTTACCTCTATTGGACAAAATAATTATCCAACATTTGAATACATTTGCTCAATTAAGTGTATGCACATTAAAAAAATAAACTTGCTCGTTAAGTTAACAGTTCCCGGAGGCATCGGAATGTAAACTTTCTCCGAATTTTTGTTTCTTGGAACTAATGTACAAACTGCTGTCAATTTTTGTGTCATCTTTACAATCAAAACATTGAGATCATTGGGCATGCAATCTGTGAGCAGATTGTTTTTCAAAATGTTATTTTTGAGAGAGAATCTCTGACACAATCATTTGATTCGCACATCTACATGTACATTTACATAAATCTCAATGGTGAACGTCATTGCATTTCGTGGGGTAATCTCCTGCATATACATGACTTTAATTATGAATGAGAATAAATTTGTGAATAAAATGGCTAGTTAAATCAACAATGAATAATGCAGGTAACCGTTTCATAAATGCACCATGAATACTTAATTTTCACTTGAAGATGTGTCAAAACTGATTGCGAGGCGGTTGCATGGCTGAGAAGTTAAAGCTTTCACAAGCATCCGAAACCCTACTGGATATAAATATGTAGATATCTTTGATAGTGTTCCCAATAAAACATTGTTAGACCATTGCGAGGATATGTTAAAAATTCACTCACTCGGTACGTATTTGGCTTTAGCCTGAACTGCGCGACCTGTTCAGGCCGGACACCGTTAATCCGGGAAGACATCCTAAAAGCAATTACTACTATTGGAACATGGAATACTATATGAACAAATGGGCACCACATCACAGACGTTACACGATTAATACAGCAACACGCATGGGCCTGCAGGAATGTGCATGCGTGTGTGCGCGTGCGCTGCTACTTGCGCTAGGCCAGGGTTACTTCACTGAAATATGACACGGCCGTTTAACAGAGATACTCAGACACACTGCATCACACTGGCCGCGAGCCGCCCGTGGCTTGTTTTATGTCGTATATATCGAACATCGGTGGTCGTGGTAGTAGTAGTAGTAGTAGTAGTGGAATAAGTAGCAGTAGTAGAAGAAGTAGTAGGAGTAGTAGTAGACTGACTGACTGAGTTTGGTTTTACGCCGCTTTTAGCAATATTCCAGCAACATCACGGCGGGGGACACCAGAAATGGGCTTCACACATTGTACCTATGTGGGGATTCGAACCCGGGTCTTCGGCGTGACGAGCCAACGCTTTAACCATTAGGCTACCCCACCGCCCCAGTAGTAGTAGAAGAAGAAGTAGTAGTAGTAGTAGAAGAAGTAGTAGTAGTAGTAGTAGAAGAAGTAGTAGTAGTAGTAGTAGTAGAAGAAGTAGTAGTAGTAGTAGAAGAAGAAGAAGTAGTAGTAGTAGTAAAGTAGCAGTGAGTAGAAGAAGAAGTAGTGGTAGTAGTAGTAGAAGAAGTAGTGGTAGAGTAGTGGAGTGGCAGGAAGTGGTAGTAGTGAGTGGGAAGTAGCAGTAGAGAAGAAGGTAGTAGTAGTAGTAGGAAGTAGCAGTGGTGGTAGTGGTAGTGGTAGTGGTAGTGGTAGTGGTAGTAGTAGAAGTGGTAGTGGTAGAAGGAAGAAGAAGAAGTAATAGTAGTAGTATAAGAAGTAGCAGTAGTAGAAGAAGTAGTAGTAGTAGTAGTACTACTACTCAGCAATATTCCAGCTATATGGCGGTGGTCTGTAAATAATCGGGTCTGGACCAAACAATCCAGTGTTCAACATCATGAGCATCAATATGCGCTATCATGAACCGATGATATGTGTCAACCAAGCTAGCGAGCCTGACCACCCGATCCCGTTAGTCGCCTCTTACGACAAGCATGGGTTACTGAAGGCCAATATTCTAACCTGGACCTTCACGGGTTAGTAGTAGTAGTAGTAGGAGGAGGAGTAGTAGTAGTAGTAATAGTAGTAGTAGTAGTAGTAGAAGTAATAGTGGGAGAAGTAGCAGTAGTGGTAGTAATAGTAGTTGTAGTCGTCCTAGTAGTAGTAATAGTAGTGGTTGTTTCCGATATAGTGGTTGTGGTAAAATGAGTGGTATTAGTAAAAGCAGAACTGGAAATGGACGTAATTGTTGAACTAGTTGTAATAGTAATCTATAGAAACTGTAATACGAGTAGTGGTGCCGGTCGTGGTCGTAGTAGTAGTAGCAACAGTTGTAGTAGTAGTAGTAGCAACAGCAGTAGTACTAGTAGTAGTAGTAGCAACAGTTGTAGTAGTAGTAGTGGTAGTAGTGGAGGTGGTGGTGGCTGGGGTAGTAGTAGTAGTAGTAGTAGTAGTAGCAACAGTTGTAGTAGTAGTAGTAGTCGTGGAGTTGGTGGTGGCGGTGGTGGTAGTAGTAGTAGTAGTAGTAGCAACAGTTGTAGTAGTAGTAGCAACAGTTGTAGCAGTAGTAGTAGTAGTGGAGGTGGTGGTGGCTGGGGTAGTAGTAGTAGTAGCAACAGTAATAGTAGTAGTAGTAGTAGTAGTAGCAACAGTTGTAGTAGTAGTAGCAACAGTAGTAGTAACAGTAGTAGTAGTAGCGGAGGTGGTAGTGGTAGTGGTGGCGGTGGTGGTGGTGGGGGTAGTGGTAGTAGTAGTAGTAGTAGTAGTAGTAGTAGTAGTAGTAGTAGTAGTAGTAGTAGTAGTAGTAGTAGTAGTAGTAGTAGTAGTAGTGGAGCAAAAGTGGTAGTAATAGAAGTAATAGTAGGGGCAGTTTCCGTTGTAGTGGTAGTGGCAAACTTAGGAGTTGTAGTAGGAGTAAAGCTAGAAATGGTACTTACAGTCGTAGTGGTGCCGGTCATAGTCGTTGTCGTGGTCGTTGTAGTAGTAGCTATAGTCACATAATAATAATAAGTAGTAGTAGTAGTAGTAGTAGTGGTGGTGGTGCTGGTGGTGGTAGTGGTAGTAGTAGTAGTAGTAGTAGTAGTAGTAGTAGTAGTGGTAGTAGTAGTAGTAGTAGTAGTAGTAGTAGTAGTAGTAGTGGTAGTAAAATTAGTCGATTAAGACTGTGCTATATCTCGTATATATCGAACATCGGTGGTCGTGGTAGTAGTAGTAGTAGTAGTAGTAGTAGTAGTAGTAGTAGTAGTAGTAGTACTAGTGACTGTTAGATGTATGTAAAGAGAAGAAGTGGGTTGTTTGGAGTCTCGTTATATTATTTCTGATAGCGGTTGCTTCAAAGACAAGATGGAATCGTTTGTATCGAACAACGGATAAATCGACTGTAGTTCAACGAACCACAAAACCCTTGATGACCTTTATATGATGACTTACTGATCGGTGCACTGCTTCACAACAAATACATACATATATATATAGTCCACTTTGTCAAAGTACATGTTTTATGCATCAGTCTTTTATGCATCATTATAAACTCTGTCAAAAAAGAAACGCAACCCCTGTATTTTAGAGATTTTGATCTGAAGTTTTAGGACGACACGGCATTTTTATTATTTAAGACAGAAGTCTGAAATTTGGCAGAATAATAACCCAGATGGGCATGTTTAAAATTGTCATTTCAAAAGTCATCTCACAGACACCAGTTTGTCACCAGGGGGGCGTCTGTCTCAGTATCTCGTATGAGCACCACGCGCTGCAATCACTGCACGGCATCTCCTTGGACAAGAACGGATAAGACGCCGGATTCTTTCCTGGGGAATGGCTCTCCACTCCTCCTGCAGTGCAACGGCGAGCTGTTGCAGCGTCTGTGGCGGCGGCTGACGTTGACGTACGCGTCGATCCAGAGTATCCACAGGTGTTCAATAGGGTTGAGGTCTGGTGATTTAGAGGGTCATGGCAAGACATTGACGTTGGAATTCTGCAGAAAGTTCATTGTTGCACGTGCAGTATGAGGCCGGGCGTTGTCCGTTGAAAAATCTGTGTCTGTTGGTCAATAATCGGGAGAAGGTGAAGCTCTAACACGTGGTTGATGTAACGTTGGGCTGTCAGGTTCCTGGAACGATCACCAAGTCAGATTTCTGGTTGTATGAGATGGTTCCCCAAACCATGACGCTTTCTCCGCCAAATCTGTCCACCTGTCGGACGCAGATGGGCGCTAAACGTTTATGACGTCTCCTATACAGACGCTGTCTTCCGTCGTGACGTTGCAAAAGAAACGTGATTCATCAGAAAACCAGATTCGCCTCCAGTTTTGTAAAGTCCGTATCCTTACGTTGTTGCACCACCTGAGTCGTCGGCGTCGATGTAGGGGGCGTAGTACAGGTCCAACAACTGGTCTACAGGCACGTAAACCCGCTTCTTTCAGACGGTTCCTAATCGTTTGAGCTGACACTCTCCTCAAACCTGGTATTTGTGTGGCAGTCACGGTTGGTAGGGCATGCCGATTACGCAGGTGATGGACCCGGATGTACCGATCTTGAAGGGGGGTCGTGATTCTTGGCCTTCCACTTCTCGGGCGATCGTTGGTCAAATTGAAGTTGTTGTAGCTGCTCCAAAGTCGGGATATCGTTGTTTTGTGAACATTTAGGTACCGTGCAACAGTTCCAAAACTTTCTCCGGCTTGAACACGACCAATGGCGATATTTCGGTCGGCAGCACTCAATCGTGGCATTTTTAACACAGCTTTTCGGCGACAAATGAATGAATATAATACGGAAGCACATGGGCTTTTATACACCCCTACATTAACTGCCATTTTCATGATTTGCATGTGTTTTTTTTGTGCGAAGTCACCATGAGGGTCATTTCATGCGTTGTGACGGAATAAGCAATAAAATACACTTATGCGTACAAATGCAGTTGTTTGGATGGTAATCTTCATTAATTACGTGTATCATTTCAATACATTCGAATAAAATTTAGTTTGGAAGCAATAACTTCATTCAAACGAATTTTTCATATCTGAGGACAGGGGTTGCGTTTCTTTTTTTGACAGAGTTTACATACACTATGTAACGTAAAGGAAACAGTAATCATTTAATGATATATATGAGACTGTTTATATTTATAAGATGCTATTTGGATTTCAATAATGGTTTTAAATGCTGTCGCTTTAATATTCCAGCAAGGGTTATGTAGTGTAAATAAGCTAATCTGACATATTTTGTTGACACCAGTTTGCAAGTCTAATGTGTTGTCTTGTTGTTATAGTTTTGATTTACGAAAGAGAGCAACGCTGGCTTTCGAGCCTCGGGCGATGTCATTTTGTCATTTAAAATTCATGTTTGATTTAGTGGATCGAGATGATACCGAATGCGTTTTAAAAGCCACGTTTAGTGCTTAGGAAGTGAGCAGGTGCGTCCAGCCTGAACCTTCTGCTCAGCATTGCTAGGAACAATACAGCCTGTGGTTGGTTTGAATTTCCTGTTGTTGAAATTATCATGAACACTTTATATTTAATTTGTCACCAGTATATGTGCATATATCAATGTATGCTGAAAACGACCGAGGTAACATAAGACATATTACCAGGTCACAAACTTAATAAGTTGGTATGGAAGTTAGTAGGTCTGTTGATGTGAATGAACCTTGCATGTTTAAGATTTAAAACAGTATGATGCTTTTTGTTCAGTTCATTTTATACCTCGGTCTTACACGTATTAAAATTTGCACCTGGATTTCTCAAATTCGGTTTCTTCTTTTTTCACTCTTTTCATACATGTTAATTAATCATATGGCAGACAGAAAAAGCTAGATGTCAGCCTTTTCGGCCAATGTGAAACTTTTGCATACGAGTATTTTTACCTTTGAAACTGTGACAAATAAGTTGAATAAAAGATTCCTTGTCTCACCTGGTTATTGGTAAATTATGTACAGTACAACCAGAAATTATTGAGAATTTAAAGATTGTGAATTTTTTTTTTTTCACTCATTACTCACGTATTAAATATGAATATTAGCAGAACATAACTCCAGATTCAAAGACAGGCGAACAGTTAGTATTTTGTCAAGTCAACATGGGCAGCAATGCAGGCTTCAATGCGGCGGGGCATACTACTGATCAAAGAAGTTAGAAAGTCGTGGTCCATGCTGTCCCAATATCGGACCACCTCTTCTTTCATTTCAGCAATATTTGTCAGATTTTTCTTATTGGCACTTTCCTTCATAAGTCCCCAGACATTTTCTATTGGATTTAGGTCAGGGCTATAGCTTGGCCAAACTAATAATGTCATATTTTGGGTCCGAAACCAGGCCTGTGAATGCTTTGAACGCTTTTTGGGTCGTTGTCCTGCTGGAAAATCCAAACATTTCCATAGAACACGTGAGCAGATGGAAGTAAATGTCCCTCGAGAATATCTGTGTACCGCTCACTGTTCATATTCCCTTCAAATACACAGAGGGGCGTAGCCCCTAACACAGATATGCCGCCCCACACGTAAAATTTCGGACTGTACTTCGCTGATACAAAGGTTCTTCAGTTTGTTTGGTCCAGAATTTCAGTGTATTAGGAAACAGCCACACAGAACTTTCATCTGAGAAAATCATATTGTCCCAGTTAAAATTTCGATGCTGTAAGCACCAGTTCAACCTTCGCTCCTTTTGTTCAGGTTTCATGATCAGTGATGGAATTCCTCGACTTTTCTGCCAACCCATTGCATGCAGCTCAGTTCTAATTGTCTCCTTACAGACAGCCACAGTTCCTCTATCAATCATATCAAGCCTTAAGTTTTCTAAACTCCTTCGTTTGTTTTTAGAAACAAGAATACCAAGCCGCCTCCTGTCACCGACAGTCAATTTTCTGGGCCTACCTGCGCTTCCCTGGTGCTCAATGCCATATCCATTTGCAATATTTTTCAAAACACGATAAACAGTGGACAAACGGATGCCTGTTCTACTTGAAATCACTTTAGCTGATCTGATGTCCTTGTTATAATACTCTAAAATCAACTTCCTCTTCTCTAAATCATCCATACTGAGGATCACTGAAAATGTCGTCTGCTAGCAAGTAAACAAAGGGTGATAACTCTTCACAAACTAATGAAAAAGGATTAACGGAGTTGTCTCTCGTGAATGAAACCAAGCACTTGATAGCTGGTCAAGGTTGTTTATACTAGAAATCCAATTAAACATATTCCTAAAATTCTCAATAATTTCTGGTCATATACTATAGTTATAGACCAGTTTAAACGTTACTCCACCTTGTAAAAGATATGACGTCATATCACGTTGACGTATATGACGTAATGTCGCCTTGATGTCACAGTATCATTCCATGCTTTCATGAAATTCGCATTGATATGTGGGTACTTATCCCTTCACAGGAAATATTAAAGCCGTTTGAGTGGATTGATGTATGTGTATATAGATAATAAAATAAAGAATTGATTTGCCGAACTGGTAATAGATGTACATGTGTACAATTTTGTTCATTTGGCATGATTAACTGCATTCACTGTGGATCGGTGCTGTGCTGGCCCAAGGTCATAAAGAATGATTGTTCCACTTGCTAGTGGATGGTATGGATAAATTCAAAAAATATATTTAAATGCAATAGTGGATTTGTAAGGACAGTTCATTTAGAAATGATCAAACGCAGTAGACAGTAGACTAAGAAAACGTGTTTAGATAAGATTACAAAGATGCATTGACATATTTGGTTGATTTATCGATTTACAAACTATGATTGTCCGCAATGGATGGAGATTTGTATGTGTAAATGGATAAGTTCATTCAACACCATTGGTCATTAATAATCATATGGAATATATTCGGATGGGATCCATATTGTGTTTATGGATAAATATGTGGGTATAGATTTACTATAGGTGACAATAACAGGAAATTGGGTGGACAAATTGAATACTGATCGATACAAGGATGGAAGATAACGTTTAGTATGACAGAATATCGATAGAAAGCTTTTTGACAGATATTACCGATAAAATAAGGTGTCTGATTTTAAGTATGAACATTCTGTTTATTTTGAAAAACAAATAAAAGTAATATAAGTAAACATTCATATAAACACATAATGTAATCTACGAGAAGAGGAAAGGTTGATAAGTGTATACTTCACACCAGTACGTACTTGTTGTCGGCAACTGTCATATCCATCTGTTGGTTATAAAATAAGCATCAAGTTAGATCTTTCTGTACCTTTTGTCCAGGAAACCTATTCTCGATTTGTGATGAAAATCAAACCTGGGTCGTACATTGATTGAGGGAAGGTCAAATGAAACACTTTCACTCTATTTATATTGTTGGGAATATTCGATATCTGCACCAGTCAAGACACTTTATGGGTTACCCTGTCGTCGATGTCTGTCACAAGTGAATACACTATTGGAAATGTCGCTTTCAACACGCAGCCTTTGATCTCTACCATTGTTAATAGACTGGGGTTAATATATTCATTTCCATTCCATTCATCGGTAACATTTCGTCAGTAGGTTATATGGGTAATTACCGCTTCTAAAAACGCCACACTCTCTCACACGCGTCCAGACAAAACCAGAGGAAGCAAGGTTTCTTTGATCTTGAATAAACTATTCATATTGTCCGTATCTTACACAGAGTGTTACACAGGGACAGTGTTACTCGTTAAGACAATAGGCACATCTTGCAACCCACAAGTGCTTCAAACATGACCTATTTATTGTAACACCTCGTTAAGTCAAGTTAAATCTGAATATTACCTTATTACCCCGTATTCAAGACAAACGAGAGCCATTATAATACTTAAAAGTTATCACTTGGCGCAGCATACAATTCTTATATATAACATTCAGTGTTGATTTATTGGACTTCGTATGGTTGGTGTATGGAACAATTTATAACGTTTCATGCTATCCGTTGTTCGAGACAGTCAGAATAGAACCGACACGGATTCTTTCGAATCCATAAGCAGAACCATTACAGATATCGATTTTGTTCGAGTTAACGAGGTGTATTGTGGTATTCTGATTGATTACACAATCTCGAAGCTTCTTTCGTATTTTGTGCTGGTGCTGTTGCATCCACTGTGTCTGATAACGTGTCCAAGTTAGTGGATCTGGATTTGAACTTGACCTCATCAACCAGTGCTCATCATAGTGCTCGTATAGTCTTCTTAGGGGAATGGGGGGCGGTTGGGTAGTCTAGTGGTTAAAGCGTTGGCTCGTCACGCCGAAGACCCGGGTTCGAATCCCCACATGGGTACAATGAGTGAAGCCCATTTCTGGTGTCCCCCGCCGTCATATTGCTGCGGCGGAAAACTAAAAGCGTCGGTCTTAGGGGAATGGGTGGTTTGGCTGATACATGTCGCGAGTCAGTCACTTGGTTGTTCAGTCTGGTGTTGTTAGTAAGAATATTGGTGAGCGCGCCGTTTAACAAACCAAATATAAAACAAGCAAAATGATTACAAGACAGACAGACAGTTTTTATGAATGTCAACTGATGAAGTAGTGAGGATATACTTTGAAACGTTGTGTTCTTCATAATAAAGAAGTTGACATCCATAAAACCTCTCTTCCTTATGTGGATCATTTCTAAATGACCTAGACAGTCAGGTGTGGAATCAAAGTTCTGTGAAACGTGTTTGATTAAAATGAAGAATTCTTATCACTGGGATCATTACTATTTGATAGTGACTCCTAAATACACGATCATGATATACTCGGTTCATCGTACAATTGACACCGCGTCTGGAGGTGATTTGTTTATACATGGAAAGTGTTTAATCGCTTTTATTTACACGTGACTCTTAGTTGGCATTTTTCTGGAATTTGTTTCCGAAGACATGGGACATGGGTAACGTGTTCCTGGTATGAGGAACTGATGGTATTTTCGAAGAAATGATGTGAGGATTGATGAATAAACCTGAAAAATGGAGGGGAGTTTATATTCGTTGTCAATCAGAAATTAAATGTAACATGCTGATGTGTAAAATTAGGGATGTCAAATAACGACGTGATGAAATAATATACAGAGAGGTCTGATACATTTAGACGATCTCTTCAGATGCATGTTGCAGCGCATGTAAGAAGTTGGTGTTTGGTATGCACAAACGATATACGGACTGGTGACTGGTGGCAATATTGTCAGGGGAATTTGAACGTTGATAGACGTGAATGGACGAAATCAACTATGAGTTGACACAGAATCGATGAGTGAATGACTGAATGTTTGAGATGAAGAATCGCTGTATCAATATGCGTGGTGAATGGACTTATGGAACAATGGATAGCTTGTCAAGTCAAATTAAAAAGACTTGACAGCAAATGTGTCAGAAGTAGGTGGAGTAACGTGGATTAATGAAATAGTCAAATGACAGGTGAATTCGATCAAGGTGTTGTATTCGACAAATGTTGCACAAATAAATAGTATTCCAAACCTGTTACCTAAGCCAACTGTTACATAATGTAAATAATTATTTCAACACGACACAGATGACCACAATGAAAATGCGAATCTCACGCTGCACGATTTAATTGTTATGGTAATTCCTTCTTAAATGACCTTATATAGGTAAGCCCGTGTTGTTCATTACTTTCGGAAGTTGTCAAAATGTTACAAAGTGACTGTCAACAGGAAACTACCCGATATTGTGTTGCATTATTGATGCTTTAACACGTCCTACATTGAGTATTGTTACAACTTTCTCTTAAAGCCATTGATCAACGAGAACGTGCAGTGCCTCGATTAAAATGCGATAAATTAAACTTGACGTTCACCTGCATTGTGATTTATCAATACATGCGGTTTTGACGTTTTAGCTTATTACATTTCCTGCATTTGTCTGCATGTCCAAGGGGTTCCCATGCTGATACTCCTAAAATACCTAGTAGTATTTCTGCCATACAAACATCTGATCCCAACGAAACAAATGTATTTCTGTGTTACGTATTAAATATAAATGGTGAGCTCTTTCTGGAGAATTGACGCGTGACCAGAACGGATTGGGTTATATATGACCTGTCGCCTTATACAGGAGTAGGCCAAAAACACTCATGAAGAGGAATAATAAATGCCTTGTTCTTTTCATTGTCAATAGAATTTTTGGTAACGCTACACACAACTGTATTTATTCTTGGCACCTTCCTTCAGAAGCACGGTAAGGGTAACCGCGTGGGGTATTTCAAACGAAGGGTCGCGCATTCTGTTTCTGTGGACAATATGGTCATTTTGAAATTAAACACAAACATTTGGAGAGAACTCAACAGACTTTATTAGTTTGTTTGGTGTTATTTTTATTTTATTTTATTTATTTATTTATTTATTTTTATATATATATATGTTTACACCGCTCTAAGCAACATTCCAGCTATATGGCTGTGTTCTGCAAATAATGGATATCGTGAGTATCGATTAGTGAGAACTAATCGTCACAGTCTGAACCTATCAGGAAACTTTCGGGGATGTTTTACAACTATCAACGAGATTAAATATATTTGTTCACATGATCAAGAAACAGCAAAATAAATGATAACGGTCGGTGTTTGGCCAAATGTAACTCTGGGTAGGCTTTGCTAACCAACATAACTATTTCATCATACAGGAATGTCAGCCTTGATAACGGTTTGGCTCGTATAAGGAAAAAACCTTCCGGGAACCTCTTACATTAGGGCTTCTCTCAGTGGGCATATTCTCTGGTTGGTGAATTGTTATCAGGATTCTAAACATTCCAGTGATATACATGTCTTTGCTAACCAACATAACTATTTCATCACACAGGAATGTCAGCCTTGATAAAAGTTTGGCTCGTATAAGGAAAAAACCTTCCGAGAACCTCTAGCCTTAGGGCTTCTCTCAGTGGGCATATTCTCTGGTTGGTGAATTGTTATCAGGATTCTAAACATTCCAGTGATATACATGTCTTTGCTAACCAACATAACTATTTCATCACACAGGAATGTCAGCTTTGATAAATGAAATTTGCTTGCATAAGGAAACAACCTTCCGATAACCTCTTACATTAGGGCTTCTCTCAGTGGGCATATTCTCTGGTTGGTGAATAGTTGCTAACCAAAATAACTATTTCATTGCACAGGAATGTCAGTGATGATAATGAAATTGGCTTGCATAAGGAAAAAACCTTCCGAGAACCTCTTACATTAGATTTTAGCTCAGTGGGCATATTCTTCGTGAATTTTTATCAGGATTCTCAACACTCCAGTGATATACACGTAACCTACGTGGTTTCAAAATGGTTTTAATATTAATACATTGTCACCATCGGTCTTGCACTAAAGAAGAGTTTGAACCGATGCAAACTAAACCTCACTCACCGAATGATTTAACGCATCCAAACAGCTAAAGAAAGAAACATAAAATATAATACGATTGATAAAAACGATTTTCAGTCAAACAATTTCTTTGTAAATTAGAACGAGAAGCCTGAAACAGAATATTGTAATAGATAACCTGTCAATCATAGATAATAAATGCATTTCCTTGATTGTGATATCTTCTTGTCAAACAATAATACAATGAACAGTTCAATAATTTACTGATGTTTATAATTGACACTTCAAACATCATCACTTATGTGAATGACTATGGTTTAAGCCACATTTAGTAATATTTAAGCACCCTTAATGTCAATTTAGGAAGAAATCATTGGGTTTATCACTTGTTGGGTATTTAACCTTGATCGTCAGCGCCATAAGGCAACCTCACACATTTCATTTCAGAGCTATCTATAATTGCCTATATATTAGTCATTAAACGGGTTTTTTTTATTGAACACGAGTAGCGTCATATTTAAGTTATTGCATGAGGTCTATTGTATGAGGTTACCTAGGACTGACATTTATATCTTTGATATGCAAGTAATGGCGATATGTTTTCAGCTTTTGTTACATTTGTAGTGGCAGTGAAATCACACCGAAACGACGCTAAATTTTTTTATCCTCATTTTTTTTTATCCACACTTATAATCTGAGCCTCTTAACTGTACCTTTTATTCTTGGTTTATAGAAATATTTATGAGTGTGCCAAAGTAAGTATCAATTTTCGTTTCACAGAAAAGAGAGAAGATTGCGAAGCTGTTAGAGAGCATGTCAGGAAATATATTATCTATACCCGTCATTTGATCGATACAAGTCATATTTTATTATGCTTTGTAGCATCCAGTTTTACCTCAGCTGATCTTTACCGTGGCAGGTATCGCAGATCCAGTGTTGTAAGTTAAATATTGCAATGCGGACGTATCGGCTGGAAACTATTCACGTCAATAAAAAGAAGTGACGTGACATACAAACTTTCGAAACATTTCTGTCAATTTATTTGCATGTTTGGGTGAAATCAAGCACTTGCTCATTGGCGTTTGATAAGTTGAAAGAATATTGACTTGTGATATTGACACGTTTAGCCAGTGCGGTATCAGGTGTTATAATCAATGGCAGCGCTGCAATAAAACCACCATAAACACGAAATATGAAAAGCGGTAAACATATGATACATGAAATTGATCGATGCTAATTTCCATAACCACTTTGCGATTATGGTCACAGTTGGAGACACGATAAAATCGCCAAGTGGAATACCGTAGCTAAACGTTCTACCGTTTAACATTTCAAAATCTCCATATACGTGTTGCGAACATACATCCAGCGACCTCCGACGACCTCCTATGACCTCCGGCTGCTACTGGCGAGACCTTACGAATTCAAAGCTTTGTGTTAATATCTTAGCATGAAATGAATCAGATATTAATCGCATATTGAATTATGTCTAATTCCACGGAATAAAAAATGGAATGATATGATGGCAAATGATTTATGGTTTATTTTCACTGAAGTCAGTAGCAGGATCTGATAAACAGAAATACGTATTTTATGTTAATGACTTCAACATGAGATCATTGAGGAAACCAAACACTTTACATTATTCATGTCTTACAGCAAAAACTACGCAGCTATCTTCAATGGACATATTGGAGAAGGAAAAAATGAATTAAACCTTTATACATTGGATATATATATATGCATAAAAGCGTGTACACATACATACAAGCATGCACATGTTTAAACACAAATACCTCATTTACGTCAAGACTCGTATTACAGGAACTTCGGTACCATTTAAACATGGTCTACATTTTAGTTGAAGCTACAATGTAACAATGAAATGTGATTTAATTTTAGCATATTCGGGTTGAACATTATGATCAAATTAGAAATGAATCGTCACGGAATAACGTGATACCACTATAACCGAAAGTTTTATTGCAAAGTAAGTTCAATATTGGGAATTCTCTGACAAGTTTGTATTGTATGTCGTGTATACCTCAATGTATGCATGCAATAAACGCTGTTGTAACTTCTGAAACATGTGGTATTCCTTACACTTTATGACAACATCTGTATGTTTACTATGAAATCTTAATTTTGCAATGAGGCCAGTGGGCATAAATAACAGTATAATTCTGCAGTCAGTGACCAGTACCTTTTAATGCATTATACCGGTCTTGGATATATAAATAAGGTATCACTTCACAGCAGTGTTAAGTTATGCGAGATAAGCACATTCACAATATACATTGCACATGTGAAAAACACAGTCATGGTAATTCACAATTTAATAGATTATCCGTTTTGTATTTTTGAAAAAATAGATTAACGTTTGCTTTAGCGTACAAATATGATATTGTTATGCTATGTATAAATATACTTCATCGAGATCCATTTACATGACAAGGTTCTTGAACCTATGTATTCATTTTCAGACTCTCTACTTATGTAATGGGACTGGACATGTGTGTATTAATTTCGATTCAGCACTGAATGGTCAAAATGGCTTCCAAGTGTGAATATAATGTATCGACTTATCTCTATTGTCATTTCCCGTTGATCTAGTGTCTGGATCCTCTTTTGATATTCTTGCTGTACTGTTTTCATAAAATACATGCTCATGATATGGACAGAATAGTACAAACGAAACTGCTAACAAAGATTTCGAAAGGGATTCGGTACTTGTATACACCGTCTTTGCCTTATCAGTACTTCAGGTATTCACTCGTCATTAGGGCGAGCGAGTTTGGTTTTACGCCGCTTTTAGCAATATTCCAGCAACATCACGGCGGGGGACACCAGAAATGGGCTTCACACATTGTACCCATGTGGGGAATCGAACCCGGGTCTTCGGCGTGACGAGCGAACGCTTTACCCACTTGGCTACACCACCGCCTCCTCGTCATTAGGAGTTTGCTTGCCATCATATTTCTCACTTGGTGCCTGGAAAGGTAACATAACTCAGAAAATATGAAGACAAGGTGAGAGTGAATTTGAAACAGATGATCAACGTGTAAAGGGTACATGATTTGCATATTTGCATATTCATATTCACTCTCAACTGTGTGATACTTGGATTCAAACTGCTGTCCATGTCGTATCATGTTTTCATTGAATGTCCATTAAATACCTAACTAGAAACGAATTGATTCACCCAGTATTGTGAAGATGATTATGCTGTTAATATGTATTTGGTGGTAGTTTGGAATGCAGATTTCGCTTTTCATGGTAACGAAAACTCTCCATGAATGTACAAACACAAATCAAGAAAAACGGATTGATTGTATAGTGTCAACTTATATCAGTCCATTTTATCTTACCTTTGTCATATACTGCATTTTATGCAATAATGCACGATAATGTATGGGAATAGATTTCAACTTAACTGACACCACTATGCATAAACCTTCAGGCACCACATACATCAAATTAAATGCCAAGTTTCATGTTCAAAGTCATGAGTTAAGTTTTACACTTATTTTATCGATAACACATAATAGGAAATCCACTCATTATTGGAAATTCGAGAAATGACATCAAAGCATTTACCCTTGTTTGGCATGACATTTATCACATGAAAATCAAAGTATACAAACATGTAAATTGTGCAAAGGAATACATCTTTATCAATATCATAGCGGTACCATTGACTATTTTGCCTAAAGGCATGACTAGCGAATGAATGAATGAATGAATGAATGATTGAATGAATGAATGAATGAATGATCATTGTAAAAAGGGCACATATAGACATCAGCAGACGCAGAAACAAATAACTTCAAATGTGCAATTTCTGTTTAAGATATGAATCCTAGTCGCTAAATACAATTATTTCCAAATTTGGAAACATCGTTGTCGAATTGTAAATGGAAATCCCAAAGTGGGAGGTATTTATTCCGAATTATACTGGCATAAGTTGTATCAAGAGTCCATGAATTAAATGTGAACTTCAGCCGATTGTCCTTGGGTATCAAGCAAATGTACACAAGGCAACAAAAACCGAAGTTTGCTCTGGAATTTTAGACTTTCAGTGAAGAATTTGATACGTTAGATATCAAACGACACATGGTTAAGAGACTATGTATCACCCAAATCCTTCTTCCAAATACTTCAGTGTGTGAACAGTTTTATTGACCTGTTTGAGCGTGAACAGTACAGCTCATTAGCTTCAGTGAAGACATGTCATTGTGATGTCATTTAATTGTGACGACGATGAAACCGATGACGTCATAATGACATGCAAACTAATGTGGAACGATTTAAGTGAAATGAGAGGTCCAGGGGGACATCGTTTGATATCAACAATGGGATACCTGCTGTGAGAGTCAGATTTATCAAGATTAAAGGTTTTGGTTTGTTGTTTAACGCCGCACTCAGGAATATTCAAGCTAGTTAGCGGCGGTTTGTAAATAATCGAGTCAGGACCAGAAAATCCAGTGATCAACATCAACGCAATTGGGATACGATGACATGTGTCAACCAAGTCAGCGAGTCTGACCACCCGCTCCCGTTAGTCGCCTCTTACGACAAGCATGAGTTACTGAAGACCAATTCTAACCCCGATCTTCACAGGTGAGTCATATTTAGATATTAAAGGATATATGTTATTGGACAGTGTTAATTTTGATTTAATACACTGGGCGTTTTGGTCGGTCTTCATGACATTGACTGGTCACCGTGACCCCACCAGTTCTGATGGTAATCATTTTATTGCTTAGGAATACATATGATGTTTGCAAAACCTTAAAGCAATTTTTTAAAATGCTTTGCAGACGTCACAAATATAACCTCAGCATTCATTAAATTTAACTTGATTCTAAAATATCTAAATATAAGGGTGAGATGTTTACTTGCTTGCTTTCATGATACTCTTGAATGAAATATATTAGGATGCATTTCATTTTATTTCTCAGTATTGATTTAATCACACGAACAAATATTTTCAATATTCGGAAACTTCTCAAAATATCAAATATATATGAAACAGCGCCAAATGAGTACGACACATATGCAGACAAATCAAGGCAACTCCTACACTCAGAGCATAGAAATATATTCTTTCTTTTCCACTTGCACAAATATACCTCAACACAGTTTTTGCATACTGAATGTAACTCTATAATATCATTTGATGCATTATTCCTTAGAGTGTCATTACGTCATCGATTGGTCGTATTGAAACTTGACTGAGTCATATGCATATAGTTTTTATCACGTCTTGGCCGATAAAGGCATTCACTACGAGTAAAAAATTCATATGGTACTGAATATCTGTGAAAATTATCCCATAGCTAGAGGTAATGGGGTTCTCCATCAAAGCAAGTGTTATGTTTAAACTCCCCAAACCTGTACTTTACCCATTTCAGGAAAATGTACGCCCTCGTATCAGAAAAACTGTATGATAATACCGAAAAATAATATTTCCTTCTATGTAAACTAATACCTAGTGCTAAGAAAATTGCACATCCGATGAATAAAACCGAGCAACTTTTAGAATGATTAGGAAGGAGGTTCTTTGATAAAGACGCATGCCAATTGGACTCATCCCCTCCTTGGTCATAAAACGGCGCCGGAACAGGCACATGAATGATGACTTGCAATTTTCTGCAGATGTTTTTGCCTCTCCTCTGAAGGAAAGGAGTTCTACTACCACCCCTGATTAGGCGACAAGGCGCCGATTTTCACGCCGAACTAACAAAGACAGGAATATTTTAATATTTCAGAAACTCTCTCGTTCAACGCTGAGGCATACATGCAGAAAATTACAATGTCTTTTACCAAGCTTGCTGACCAAAAGAACTGGCATTTGGCGACCTCTTCGGGTCAAAGGGTACTTTTTTTCTCGACGAAATCTCAACATCAAAGGCAATCGAGTAATCGGAAGGAAATTGTCAATAACAGTAGTACATTTCTATTGGATGGGTTCAGTTGCTTCGGATGCCGTAATGTTAAATGAAATTCGGCATAACTGCCTGTATATATGTCATTTTGGGTCGTTTTTTTCTCTGATGTTTTCGGTGCAAACATATTTGTGATTTAATCATTTCCCTGATTGCTTGCGCAGAAATAGGTCACGTTTTTCTTGACTTGCAGCTTCGTGTAATGACGTTTACATAAACATACATTTGGGCGCTGAAAAAGGGTAAATTTAGGTTTGACCTTTTTGAAACCCTTTTTTGGTTTTAAAGATGAAGATATGGAGTTTGGAGGGGAACTATTATATGTAAATATTTAATCAAATGCCTGTGTACATTTATAAGAAACACCTCGGGAGAAGCGTGTTAAAACTACGGATTTTCTCACTCCCTGTCACAATATTGTTTGTTCATAATTTGATGAAACTGCAATGTCCATATTAAGGATGTGATGCAATGGACATGATATACTGATGTCATCGTTTTATACCAACAGAGAGACTGCTTGACCGCTGGATAGGGTGAATCACTGACCATTTAGATCTTTGTTGCAACGTCAAGAAAACGTGAAGACATGACTCATTCATACGTAAGAAGGGAATTCTGACACAATCAGAAATGTCTTTAAAGTTGAGAGTTTTATCTTGATCAAGATAGATCTTCACAAACCATAAACGAGCCATTGTACATGCAGTCAGCTGTGAATATGATGTGTGTTGTCTGTGGGTTTTCTTGTCCTGTTCTAAAAAAACACTTTAAAAATATTTGCTGCAATATTGACATTTTAATAGTCATGTAAATATATAGGGCAATACATACAACTTCAGGAAGCTGCGCATACATATGCGCAGTGGTATTAACCTGCGCAGGTGCAGAATTCATTATGTGCTTCTGTTATTTATTATCCACGGTGCCTTTGATGTTTAGCCGGTTTCTGGACGAGCAATATGCTAATAGCACAAAATCGTCCTATCTGGACTGCAGACTGAAACACGGGTACCTTTTATCATGCCGTTTCCCCCAATAACTAACGTGTGTGGTCGGTCCTTTTTGCGGAGCCAAACTTGATATTTTTATGGCACTAAAACACATCCTGTTCAAAAAGTTCTTTGAAATTCCACTTGGGAATGGAAGTTAATACTGTTAATACAGTAGATTCTGTAGTAACATACCACAATTTCTTCTAACGTGCCCTTTCATATGGTTAAAACTTCCAAAAACAGTTTGTTTTATATATTATAGAGCTAGGGGGTGTATATATTGTTAAGCCCTGAAAATTGGGTTTTGGGTGTGACATTTGACAGAATAATTTTCGTTGCAGTTCCAGTGACTGGAGATGATTGCAAGTGATAAATCCGTGTGGGGCGATGTTGGGGTGTGAGGGGAGTGTCCACAGAGATAATTTTGTCTGTCATTTATCCAGCGATTTGGTAATTTTAAAACCATCTGTCGGTAGTTAGAAAATTATAAAATACGGAGACGTTTGAAAACCTCCAAAGCGATTTTCTTTGATCCTAACATACGAGCAAGTATTTTTAAATGGGTGCTTTTAAGTATATTAAATTTGAAATGTCATTAATGCTTTTTGTCATCATAAGCATAAGATATTTTGCGATACGATTCATATCCTGGCTCTCTCCATTGATTGTTGTAGTCATATATCTTTATATTAACATTACTTTTTACGATTCCTAAGATATCAAACACACATTTCAGTGCGAAATGCCTAAATGTAATTTCATAGTTCATATTTCCCCGAAATGCACATTTACCTCTATATGAGAATTTCATTCTGATATTAATCATATATTGTGTCGTCAATTTCTCATCAGATGTTGAGAGGAACATGCAACGTGGCGCGAGTGACAAGTTGTTCGTAAAAAATTCCTTAAGGAAACATGTCAGGTGAAAATAATTTATGTCGAGACAGTTCTAATATTTCAAAGAAAAGAACACCAGATGGTAGCTCTTACCTTACTGTTGTACAAAGAAAGGGGTTGGCGGTAGCAGCTGATAGTGAAATTGACGTGTGGTATTGATGAGACAATATTGACAAGTCGTTGCATTTGAATGAAATAGGCAACACGTTTCTTGCTGACATGACGAACAAGTGCCCGCTGCTTAGAAGGTGTTTCAAGAATTGTATCGATTACAAAGCACTGTGAAAAGGGGCTTTATGCTATGAATTATGATGATTTATACGTTTAAGATGCCTTTCCACCAATTTGGCCTCAAAACCGCCCCCAGATTTTCAAATAGACTCAAACGGGTATTGACCGGTTAGCACGTATCTTAGACGTTCTATTCGCGTCAGTGGTTTGGCAAATAAGCGACTTTTATCTGATCGTAATTATATGTTAGAATTCTACTGACCGTTAATTCTAATAACCACTGTATCGGTTGTTGCATTAAATGTCCATTACTCATAATGAAGGTATACTTTCAGTACTAATAGAAGCTGAAAGCTTATAAGTGAGCTAATGTATGTTATTATTTACAGTTTAGACCAGGCTTGGAGCTCGATCTCATAAATATGTATACTATCCCAAAAAAGAAACGCATAGGTGTTTTGTATTTTTTAACAATCCATTAATTACCTTTTGTGTTCAAACAGTCATCAAAATATGCACCAAAAGTGTTGATAACATGATTTTACACAATTGCACAAGTAAACAAATCGACATTACCTGAAAATGTTGATATTGATGAGATTTCCTACAAGGATTAAAAACGCATCGCCACAACGTAACAAAAATCACCTTCCAGTTGAAATTGTGCAGCAAAGAACATGCAGTGTCTGGCTATAAAAATCCAGATTACTTTCGGAAATCGGCATTCGTTTTGAAGGAGTTTCAAGGTCAAATCACTAGCCACGTCTTGACGCTGCGACACGGAACATCGCCGTTGAAAGAATGCACGCTGGAGATTACCAATGTTCTGTTGCCAGGCCTTTGAATATTAGTCTGAGCACGATATCCCGGCTTGCAGCTCGTTACAACCAAACAGGTATAACAAATTACCCTCCCCGTACAGGTAGACCTTAAGTCACCACTGCAGCCCAAGATTGGTAGATCCGGGTACTACATTTGCGTGACCGTACTGCAACGGGTGACAGCACAGCAGCCAGGGTGCCTGGACTTCGGAGGATATCCTGTACGGAACAGGTTGAGAGAGATTGGACTGAGAGCCAGGAGATCCGACGTCGGGCCCGTGCTACGTCGTCACCATCGCGCTCAGCGTATCCGTTATCTAAAATTATCCACTTATCCAGTATAGACATTTCCTTCTTCTAAACTGATGTAAAAATTCATGCACAAAAGTCTATTTGTGGACGAGTAATACATGTTAGAAAATACAACGTTTTCGCAAAAGATTTCTGGCCTATGCGTTTCTTTTTTGGGATAGTATATCTGTATTTTTGTTTATTCGTAATACTATTTCTCCTAATCCATTTAGATTTGTTCATATCATTAAATCACCTAGGAACTTTATTACGCTTGAGTTCAATTGCATAAAAAACATGTAAAGTAAATTATGAAAATTAATTATAAAAAAATTGTGTCAGGCCTTCGTTTACTATTGACCAGACTGAACAATGGTTGGGGCACACAACAGATGGAAACGGTTAGTTGAGATGAGATGTGAGCTCACATGACAATCAGCATGCGATTCCACCGGTACCAGAGACAAGAAATTTGGATCAGACAAATACATTAGATGTCCACATTGTCCAATGTGAGAATACTGAGTGTTGACACGGTGACAGTGGCAGTGATGCTAAGTATCACCAAGCAGCAATATGTTCCCAAAAGTAGGTAAAAACTTGACATGCCTTTGCGTGGGTTTAGCACGAAAGTCTGACCGCTGAGTGGATTATCATAAGCTCGCCTATCATCAATTCTATATAGTAATTACCAATAACCTGCTTATGATACATTTGGAGTGCTTTTAACAACGTATTTTTATGATTATGCAATTGCTGGGGTTGTTTTTATTTGTGCAAAACACGGTTTGTCGTCGTTTGAGATAACCTTTTTCAGTGAATAACTTTTAAATAACCTTTCTTTTTAGTATACTTTGAATTGGTTTGTTCCTTATATACTCATGCCAATAATGGTTGTCACCCCCTTCAATTCTTTTAATTGGGCAGGGGGTGGAGTTGTGGGGGGAGGGGTGACAACCATTATTGGCATGAGTATATATCTGCATTACATAAAAATACACCGTTACTTAACTATGAATAACCTTTCTCTACAGAACGATTTGAACTTGGTCTGTAGACAAAACGTCTAATAGCTTATTGACAAGAACGCTACAGTTCATATGCTCTACAAATATCGACACTGTTGTGTTGATATTCTTAGCGTAAGACCGTGAAGTTTCTGAAAACTTACGAAAAATATATGAATCATATATCGGCGTTGTCCTGGCGAAGTCTCAAAACTCGCTTACTAAAGTACTTACCCGCGAAGATCAGGGTTAGAATTTATCTTCAGTGACCCTTCTTGCCATAAGCGGCAACTAACGGGATTAGGTGGTCAGGCTGGCTGACTTGGTTGACACATGTCATCGTTTCCCAATTGCGTGGATCATGCGCATGCTGTTGATCACCGGATTGTCTGGTCCAGTCTAGTTTACAGACCGCCGCCATATAGCTGGAATACTGCTGAGTGCGGCGTAAAACTAAATTCACACACTCACTCACTCTTTAGCCCCTGAGCCTGCGATGTAGTGTGTTGCAGTGTACAGTTCACACATTCAATGAGGGAGTTCGGTTTATTGCCACTTTGAACAGTGTTGCAATTATACTGGACAAAAATAGTTAGGGATATATGTAAATTTTGAAGTTGTGAATAATTATCTATTTATTCATTCACACACTGAAATAATATCAATCATAAAAATACCAAAATCCCGGTTTTGTCCGGTATATTTCCAAATGTTAATCACGAGGGAGGTGTGTGTGTGTGTGTGTGTGTGCGTGTGATGCGGGTCATACACCTTTCATAGAGAGTAGAGCAACCGGTATGTTGCTGACACACCAACGTTAGGATTCGAACCAAAGACCTCTGGGTTTTGTGTGGCTGAAAACGCAGCAGGGTCCTTTACTTCACACCACTGGTACTGGGCGGTGGGGTAGCCTTGTGGTTAAAGTGTTCGCTCGTCCACCCCAAGACCCCATTTCGATTCCCCACATGGGTGCAAAACGTGAAACCCAGTTTACGTGTCACCCACCGTGATATGGTTGGAATACTGCTGAAAGAGGCGTAAAACTATACCCATTCATTCACTCTACTGAGGCAACCAGTGAAATTGGAGCTTGCACCAACTGCCGAAGTGAAACGTTGTTTCACTGTATATGTTGTTCAACTCGCTATTTACTTGCAATACTTCAATGTTACAATTTGCACAGACAGTAATACCTTATCAGATTGTGAAAAAGGCAAATGCTGCTACTCTCTGAGGGGTATATGTTCCTGTTTCCATGACGCAATTCTGATTCTCCTAATTCTTCAAGTGTACATTCAAATCCGATGTTATATCTGGTTACCTGTATGGACAGTTGAGTTGTATCTGTTTCAGTGACATTATTGTATTGCCTTCAATAGCTAAAAACATCTATATCTGTGATACTTCAGTTGTTTTACTGTCCCACCTTGATAGTTTTTTTTATAAAATATAACTTGTTTTAGTCACGATATGGCTGAAACACTTCCTGAGTAACATAAAATCGTAACTCACTCACAGTTACAGCATTCGTCGTTGTTACATATAAGTGACGAAAATTCAAATAGTCACACAAGTTTGATGACTCGTCGACACAACCTTCTTTGGGTGCACATGGCATGTTTCAATCGCTAATCTCAACTTCCGTGAACCTTCACACCATACTGCCAACAAACTCGCAGTTTCTCCACGTTGCTGTTCATGGCAGTTGTCAAGATGTGTTAATCAACGTCCACATTTAGTCATTTGATGTTTGTATCTCGTGCTCAATAGTTAACCTCGTGCATGTACCAAGACTTTCATTCGGATTTGATAAAACAAAATCCCACAACAGTTCGTGAATACAGTTTGTATATACTATTAAAACAGGTACGGGATATTCACTAAAACGTGTCACAACTATTGATATTGTGTATCGTTAATGACATCAATAGTTTAACAGGGACATCTGACATATTGTTGGTTTAAGGACAGATGACCACAGATTGTGTTAGATGGTTGATGGTTGGAGCACCCTTCTGTCCATTACGCCATTTACCAAGAAAAGCCAGCCTCGCCAATATCCGCTTCTGTTTTCAATGCAAACCAATCCCTTCCAATGTAAGCTTCATTTGTCCATGCCATTCTTCCTGCAATGCAGCGCCAAGTTCGTTGAGAGTGGTCAGTGGTTATTGAAGATGGTATCCAAAACACGCGCCATAGGTGACTGAGTGCAGGGTGCGGTAAGGTGGTCATGTTCTACTGATGGAGGCACCCAGTAACAGCAGGAGCCCAGTGTCCTCTTACGTCGTCATCCTGGAACACAAAACGACGTCCGTGTCGGCACGCAAATGGCAGCACGTGGTCCTCCAGGATGTTGTCACAGACCAACACTGGCGGAAATGAGATGTAAAGGTGTTCTGCCAGTCACAGCGATCATACCCCACACCGTTATTGTGCCACCAACACCAAAACAATCTAACGTTTAGAGCATGAACACGCTCATGCTACACTATGTTGCTACTGCCAAGGACGTCACGTGTCAAGGGAGGCTACATACATCACGAAAAACGCTTGAACGAAATTGGCGAGTTTGCTCAAAATTCAAAAATAGTTGAATGAAATAACCATTTTTCTAACCCATACGCAACTTGGTTCTGAAAACAAAACCTCAAAATAATGAGCTTTTCTTATTAGCGTGGGATATTCGTTGGGAAGTGCGCAAGTCCGACACCTGTTTCTTAATTACAAGGTTGTCTGGGCCCAGACTCGATTATTACAGATCACCGCCTTTTGGCTGGAGTATTGCTGAGTGCGGCCTAAAACTAAACTCACTCACTCACTAAATTACAAACGTTATGCCGCTCGGCGTGTATGATTCTATGTAAACGCTCTCCTGAGCATAGTCTGATTTGGTTTGTTTTTGTTTTGTTTTTAAATTAATACATCAGAAAAACTTGAAGAAAAAATGGTATTAATTTCATTTTTTCGAAATTGAGTTGACTATTTGAGACTTTTTGAGGGTATAGCCTAGTGGGAAAAGTGTTCGCCCATATTGATAGTTCACTGTCCTTTTCTCTCAGATACGATATGTAAGGTCCCTCATTGGTATTACCTGTTGTGATGTAGCTGTAATAGTATCAAGATTAAAGGTAGGGGGGTTGGGTTTTGGTCTGGACCAGACAATCCAGCGATCAACAGCATGGGCATCGATCTACGCAATTGGGATACGATGACATGTGTCAACCAAGTCAGCGTGTCTGGCCACCCGATCCCGCTAGTCGCCTCTTACAACAAGCATCTCTTACGGGTTGCTGAAGATCTTCGCGGAACTTCGCGGGTCTTGAAATGATTAACGTAATCACTGCTTTGGGGTGTCAAGTATAAAACTGTTACATTGAATGTACATTCAGGTAAGTGGCACATTCAAGATAGGGCAGGACATGCTTACCCTTTTGGCGAACAGCTGTTGTCATGTCATTGATTTCTTTCATTAAAATAAATGTCGTTTTATATTATATTTGCACGAAAGTACGCTGAAGCAATTCCACATATAATCATGTACATTGCTTTGTGAAAATAGAAGCGACTAAACAATTTCCACATCCATAAGAAATTTCTGCTGATTCCGACTATATCATGAGCCACTGACTGCTGTACTAAAAAGTAACTTATGCATCATTTGAATATATGCTAATGACTGTATAATTGCTTGTAACTATTCTTCAAAAGTGGAATGTTTGTATCCTTGTCAAAGAAGGCAGTGTTAATAGATTCGGCGAAACGAAAGGTGTCATCTTTGGCGTGATAAAAGCTGACACGCTTCTAAAAATCGTGACTGTTTTGAATTAAGCGCAGCGCAATGTCTATCAGTGTGAGTGAGTGAGTGTTCTAATACATTTGCTGGTGTCGAGTGATCATGAGGAATTAAATTGATAATCATCGGTGTTCCCCTTCTTTAAAGAGCATCATATAAGTCATGTCTCTTAAGAGACGTTCTTTCATTCTTTTATTAGGGTGTTCAGGTGGTACCATTTATGTCAGTCACACTCGGCACTGAATATGTACATAATATTCCGCAAACACCTGTTTTAACAAGACAATATTAATCAATTTTGGAGTGGGCAATTTTCATGTATGTGGATCTTTGCGCTCGTAATGAACTGTTTGTGACTTTGAAATTCAGATCACTATTTGACTGCCTTAACTCTGGGACAGCAGCGGTTAGCATGTTCTCAAAGAAAGCGAGGTCGAAGCTCTAAAAATCTAAACAAAAGAACCCAAGATCTTCTTGTCCGTTCTTGGAACTTTAGCAAGTGAGGGAGTGAAGTTTACTTTAAGCCGCATCATTGTAGTCACAGTTTCCCTAGCCAGCTACATAATGAAAAAATTAATCCATGGATAGCATCAACATGAATTTCCTCTGATTATCATTATTTGCAATGGTATCAGGTTCGAATCCAATATTTCCTCTGATTATCATTCTTCGAATCCAACATTTCCTCTAATTATCATTCTTCCAATCCAACATTTCCTCTGATTATCATTCTTCCAATCCAACATTTCCTCTGATTATCATTCTTCCAATCCAACATTTCCTTGATTATCATTCTTCGTTCTTCGCACCATACGCGTGACGGCAAGAACAACCAGGCAGATGAACCCACTTACTACTACAACGTTGGCGCGCCGTTATAAAACGAGGTGGGAGCGATCAAATAGTTCAGTGGTGAAAGCGTTCGGTCGTCAGGCCGTAGGATCGAGTTCGATTCTCTACATGTGTGCAATGAGTGAAGCCCATTTCTGGCGTCCCCGCGGTGATATTGCTGGAATATTGCTAAAAGCGGCCTAAAACCCAACTCACTCATCCAATTATATATTGGACCCACTTGTTAAATTTTGTGCAGGTTATAGTGGGAAAAACATCACTTTGCCGTGAATTTTACAAACATAAATATTTATTCATAGAACATAACATTGACTGATCCAGGCGATCCGCCTCCTCTACTCCACCCCAACCTACATCCGTTACAACAATTCTCGCAACTATGATATAGCCGACCTCCTCTCTTAAATTCTTTAAAATTGATTTGAAATAATACATATTGCGTACTCGTAACCTCAACTGCATAATCGCTCTTTCGCCTGAATTAATATATATATAAAGAGGGTTTAACACACAAACAATGAAACGTTTGTTGTATATAATATATCATATATGAATTTACCATAATAAGGCATATGTGTACATATAAGTGTCTTTTTCACAACTTTGCGTATGCTAAATAGATTATTAACCCGACATTTTAAGTTTAATGTTAAGGTAAGTCTGTCAGGAAGCTATAATAGAAATGTTTATTCTGCATAAACTAGAGCGGAAGATTAAGTCGAAATGAAAGAACAATTTTGTTTGGGGTAATACGTTTTCAGAACTGTTTTAGCTTTAACGATATGATATGTTTGTCACAACAATGACAAGTACGTGAACCTCGTTATTTGTAACCAAGTACGTTTCTTGAGGTACGAATGACAGAAGCCATGGCGTTGAAATTTGCTGCGCAATTCCGCACCATCCGAAGCTATTCGGACTCTCCATCTGAAGCTAACACTCTGTTGGCCGCGGCGTTTCACTCACTCACAGATATGTCGACCAAAAGAAACGACTTGTTCGTGTGTACGACAAATGCGATACTTAGGGAAAGTGTTTTAACATGTATGTTCAGATACGGTTGGTTCAGATATTTGGATTTCTTCTTGTATGTGCATATGGGACTACAAAAGAATTTCGAGATCGCGGAAATTTGAAATAAGCACAAAGATGACAAAATATGGAAACCTAAGACAATCAGTTGAACAGGGCCTCTCTCTCTCTCTCTCTCTCTCTCTCTCTCTCTCTCTCTCTCTCTCTCTCTCTCTCTCTCTCTCTCTCTCTCTCTCTCTCTCTCTCTCTCTCTCTCTCTCTCTCTCTCTCTCTCTCTCTCTCTCTCTCTCTCTCTCTCTCTCAACCCCAAAAGCGACACATATATCAGTCACTGCATCTCTGGAACAGAATCGATCATCCACAGTCCGCATCTGATGGAACACTGCTGACGTCGGCGACAACAACGTTCTTCCACGTTGTTTTCGGTATACTTACCAACACGTCCGTACAACATCGCCATCAGAATGACGATGCACTTGTGGCAGTTGCCTTCGGTCCTGCTTGAGTACTTTACGATATTCAGACAAGTAACAGTACATTCGGAGGATGTAAGGGACGCTGCAGTATGTTTCGGAATGGAACCATCTGGGCAAATGAGTTTCAGGGACAGTGGTCCCGCGCTTTGTGAAGCAAAATATACAAGTCTTTTCCATTTCAGAATAATACCTGCCTACATGTTCACCAGCTGAGTTTGTGAGACGTTTCACCAACACAAAGGCACCCCAAAACACCATTTGTGCACTTTTCGACCTTATGAATAGTTCGCAGTTGTATATTGGACAGTTTGAGTAGAAAGTGTCCGTGCGTTTTCTTACCCTATTAGAAAATATTGATTTATTTCTCACAGTTACAAACTCCTAATGCCGCTTGCTGAAATCTCGATACACGCTAACCATGGGATTCCGCTCGAAGTTCACCACAGACGCGCATACGTAATTTATGCATTTTTGACGGGTCACAGGGTCAGTAATTAGCCACAATTGACATTCCCCAGATTTCGAACCTCATCGCTACGGCCGCGAGGATGCTGGACGTTGCAAATCTTTTATCAGCTGGTCAGTTAGAGTAATTAGTACTGTATTTATAAACAACTGACCGTCATAAAGACGACGACTAGATAGCAAATCACTTGAGCAGCCAGTTTGTATGTAGGCAGCGTCGGGACAAGGCAACAAAGAAATATTTATAACTGACGCGGGGGTTTAGAGATCTACTCTCATTCGAACCAATGCCCGTGAGAGCCATAAACACATCGAAACATCTGAGACCCAAGATCTGTAACAAGTAATATATACTGGACATTGGCCAGTGCTTCGGGAGGTCAATGATGGAACCACGAATCTTGTAAATATTTAGGAGCATCATTTACGGTGAAGCTATACCAATAAACCTATTGTTCAAAGTTCGAATTTGTTTTCAATTTAGAATTGTATAATGTCAATAAACTCATGATGATTCGTTTGAAGATTTAGAAATTAGAATTTGTATTCATTATCCACCATGGCTTCGTACATAATAGCTTGTGATAAATTCCTGTACATGTCAGTTTTGATCGCATCGTGTTCATCGGGTAAACCTTTGATCAGGGCGACTTGTACATGATGCTACTTTCATGCAATGAAAACTAGGTATGGCAATCAGTTGTAAATATAACTGGAGAATTTAATAATAAACATTTGTCGTACTTCTGTAAAATGTCACTATAGATATTACATATTTAGAGGGCATATCCTAAACATACGTTGAAACACATCATGCTTATGATATTTCCGAACAACATCCTTACGTCCATATGCATTTTGTGTCCAACGAAGAAATATTGTTCCATTCTGAAACTGAATACGTTATAAATTGAATTAATATGAACGAATCTAACGAACATGCTGTGCTAACCTTTGTGACTGTCAATTGAAAAATTCTGCGAGTATCACCAAGTATATTCTAATAAATAAAAGCAACTAAAATATCTGACATTTGAAGAGAACTAAGACTATATATAATCTACCATGACGCCACAAAGACGGTGTTACCGAAGGTTCAGACACCTTGTGACAACACAGATGGAGACCGGTGCCTCTGATGAAGGATTTTCGTTCTTTATCGGCCAATATAAATTGTCGTATGGATAAATCTTAACTTTAAAAAATATTTGTCGTAAGTAAAACTACATTTAATTTTTTCATATTTTTCAAACATGCTACAATTAAACGGAATTACACTTACAAGGTTAACATTCAAGCGAAATGACCTCGAAAGAAGACACAATACCTCTTGCTGAGTTAGCTACACCATCTGGTGGAAGTTGGTCTTAGTTAAAGACTTAAAGGCTCCGGTCAATCTGATTAGGGAATCTCTAAGAGCTTTACTGGTACATATGTGGTAATAATACTTACAATGCGCCAAATCCACATCATAAATCAGCGTTCATTACTACCCCGATCAACATATCAGTGTGAACTCGATTTTTCATTTATAACTCCCTGGGGAATATACAATCCATGCTGCCTATGAGGCGCTAGAAGGTCAATAGTCACATTATCATTATCACCCTACCGGGTACCCATCTACCGCCAGAGTTGACATCGCGTTTTAATCATCCGACTTTAGTGTGGGTATGGCAAAAGCTCATGAGACTCTCAGGTGTCGTGTTTCCGAACTTCGGTCACCCATCCAACTAAACTCCGAAGAACGTTCTGGAATATTGTTGAGTGTGGCGTAAAACTAAAGTAACTCACTCACCGAACAACGTTGCTTGACGTCAACAGATTTGTGACTTGTGTGATGCATACAGGTTACCTTGCAACCATCTATGTTTTTAAAATGGGTTTGAATCATTAATGGAATCGACCACATACTCGTCATTCAAATGCAGCAACTTGACGAACCCATCCATGTTAGCATGGAAGTGAAGACGGAAAGGTGTGTTTCAGATTATAAATGGTTCGTCGAGAGCGTGAGTCATCATATATACCACGATCTACCAAGTCATCGCGCCCCGCCAAGGGTGGGCCACTCCAGCCTTCTCATGCCCGGGAACCAAGACAGAGGAGCTGTGAAAGACCAAATACCTTTTGCAGAGTCATACTATGACAAACGTCAGTGCAAAAGAATACCCAATTTGACTATCATCAGACATATATTCTGTTTGTTGTTGGCAAAACCGCTCAGAAAATCAATGGACAACACAAATTCGGTTTGGACACCAGGTGTTGGCGAAAAGGGTAAGCATGTCCATCCCTTTGGCAGCACCATCATTCACACACTTTGCCGCAAATGTGACCAGAGAATTACAGTTGTTAATTCTGACTACCGTAATTACGACTACCGTAATTACGACTACCGTAACTCTGTTCAAGTAAAATATTACAGCAAACAATTTCAAGTTTTCACTTCTGACTGAAGAATATTTGCTGTAATCAGAGCAAATAGGTTTTGTGATTTTGTTTTGTTTTGTTGTTTTGTTTGTTGTTTTATGCATTTTGTATCAGAGGAACACTTCTCTTGCTCTTTCGTGTGTTCATGAAGTTCTAAATGATGATACCAAGTGTTCATTGAAAAGGTGACCTACCCTACCTTTGGCCCCAGTAAATGCATGTTTTCCTAAAATAAAGAAGTCCTTTTGTTTCTGCCTTACCATACCAATATTTTAGAGGTTGTCTGTAGTCAAAGTCAAATCATTTACTCGCATGAGGACCACTGGCGCATACATCGTGAACGTGCATATCTACCTACTACAGCATTACAGTACTCCGTATGTACATTAATTTATGCCAGCGTGTATAAAAGTGTTTGTCATTTCATAAATTTGAAATAGATATTTACATAGTTTTCTCAGTAACCTCACATCGTTCGAAGAAGACTTAGAAGCATTTTGAATTTATACATATTCGGTAGCCTTATGTTCTTGTGGGAATTGCACATTAACATAAAAATATATTCAGCTTCAAACCCAAAATACAAAAAAGGACACAACCGTAAACTTCGTTAATCTTAATACCTCCGTCCTCAGTCCTATCAACAGAAGAGTGAGATACTTCTCTCTATATGTTGTATCTCGATCTGTTCTACTGTTGTACTGTTTCAAGCTTCATTTATACATATCAGTACCAACCATTAACGTTTAAGAAGGTAACTGTATCGCCGAAACACTGGGCAGTCCACATCTATGTGAAAACAATGAAGTGCGTACATCAGATATATATGTTTGATATCCACAGTTATCACAGAACATTTATGGTTATTAGAACATACGACAAGTTTAAACCAGTATTTGTAGCGACAAACTGTGTGTATGTATGAAGGATTTGGGCTACAATCACCAAATACAAATACGTGGAGACCAAAGGTGAGAAAGGTTTTCCAAGCAGTTAAATGAACAGTTTCAGCCTTGTCAAATCTGTTTATCCCTCACAGTTAAGAGTCATATGATAGAAAGGTCTGTATCTGTGTGTTAAATATCTTACAAAACACGGATTGGTAAACTTTACCCGTTTATACAAATGACGGATGGGTTCGATCGACGTTAGTTTGCCTCTTAATGAGAGATTTTGAATACATATATTCATTTGACCTGTAGATGAGAAACTTTTATATAGATATATGCATTTTGTAACCTCTTTATCTACATAAAACGATTTTCCACTTCTCGATAGACGCCCATCTATTCTAAATACTACAATATTTGTCTTGTCTAGATTTACAACATGCATCCACATAAGATTCTAAAGTATTATGTTGTTTCTATAACCCAGATACTACATCTGATATAAGTATAACTGTTACATCTACAAACATTATCAACAATATCTCAAGTACATCAGGGCAGAATTGCAGTCCATGTTTACAATTATCTAAATTATCCCGACAGAGTTCTTTGATAGAGAATGAGAACAACAGAGGGCTAAATATACAGCCTTGTTGTAAACTAACAGGTCAGTCAAAATATTCACTACACACAATATCTCAGCCTCGACTACTCATACAGGAATCCATTCGGGGCAATATCAAGGATATATGAATGAATGACTACAAATCTGTGATGACACCAGGTGTTCGCGAAAAGGAGAAGCATGTTATGCCCAAGTTAAAGTGAATTAGGACGCATGATTTATTGTTGGGTAAATAACGTAACTGAAGTGTGTAGTAATCAATTTGTTCATTTGAAATGGGTTCATTTACACCAAACATCTCACAACGACCATTTTAGCTTAATTTCATTAAACGAAATTGGAAAGAATTTTGAAATTTAGACATCAAATGATTGATGATTCGCACCCTAGACATGATCAAATCAATGTTTTTCTCTAAAAGTAAAGCACCCGTGAAGATCTCGGTGAAGACTTGGCCTTCAGTAACCCATTCTTGATGTAGGAGGCGACTAACGGGATCGGGTAGTCAGGCTTGCTGCCTTGGTTGATCCTTGTCAACGTAACCCAATTACGTAGATCGATGCTCATGCTGTTGATCACTGAATTGTCTGGTCAACACTAGATTATTTAACGCCGTCATATAACTGGAATATTGCTGAGTGCAGCGTTCTCTAAAAGTAAAGAAACCGGTTCACCTTTGAGATTATTAAGTCATAATTAAACCACTGAGGTATTGTCAACATAAGAGCAATATATTCTTCCAATTATAAATTACTATAGTGAATAATATTTGAATGATTATATTTTGACGAAAATTTTATTTTATGTTATATTTCCACACTCTTAATGAAATATATCGGATCTTAATTAAACGGCCTTTTGAGATTTTGAGACTATTTTGTCAAATGAACGCCTCAAAGATTGAAGCGACTTAGAAATTTTGACTGCAAAAGGGAAAGACAGTTTAAGATGAAAATAGCTGAAGAAACAGAAAAATACGCGTGACTCGTTGAGCAACTAAACGATACTTGACATGCAAACCTTTTGCTGCCAGATGTGTCTATTTTACCCGTTACCTTAGCATTCCCGTTAAGGGATTTGCTTCATCTGATTTCTAGCATCTATTACAATCTGGAAATATCGCACTCCAAACACAGCAATATCGATTCCTTCACAAAGTGTAAGTGTAAGGTATGGTTCAATGACAGAAATGGCTCTGCATTAGCATCATTTGTATCGGTAGGTATAGTATAATACCCTCGACGCTATCATTTAGCCGACTGGTCTGTGATTCAGTTTCAGGTTAGTATACGTAGAGATCACACCTGCCTCTGTGAGTAGACTTGCGAATACCACATACGTACAACATGCCATGTGAAATCAAAGAGTCAAAAGGGCTATTCTGTGCTATAATCTGTGCACTTTGTACATGTAAAACGTGTCAATGATATAAACACTATACCTTCAATTGCACAACTGTTCAATTAAGTAGTATTAATCAGTTCGATGCGCCAATTCAGAGTTTGCGCGACGCGCCAATGTAAGTCCGGTACACACAAGACTCGTGAAGAGAATGGACCCAGAAAGACATTCACTGGTCCAGAGGGAAGCACAGTGTGTTTCATTGTACCGACAAACCATCTGGTGTTTGGTTGTTTCTTTCAGAGCATGTTACGTGCATCATTTCATCCATCAGTTCACATGATCAATGATTCATTCCAAGCTTTAAAGAAATTATCAAAACATACAGTTCTCTACACCGTTACTTCACACAACCCTCACACTGCCTGCAAGGACCCTTAAAACTAATAATTAGGTCCCCGGGACCCCAATGTTTGTAATTCTAGGTAAAACCCTGCGTCATGCAGATAAAATGTATAAGACGGTTTTATGTTAAATGGTATAAACTTGATATTAGATATTGTGTACTATTGATGCCTAATTTTAGAATGTGGTTGAAAAAGATATATTTGATGAAATTGTAAATATTCAACAGCAACGCCAGAGAATAATCAGTCTAGATTATCAACGGAAACAGATGACGGTAATTCACTGAAGATAAGTGATGACACCGGGCTTTCACAAAAATGATAATCACATTCTGTTCTACCGACTGCATCCGCCACTCAAACAATTTGCATTAAAAGGTTTGTTTGTCGCCTAACACCCAACAGCAAACAGTCCAGTCTCAAAAAGACAAACCCGTGACTCGACTCGAAATGCTTAAAGCCATATGTTACCCAAAGTTGATCAGATCAACCGTTTGACGTTCAGAACTCCTATAAGAAATGCACGTTTTTTTGACAACATATATACAGAAATCCAAACATAGCCCAGAAAATTATAATTCCCAGCAATATAGCTAAACTATTGGATAATATCTATCTACAAAAAGCGAAATATAGGAGTAAACGATTCTTCATTTCAGGGAACTGGGGCAATCTAGAGTTTTGTAGGTTTGATTTGGACTCGTGTTAAATCAATTATCTTGGGTGTGGGACTCGTAATACATAAACGCACGCTCGTGATGTTGGAACCGCATAATGGAATGGCGGTAATAGAAGTAGTAGTAGTAGTAGTAGTAGTAGTAGTAGTAGTAGTAGTAGTAGTAGCAATAGTAGTAGTAGTAGTAGTAGTAGTAGTAATTAGTGGATGAGGTGTCTTTTAATTACTGGATATACAGTATGATAAAAAGCTGACTCGCTCCAACAAATGAGTGAGTGAGGGTGGTGTCATTAACATTGTGATTAAAAGCTGACACTCTGCATCAAGGGGATGAGTTAGGTGTCATTTGTTGTATTATAAAAAGCTGACTCCTTCAATAAGTGAGGTTGACTGAGCTTTCATTTTTACTATGATAAAATGCTGACTTGCGTCAACAAGAGAGGTTGAGTGAACGTTCAATTTTTGTATGATAACATCTTGCCTTGCGTCAACAAGAGAGAGTGAGTGAGGTGTCATTTGAGGTATGATGAACAGCTGACTCGCTTCAAAAAGTACATGTGATCCCTTTTTGACGAAACTCGTGAGTGAGTTTAGTTTTACGCCGCACCCAGCAATATTCCAGCTATATGGCGGTGGTCTGTAAATAATCGAGTATGGACCAGACAATCCAGTGATCAACAACATGAACATCGATCTGCGCAATTGGGAACCGATGACGTGTGTCAAACAAGTCAGCGAGCCTGACCACCCGATCCCGTAAGTCGCCTCTTACGACAAGCATGGGTTACTGAAGGCCAATATTCTAACCCGGACCTTCACGGGTAGACGAAACTCGTGGACGAGTTCACTTTGGTGAAACCCACCATTGTGATATAGTGCTACCGACCCTTGAAGATCCGAGTTAGAATTGGTCTTCAGTAACCCATGCTTGTAGTAAGAGGCGACTAACGGGATCGGGTGGTCAGACTCTCTGACATGGTTAATGCATGGTCAGACTCGCTGGCATGGTTAATCACTTGATTGTCTGGTCCAGATTCGATTGCTGAGTGCGGCGTAAAACAACATCGAACCCAAACCAATATGATATAGTGCCAACGGACCAAAGAATTCGGAGATTCGAACAATGATCCGCGGATCACTGAACTAATGGATAGCCTAGTCTACGACCCCTAATTTCGTCACCCCAAAGACAAACGTACCAGGTAACATACAGGGTCACGTACTCCTTGCCATGATATATTTCTTAGATTTGTTGGAAATATATAACGCCCAAGACAATAAACGCTCTTTACATGGCTCGTGAATAATCTATTTATCACACCTAAAGTTCCAAATAAGACACTTCTATGTACTCGTATGTCTCAAGTTATGGGAAATTCATACCAAATATATTGTAAACATCAAATATTTAATTGCGTGTGTCTTATGTACATGTTAAACCCTAAGTTTATTACTTCAAAAGAAACAAGGATTATGCAAAAGATATTACGTGCACACAATATGTATACGGAAAGATAAACTGTGTACAGATGTCATATCTTAAGGACACTGGAACTAATGGACGTGATGGTTGGTACTTGACGGTTCTTTGAATAAAATTACAATTTTAAGAAGACCATTTAATAGTGACGGGGAAAGGCTGGGTGTCTGCTGAATTTAAAGACCGATGGCAAGTTGTTTTTGAAACTGTTCTAATGGCCGATCCATTAGAGTGAAAGTGAGTGTTTTGCCTTTAAAGTTTTCACGTTAGATTAATCGATTGATGAAGGGCTGTTTAACAAATGTAGGGTAATAATATATTGAATCGGTTTAGGTTTATGCCGCTTTAAGCAATATACCAGCACTATCACGGCAGGGGCACAAGAAATTGGTTTTACACATTGTACCCATGTGGGGATTCGAACCGGGATCTCCGGCGTGACGAGCGAACGCTTTAACCACTCAGCTACTCTTGATTCATTAGAAGAAAGATAGAGGGACGGAGAAGGAATTGGCTTTAACGTTGCGTTCGCAATTATTTCAGTGAAATAGAGTGAGTGAGTGGGTATAGTTTTACGCCACTTTTAGCAATATTCCAGCAAGATCACGGCGGGGGACACCAGAAATGGGCTTCATTCAGTGAAATACACACGGATAGGGACGTGTTTGTGTGACTGCTTGTACTTCTACTGCTCATACCAGATAGTGAGGGAATTGGCAAGTCCTTTCTTATCTCAACAATGTGCTTGGGTGAGTGAGTGAGTGAGTGAGTGAGTGAGTGAGTGGGTGGGTGGGTGGGTGGGTGGATGGGTGGCTTGTTGAGTGAGTGTGCGTTTGGGTGGGTGGGTGGAGTGGAGTGGATGGTGGGTGGGTTAGTTGAGTGAGTGGAGTGCGTTTGGGTGGGTGAGTGGGTGAGTGAGTGAGTGGAGGACCGGAGAGCGGGAGTAAGATTTTTCCGGTAGCAAATTCAGATAGTGAGAGTGAGAGTAATAACACATACCTAAAACAGAATGGAAATCAGCTATTTAAAGAATCCGTCACTCACAATCTTGATAAAGCCACCTTTACTCTCTTGAACAACTGTCCGGTCATGCCTGCGAGAAGGTCAAGGTCACAATCACTTGATCCTTCAAAACACCCTGCAACCGACCAGATGTAGCTTTCTTGGAAGAAGATTTTAGATAATGTCATTTTCAGTGTGGAGTTGTCGAGAAAGTTCATAAAACCCCAAGATGGCTTGTTGTCTTTCGTAAGTTAAAGGATTTGGATGCACTTTGGAATGGGCTTCGTCATTAGTGAAACCTCTTTAATACATCGTTTATTATTTAAATATGGATTAATTTAGATGAAAACTGTCTCCTCCACTCTATCTGAGAGCAAAGCCGAATATTAATTGACAAGAGTCTTGTAAGTTTGTGATCAGATTCTTTAAGTTCGATGCAAGCATAGGCAAAACCCTAAACCCTGTAAAAACATGTTTTTTCTGAAGAAAGAGCATTCATATTTGCACTGAAGATAGAATATACCTATCCAACCATATTATATCCCCATGGTTATCAGGTATTGTCACATGACATGCTTTTAATACTTGTATGTCAACAGCAACTGGTCATGGAAAGATTGATTTCGCAAGAAAATATTTTAACTATTTGCAAAATTTACACTATATATATATATATATATTAATTACCAATTCTAAATAGCCAAATAATTTCAGTTCAGATTTTTTACGGACATGTAAGTCTTAACAAAGGTGTGTTATTGAGATGAAACTAATAATGAAAATGTTCACATCAATTCGCATCATTCATGAACATCAAATTTCATTTACCTTCTGGTTTAACCCATATGATAGAAATAGACAGCAAAAATGCTTTTTCTGAGAAAGAATAAATTTGCAGTCGTTGCTGCATTGCAAGACATTTCTTTCTTTTTCAGCTGGAATCTGACAGCCAAGCCATGAATTAGATATTTTAAGTAGAACATTGCATGGGAAGAGAAGTTCGATTCCCACTCAGTCATTCTATTTTTAAGGGTGCACCAAATGTATTGTACAATGCTGACTTTGCAAGATGTTACATGTTAGCATCATCATTTCAAAGTTTTTGATAAATGTTGGACAAAAGTCCACCTTTTCTAAAACCTAGTAGCCGAGAGAGGGTTTGTTGTTTTATGTTTGTGGTGTTATTTCACCATATTCCGCTTACATACAGAATATACCAATAAAAATGAGTGAGTATGGTTTTACGCCGCTTTTAGCAATGTACCATCAAATTCACGGAGGGGGACACCAGAAATGGGCTTCACACATTGGACCCATGTGGGAATCGAACCCGTGTCGAGCGAACGATGTAACCACTAGGCTACCCTACCGCTACCAATGAAAATGACGATCAGTCATTACATAATAGTAAAACGATGATGCTGGAGAAGAATATGGTATTTGTTGCACTCGTGTGGTTAATATTCTTGACACTGAACAACAGAACGTCAATGGTATTTGGGGATTCACAAACATGTCACTGTCTTATAAACCTATTCAGATTAAACTGCAATGGTGACATGTTTCAGAATGAGACGAGAATGGCTTGGTTAAATAAAGCCTTATGTGCTAATAGATGTAATAGTTTTATTTGCGACTTTAGTAGTAACAGTGCCAGCAGCAGTAGTCATAGTTGTTGTGGTAGTAGTAGTAGTAGTAGTAGTAGTTGTAGTTGTAGTAGCTGTAGTTGTAGTAGTAGCAGTAGTAGTAGATGGAGTAGTACAAGTAGAAGTAGTAGTAGCAGTGGTAGTAGTAGTAGTAGTAGTAGTAGGAGTAGTAGTAGTAGTAGTAGTAGAAGTAGTAGTAGTAGTAGTAGTAGTAGTAGTTGTTGTAGTAGTAGAAGTGGCCAGTAGTAGTAGTAGTAGTAGTAGTAGTTGTAGTAGTAGTAGAAGTGGCCATTAATATCATGAAATTATCTCATGCCAGGATTCATTTGGTCCTTATGCGTTAAGAATATTCCATTGGTTTATTATGCCATTGTCCTCTTTTCCTGCTTGTGAGATTCATTTTTTGTTTCATCGCCATTGTCTCATTTTCCTGCTTATGAGATTCATTGTTTGTTTCATCGCCGCTAAATGATGTTTCAACAACATGTCAGTTAAATTTGGAGGTTGAATGGTGAAATCCCAGAGACATTCAACGCTAAGGGACGCGTGAGGATCCGGGTTAGAATTGATCTTCAGTAACCCATGCTTGTAAGAGGCGACTAACGGGATCGGTGGATCAGGCTCGCTTACTTGGTTGACACATGTCATCGTATCGCAATTGCGTAGATCGATGATCATGCTGTTGATCACTAGATTGTCTGGTTGACACCCGATTGTTTACAGACCGCCGCCATATAGCTGGAATATTACTGAGTGCGGCATAAAACTAAACTCACTCACTCATTCAACGCTAGGATGAAACAAACAATTATGACGCAGCATACAGTCATTATCAAAAAGAACCTTACAGCTGAACAAATAACAGAATATGCAAATACAACAACACATTTATTTTTTCCTCATTTTAAACTTGGCGAGGTCACATGTTATGACGTAATAATGACGTAATAATGATGTAGTCTTGATGTCGTGAGGCGCACTTATAACGTAAAGACAATAATAGGCGAAACATTTCAAGACAGACAAAACAACTTCATAAACTTAAGTTACGGGAACTGACGAAGACTAAGTAATTAAAACCTTCATTGCAGTAATTATACCGCCATGAATATAATGTGTTTCTACGTCGATTGTTATTTTATAAAACACGTTGTCTGAGACAAAATGTCGCTACTGAAAAACACTTGTCTCTAAAGTAATACAATCACCTTTAATCAAGTTTCGTGACGTACAGCAACAGAATTATGTAAGAAACACTCACCAACGAAAGTAAAATGTGTAGTTTTGAGTACCGTGACATTCTATGTGGCGATAGGTTTCAAATGTTATCTTCAGTTAGACATTTTAGAATATGTGAGAAAAGAAATTTCTTTTCAACATTTTAAAATTTTCTTTTTTAAAAATCAATGTACAGTTATGGCTATAGCACTATCATTCAGCACTTAGATATTTGCAAAATACCAGAAATTTAAAAACGATACAAATTAAATGATTTTACTGATACATATGTTAGAGAAGTATACCAGCCAAGGCGAGATAATCAGCATTTTGACCCTCTCCTTAATTTGAATTCACGGATAAAGCTGCCTGACCAAGAGGAATGAATGCGTTTAACACTAAATACATGAAGAGAATATTTCCTTAAAGGAACATGTTTGTTAAGGAAGATGGTACGCATGGATTTTTTAATATAAATATATCAAAATAGTAATTTTATGATTTTAAATATGTTCAGAGGGTGACGTTTAAAATATTGTTTGAAAATTAAAAAACAAATTTCTCTTTTAAAGAAGGTTATGTCAAAAGTTGGAAACAGTGTTTAAGTAGACTCCGCTAAACGAGAACACAAAAAAATGTTGAACTGACCAATAAAAGTAATCTGAGACATGTCATGTGGTACAAAATGAAAACTTTTACGTAACCGGACACTTTGTTATTTCTACAGACCTATCAGATGTCTTACCGCCTCATAAAAACACCAATGGAAATAAATGAGCGTGTTGTCTTGGTAAAACTGTGATGAAACGAGGATAATCTCACGCACTTACACAATCATAACACACAGAAAGGACAGAGAGAGTAATGTTACAATAACAATTAGCCTGTCGTAAACCGGCATGATATTTACGACAATCCGTACTCAGTCTTGGAAACTGCCGTAAAGTGGTATGCAGTGAGATGAGATGACGTCAAATGCAGTTTATGATACTTCGACTGTTTCTACACTCAGGCCAAACCTAATATTTAGGGGAAATGTTCGTTTTCTTGCCTCAAAAAACAGACCACGTGACCTTTGAGGCTTTGTGTTATTGGCTATGTGGACTAAAGTTTGTTTTCACTGGAAAATGTCAACAGATGAGATCACAATCTCGCGCATATTCAATACGTCCACTTTTCGTTACCATATAATGTCAATGTCCACTGAGTTTCTTGAAGAACATTGACTCTTTCACAACTAATATCTACATCTTCTTGTCTCACTTCGGGACATTCACAAGTTAGGGCTACTCATATAATAAAGATGAACTGAGCCACTCACTACAGTTTCGTATTATGTCACCAATACCAGCACGCATTGGTTCTGCGCCGGTGCCGTTCTGTTTCCGGTTGCCACGTTGTCGTAACACAGAATGTCTGTAAGTACTTATGCTGTGGTCTTGGACATCTGTTCGACCTTGTGGCGTTCGTCTCTTCCCGGCATGCACAGCGGCATCAGTGTACATCCGTTATGTCACAGAACAACATGATAAACACCCGTGTTGCCAAGCAAAGGGAGATAATTCAGTCGATCAATGGCTGAACTCCTCTGGCAAATGGAGCTCTGTGTACGCTCCTATAGAATAGCTCATCCGGAAGTGTTTGTTATCCCTACGCCTGCGCAGATAGTGTATCCCCCTGAGCTGAATGTGTTTGGAGAGTGTCTTTATTTTCTTGATCTTCTCGTACACGTGCTTTATTTCTTTCGTTTAATTTCTTCCGTTTCATTCGTCGATTTTGAAACCAAACTTTAACTTGTCTTTCAGATAACTGTAACTTACAAGAAATTTCCCATCGCTTTTGCCGTGTTATATATGAGCTGTTTAAAAATTCATTTTCCAAAACCATCGTCTGATAGCGAGTGTATGGCTTCCGTTTTTTTCTTCCCTTTGTTTCTGAAATATAAAAAACGAACCATTAGCAAATGTCACAAACATAACTCACTTAATAATGTTAATAGAGTCTGTGAAGAATAAAAAAAAAACAATTTTACAATGAGTGTTTACTGTCTTAGCTGCCCCACTAATTCAAATTTGAAAAAAGGTCGACAATATTTTGTAAAAAGAGCAGTGAACACTACCTATGTGTTCATAGCATGAACACGAATACTTTCTGCAGGATGTTCAGCCATGTGTAAGATAGCTCAGATTTTTAAAAGTCCAAATAATACATTTTATGTTATGAACGGATACTATGATGACTGATATCAAAATCAAATTGTCGTTCCCTTTCATTGTAATGCATGCATGCCATAGGCGAAACTACTTTAATTGCACCGTGGCCTACTGAACGCTGTGGCGCAATTCAAGACACCCATCATTAAATTTCTCAGTCCAATTACCGTTGACAATGTTTCGATCAACAGGCAAACATCGTTTTTTAGAATTTGCTAGGTAATTGCCATGACGCTGATGGTAATTATTCAAACATAGTTCACGTGATTTCATATTTTTTGTCAACGTTGCGCTTAAAAAACTGCGGGGGTATATTTTTTGTGAAAAGCATATTGGAATGTATAACCATGTAGAAAAAGACGTATCATTCCTGATTCTCATTTTCTGGGTCACTTTGATATTACTGTTTTTAATATTTATTTTCATTGTCAGTATTTCTTTCTTATTGTTAAACAACAATAAATATTTCGCTGACAGCTTGTTGTACTTAGTAGATTTAACCTTCCTCGTAAAGTGGGTGAAACAAATGTATGAAATTTACAAGCAAATTAATTCATTTGCTGTTTTTAACCAGATCTATGTTTAACGATCTGTTAACTATTAGTGCTACATTGCAATTATGGTAACTAAGGTTACAGGTAATTTCCCGAGTGATATGCGTCATAATATTTGAGCTAACAGACAAACAAATTAACGTTCTCTTCCCAGTGCCATGTTAAGCCCAGTCATCAAGGGAGATAATCCGGGCTGTAACCAAGACTTGTCAAGTGACGCTGCAAGCACCCACCGACCGGGACCGATGACAAATGGGCCACATATAAGCTCATAATTAATCTTGTTTCCTCGTTTATGACATATGCTGACAAAAGTAAGACCAGTGGAACGTCGCTGTGCCCTTTGTTGTAGAAAACACAGGTTTCGTTGACAAATCTCCCCATGAAATATGCGATCCGGTTCACCCATGGGAAAAAGGATTGAAAAATGATCTTTTTTTGCCTGTCGACACGCGGGGAATGAAATGTGATATATGTTTCGTAAGTTCTTGTTACAAACGTAAGGTGCCCCTGCTTTGAAATCTACCATTCGAACTGTGCATGTCATGAATGGGCATAAAAAATAAATTGTTCTGAAGTTGTAAAAATATGTATTAATATAATCCATGTTAATAGAACAATAGCATATTTATAACACCGAAACATTATTGATGTATATAAGCATATACATACCATCTTTAGCCCCACCCATTGAAGGTCATTAACGTATATTTCGTTATATGAAATATATATGATGGTAAGTTTTGTATAAAGAGAGTTTATTAGGGGCTGTGAGTGCAGTGGCTGTGCTACTGTACATCATATAACTAGGAACAATAAACCTAGGAACAGTAATTTACTAAATGCTCGACTGTTAAGATCCCGTTAATCATTTATACCTGATATTAATTGCTATGATCAGTTTCAAGTAATATAAAATGTACCTCCGTTGATACTGTGAACGTTCAACCCCTGACCTTGTTTAATTACATTATCAAACAGTCTAGCCCAGGTGGCAGGTAGGGTGGGAACCCCTGCCACATCGTAATACATTTCATAATGTACATGCAATAAAAATAGCCTTGCTGATTTCACTTTATGCCGATTTCAGAACCATTAATGCATTATTATTCTTTCATCCCGACAGGGGTCAACGATACTGTTCGGATTGGTGATTATTATTTCATATTTGTTTCACCCAGAGGCAATAAATTCCGGCAATATGCGCTAAAACAGCAGCAAGGCCCGGTAGGAGGCAAAGTGATTAGAAGCACGTGTATATGAAAACATGTTGCACATTTCAGCTTGTACATTGCAATCAATTTCGAAATCAATCGACTTCATAGCAGTGCATGTAATAGTGGCTTGGTGTCAGATCCCGATCACGAGTGTCCCTCTTCAGTTCCAAAACGCTGCTTTATGTATAATTTAAAATGAGTAATAGTGAAATTAAGGATAGGAGCATGAAACTGTTATCAGCACTTTGATCAATTACGAGCGTTTATACGGATATACAAGATTCATTTACATATTGTTTGGTTGTGATCCCTGTATTAATGAAATGTTTTAGCGTGTCAATTTCGCGATTAGACGGGTCAGAGAAGCATCGTTAAAGTATCGATCATTGCCCCAATCACTGTCAGCATCACAATTGTCCTGCGAACTGGAAATGGATGCAAGTTTATATGTTTTAAAATGCAGAGGGATATTAATCGAAATCTGTTTAACGACTGATCCTAATCAGTAGCACGACGAGGTTATTTTTTTCTTCTTCTGAGACCGAAATGCAAAATTTAGATAATTACAAAATGCGTTGGAGCATATTTTCAAATGACTTTTTCTAATCAGGGATAAAACGTTCATAAGTCGTAAGCATATGTAGGTGACACACCGCTTCCTTATTCATTGATTTTTTATGCTTTCGATAAAAAATTGAGCACTGCAAGGTTATGAACAAAAAACGAAGCACGGTTCTTTAATAGGCATGCGCTATGAGGATGAATTCCCAATGTGTGGATTCTAAAAGGCCTACTCTGAAATGTCGTAATGAGAGTGGCATTTCATATCAGAGAATCTCCACACTCCTAGTGATGGTGCAAAATTGCAAATTATTCTCGAGCGAGTCTTCAATTACTATGGTGTCCAGACCTTTTGATTGTTGGGCATTAAACAAATAACGGGTTACAGCCCATTTCGTCTTTTCTAAGTGGCACAACGTGGAAAAGACTATACGAGTGTTCAGATCGCCCATCGCTAATGATTTGATGGGTTGGATACTGTAACAATCCCAGATCATTCGTCTGTGTAAAAACACCAGTATTTCCCAAGTCTATGGCACCAAAACTGTTTTTGATCTTTTTTAGGTAAATTGTAAAATTAGCGAAAGTAACGAGGCATTGGAGATTTGGGAACATATTAACGAGCTTAGCGACAACTTTTAGCCCTCAACGGAAGCTAAATGTTAAACAAAGACAATAAAACGTGTTTTGATTGCCTTTAAATTGTATTTTACTTGCCAAAATCCATTTAGATTCTTTTTCTCATAGCAGGATAGCAATTTTGTTCACTGCCACTGATATGTCGGTTACAAAAGTTAACACAATGTCACGTGTCATATCTCCAACGTTTAGACACGTAGGGCATAGTTTCCAAGCTACATTTCATTAAAATATAAATGCATTGCACGATTGTGTAGCCGCACTCGAGCTACACGCAATCGTGAGACCTTTGCCCGGGCCGGACAAGCCAAAGTTCCGGAATTTCACAAAGTGACAAAAAACATTAATGCCACTTAACCAAATCAGACATGAATATTAAAAGTATATATCCCATTTGCAGGTCTTTGGCTGTTTTGCTGACGCAGCAAAATGTGAGAAAATGGTGCAAATGAGGTTTACTATTTGCGATCTATTTTTATTATATGATTTTGTCCTTTAATGCATCCCAAATACATACATCACATTGTTCTATCTGACCACACATTCGGTTCATCACTTAGGTTATAATATATGAAATATTAGACATAATTTATGAAAATATAAATTGAAAATAATGATGCTGGAAATAGGATGTTCTGTCTTAAAGATGGGTTATATATGTGTCTGGTGAGTCGAGTTGACGGAGGTTGCGATAAGCAGTGAAATATCACCTGCAATGCTCTTTTAAGTTTAATTCAATTCCGTTCCATCTCACGCGATACCCCAGAGTTTGGAAACTCGAGAATACACGTACAGTGCATAAATCAGTTGTACTATTCAGAGGGGTAAATATTGTCGGCTAAATGTCCAATTCAGTTTTAGGTTTCCGAATTTAGAAGGCAATACGTGCTGACGTACAGAAACTCATTCTCACATATCGCCAAACAAATTATTTTTTTCTTAGCACTGAGTTGTTTTTAACATTACATAGATACAGATACCCACCAATCATGATAAATGTGTTGTATTTGATGTGCGTTAATGCATCTGAAAAATTCAACTGCTTTTATCAATTCATAAGTTCAGATAAGGCGGAAAATAGTAGTGTTATTTTTCTGGATATTTCCATGTTTTATATGTATAATGTTACCAAGGAGATAACGACAAGGCTCACCAAACCAATTAACGTCACTGAAAGTGCTCGGTGTATTAGAATTAAAGCATGCGAGATATTATAATGATATCAGCATTAATAATTCACGACTCATCTATGCCCTGCTTTATACAGGTCACTACTTAGCAGGTATATTTCTTTCAGGTTAGATTGGCGTATGTCAATGTCAGACGACGGTGAAATTGAGCACCAAACACGGGGAAGATCAAAGACCAGGTGTGATTTACTCGATTCTTCCCACATAGTGAATACGCTTGAAAACCCGTCAGGCAAACGTAACAGGCAATTGACACGACTGAACATAGACATGACCCCATGTAGCAGAGAAGAAGGACACGTTGGATTCGAGTTAAGTAAAGCTATCTACACAGGTGGTAATGTGTCGATATCACGCGAAAATCTACTACGTCAAATCCTATAGTTAACATTTTGTGATGACAAGCTTCAGCACGCAAGGTGGTTTATTTCTCTCATTCATTTCCACGATGTTGATTTCATCAGCTTTCAAGTGGCGCACTCATCATCAACTCCTTTCTTGAAATTGACATCAAGAATTCTCTTTTTTCCCGTCTTACTAATTCGCTGATTTATAAACGCACTTAAATCGCGATGTACACACAGAGCAAGTTTAACTTCCACGCAAGAGAAATCAAAGGATTGCTTCCTGAAATGAACGTTTGATAGGAAGAACTTACGTATACGGGCCTGTAATCAATTTCAGGTCTATAGCATAATGAGTGTAGCCTATTTCTGTCTGTGATATCCCAAATCATGCCACTCATAGACACGGAACTAAAACTGTGACATTTCAATTTCTCAATAGAAAATCGATGACACAATTGGTATTGTCTGAAGCCTCCCCAGATTACTGCAGAGGCCATAAAAACTCCCCTATAACAATCTCCTTCGCGTCCCATCTCTGATAATCCATTTACACGTTCATCGGTACCTTAAAGAACCGCTTCCTTATCTGCTTTAGGTTGTTTTTTCAGCTCTTGCTTGCTCAACCTACATTCATGTTTTTAGATCAACAGACATATTTTTAAAGTAATATTTCCCAACAAAATAACTCTTTGCAAGATTTTAAAGATAAATATCAGGAGAAAAAATACGTGTCATTGTCCCAACAAAAAATATGAATTTCATCATGTGGAGTTTATATCACCCCTGAGCATAAACAATCGATATGAATAAGATTATTAAATATAAAATTCACGTTTTTCAATTATTACGAATTACGAAATCAAAATCCACGAAGATCGACTCCAAAGAGAAAAAAAATCACACAACACTCTTCAATTTGATTTTTTAGGGTCAAAGGCCATATAGCCGGCTCTTTTTTCCCTGAAATAACAGCCCGGATAATTCGCCTATCCCCAAGTTGAATATCGAGAAGTCGATTTCATTCCATTTGGATAGGCGAGAAACCTACAACATCACTGTGAGCTCGGCAGGAGTATCCATATAACTAGAAATCACCCCTTGTCGAGGCCACTCCTTTGATGTTGTGTTAGGAGCAGGAAAATCAATAGTTTTCAGAGGCTGAAACATTAAGATCAATGTTTCGGCGGTCAGAGAGAGTTATAGTGACGATTAGGGCTGAATTTACAGCGCACAAAGTCGAGTAAATAAGCTACAATTTGATGGGATTTGTAAATTTCACCCGTGCGATTTAATAGCAAACTAGAAAAGTCCCATCGTGTTAAAGGTCATGTCATGCATAAAAAACACCAATTTCGGGATGAACATTTGAGGTAGTTTTTTTAAAATGGTTGGAAGCTTAAAAGAGATTATGAATTTCTGTAGAAGTCTTCATGTCCATAGAGTCTTTAATAAACGACTGGCATTAAAAACGCTTCCTACTTTTGAAGTTTTAATCATTTTGTTGTAGATAACAAAAGCGATAAATATAATTTCAAATAGCGTTCAAGTTTTATTCAGTTTTGAAAGGAGTCGTGGTCATAAGGAACTGAACGATCAACCTATAAGATGACAGTTTTGAAGTCAATATAATTGTCAATGTTTAAAATGATGTTTGGCTATTCAGCTTTATTGTCCCTAGGGTTAAGTAATAGCTTTAGTCGTCTAGTAGTCGAGTAAGGCAGCGTCGGCCTTTCCCATCGATAACCCTATGCTATACTACGTTTGTAATTCAATTGTTCCACGCGGATTCTAGCCAACTGATTTATATACGAGAGATATGCAGACCTTTTACACACAATTCATCAGCCGTGTGCTAAATTGTTCCGTCAATTTTTCTAAACGCATGACTGAAATTTAATGTATCGTAGAATAATTTCTCAAAGCGCTGGAGCACATGGCCCTACGCTATGATTCCAAGTGACTGACCGGCGCCTTTGATGTGGACTTAGAGCACAATGAAATTAGCAGGTACTCAAACTCACGAGACTTGCAATAGACACGAACTGCCTATATTGTCTCTAGATAGCCGTGTGTGTGCGGCGTGTGAAATAGACAGCTATAGACAACGTCGCTGCGAGGGGACGTGTTCATAGCAATAGACAGCGAAGGACGCATGAGTGGATTATAATACTTAAATGTGCGCTAGGTGAAAGATACCTGCCATTGACACCTGTCATACGGGAATATGTACTCTGATCGTGGGATAATTTTATATTTGCAAACTTCAAACTGTAATATACATACCACTGACAATTGAAACTCGTATACTGGTGTATTAATGAATATGATTGATGTTTCATTATATTTCAGTTGATGTCAATATTATCTGTTGAATTCAGTAGAAATACATAACGTGGTATTATTTTGATGATAGCCCATTTGTTTTTTTTAGTTTTTCATACCCGATAATGTCTGTATGTTTTACAATTTGTTGTCTGATTGGCAGATACCACTTACAATTGGTATTTCTGATGAAACGTTCATATTTTACAAATTTTTGTGTTTCATTTGCAAAATAGTTGCTTAGGGTTTGTACTATCAATCAATCTGATGATTTATTAACTCACATTCAAAACATTTGTATGACATGTTAATAATGCTGAAAAGGTAATACACGTAAAACGTAAAACTATGTGTCGTGTAAAATGTTTTCTGTATTCGGAAGCAATCTCTGCTAAAAGCTGAGTTCACTGTACGAGTCTGTCCCGTGTAAAAAGTGTTCATGAAAAGGTAAGATGCTGTTCCATACTGCATCACAAACACACGCAAAGGCAAGTAAATGTAAACCGTAGCTCCTGAATTTGTACTGTAATATTACAAATAGAAATATTTATAAATAAAGTTATGATCACACAATTTGTCCCCATACCTTCAAACAGAACCGTGGTAATATTGCATAGAGGAGGGATAGGTTTTGTTTAGATACAGATGCACGTAAATCATATTATAGTCTGTTTGATAGACAAGTTATTTAACAAAGAACCATTAGTTGAGAACATCAACTAACCCTAATGGTAAACCACCAACTAGAAAAGTCATTTCACGTTCCTCGAACTTGAAATATATATGGTCCAATATAAATAGATATGAATTAAATCACCAGATCGAGATATACATACTAATAAAGCCACTTTGTTCTGATTTAAACATAAAAAGTATCTGGATATTCTATAACGGCTCAATCAAGAAACGGAAAACATGAATATGACTTCATGTAATTTTAATGTATGGTTTATGTACAAATAAAAGTAATCTATAACGTCATAATAGTCCCAAGTAATGAAATGTTGCACGTATGAAAAAAATATGTGTTCACAAAAGGTGTTAAATGTTTTAATATTTGACTAATTTGTTCTACCCAACCATACTCTGCTCGTTCCTATTTCTTCCATTAACGGTTTTTACTCGCATTAACCAATTATCTGGAGATTTCACGGGTCATTTCGTGTTCAAATATAGAACCCTTTGAATCTGACGTATATCAAGGTAGTGTGTGACAAGGTATAGATATATCAAACTGTGCCTGTAGGGAAGTACTTGCATACCTAATTCATAAACACAAAGGATTATAAAGGGTTAGACTTAAACACGACTGCGCAACGTATATGCACTCTAAAAGACATAAATGCTCCAATAATTGACGTTTTATGACGTGAGTAATAAATACGGTTTATAGGCCACTGATTATGACAGATTAATGCACATAGTTGGATTTGAATAAACAGATACAGATTTACACTCTATGCGTTAATAATATGTAATCAAGACGGGGCTTAATGTATTTGCGGTTAACAATAGAATTCCTATGTTACTCGTATTAGCGTTAAGTATTTATGTTTCTGGGAAAGTTGGCTTCTTGTTTATTTATTTATTTATTTATTTATTTATTATTCATTCATTCATTCATTCATTCATTCATTCATTCATTCATTCATTCATTCATCCATCCATCCATCCATCCATCCATCCATCCATTCATTCATTCATTCATTCATTCATCCATCCATCCATCCATCCATTATTTATTTATTTATTTATTGTGAAAGGTAGCTGAAAACGTTATGCAAAAGGTATGAGAGAACAGTTTATAAGAAAACGCCAAATTGTTTGAAATAATATTTATATTTAGAATATTGCGATTACTTTATAGCCCGAAACGACAGTTCAGTAGAGACTTCAGTCTCAAAACAGATATTCCGTTGACTGGGAAACACGACGAATCTTTCTTGAGGTCTGACTAGTGTATTGTTGTACGAGAGAAGTGATTTACTAGCGGTCTTCAAGTAGCTTTTGGGATTCCGAACACGTGTTCGTCAAGGAAACAGCCGGGCAGTTACCGGTGAATGTGGAACATGTCTGGGGTCATTAAAACTATTCGGGGACCGCTTTGAACACACGTAGTGTTTCTGTGCTCTGTTTTCACTCATCCGAATAGGAGGAGTGCTCAGGAATCACGGGTAATAAGAATCCCGGGTTCTGTGTAAACACGTGATTATGATGATAAGTATTGATAACATCGACAATATTACCGAAATTATCATCATCATCATCATCATCATGTAAATCTATTGGTGTGTTCCAAGTTAATCCTAACAATATCAGAAACATCAAGGTCAACGTTTATCATCAGCGTCACGTTTATATAACGTCAGTAAAATGACGTTCACAAGTATGACTGATTTCAAATGTTTTGAAATACTGACTCAAAGAATATGGGCACAGTGTATCATAAGGACTCCATTTCCTCTTTCTCCCATCCATAATAAATAAGCTGAATGAAATGTAAAATATACATTGTACAATAGAGAACATTACGGTAATAAGAAAATTGCTGTTACTTTATTTATTAGATTACATCTCCGTTTTTTTAACATCAAGATAAACAAAACTTTGACGAAACAGAACCTGCACAGAAACTGATAAGGACCAAGCATCCTGGATAACCACTAACAGAAGTATCAATCAATAAATAATCTCATAGTAGAAGTGACAAAACAAACTTCAACGCTATCCGATAACCAGCCACCCAGAAAGCTGTGTCTCCAAGTCATTCCCTGCGATAAACAAGACTCTTGACAATCTGCCCAATAATTCACTGGACTTCAAGAGGAACTGTCTCTCCTTAGTAAGCTTAGCTGTTATCCCATTATTTGTGGGCGGGGTGGCTCGCCCCCTGGAGCAAAGGGGTGGGACAGTGTGATCTTTGGGGGACATGGGCGTCTTAAGCCGAGAGCTTTGTAATCCATCTAGTGACTTTTGGATAAACGGTAGTATACATGGATTGATCTCGCGACATTAAACTGACAAACCACATAAGGGGTTATGCAGCTGCGTTTTTAATTAAATTTAATGCAAATCTGCTAAATTACACATTTTGTTGTTCGTTATCTTTCTACTTGCAACGTTTATTCTCAGTCATTACCTTCAACTTTTAAGTGAAATATGAATAATGTAAATTTTAGATTCAAAACTATGGCCATACTTTATTTATATTGGCCATGCCATTGTACGCGGTTCCAACTTACCATTATCTCTCAATCCTTAATATATCATAGAGAAGTAAGAATCTTCATTCTCAGAAACAAAATACCATTTCTGCAGTTTGGGGAACTTACAAATCTTCACTTTTAAATATGTCCATGAGAAGCAGATTGACACAAACACATTATCTGTAAACACTAAAGCTATACACAAAGTAGTGGTTATAAATATAGTAATATTAAGCAAAAATACAGGAAAATGGGGCATGATCCGAATATAGTCTCATTGTGTAAGTGCGTACAATTGTATTTGTTCTCAATCGAGGAAATATAAGGCAAATCCTTTCCCATGTGTGAAACTTGTCACTTTCTTCATGTCTTATTCTGTGACCCCCTTGCAACTGTCATCTGTCAGTGAATACACTGCTGTTTGTAATCCCAATCTTAGACACATTGTCGGCAGTAGTCTTTAGGTCTTTGAAGTTCTGTCATGTACATCTCCCGTTTTGACGGATTGAAATGATAATCTCATGTTGATCTTGATAATGCCTACGGATTATCATGTTATGGACATCAAGATCTGCAAATCACACTGGATTTGGGCTGGACCAAACACGTTTGACATGCGTCACTGACATGTGTCATGCCGATTTTATAACAAAGGTGAGCCCCATATGAAAATAATAAAATACATAATTTACCGTAATCCTTTGGCGTTGGAAATTGCACATTTGAGGTGTGCCTTACAACTTAGGCATATCTTGACACACATCTGTAATGTTATATACAGGGTTAATGACGTCAACGTAAAAAGTAAATGACGTAATGTTCCCTAGTTATTTCTTTATATTTTCTATTTTAAAAAGTTTGAATTGGAACCCATCATCAATGCTAAGGCAAAGCATGTGTGAAGGAATACACCAGAAAAGACCAACCATTGAAACTCTACGGGAGGACACCATTACTACCCAAAAATGATACTTCCATCTCCGTAACGGTAATATATCTGTAGAGCATCACGCAGCCGGAAGGAGATGTAATCTAGTAAATAAAGTAACAGCAATTTTCTTATTACCGTTATGTTCTCTTTTGTACAATATCAATCAGCTTAGATTCATATTTGCTAAGAGAAAGTATTATCATAATATATCTACATGTTCATCGTAAACGATATTCATATATTACCATAATGGCCTATTTAATTCAAGCGCGATAAAATTCAAACCGTTTCGCACCTTTGGTATTTTCTACGAACAAGGGGAGTAACTGCTGGGGGAAGGGATTCTCTCGTTTCAAGGGAAAACAGCTTGGTAGCGAGTTTAGGCCGATATTGCCAACTCTGTAATCATCCAATTACGACATTTGTAATGTGATAGTCTTGAAAGTGGCTAAACATCCCCAAGACATTCAGCTAGTCTGGCAAAGACGCAGAGTTTTTCAGCCTTCGTGTTGTGTATGGAGAATGTTTGTTAAATGATAACTCAAAGGCTGTATGGAGTTATCTCAGCAAGGCCATTGCAGCGACTTGGCAACTGCTGTACCCGCGGAGCGACACAAAGGGCGGTTATCTCCTCAATACTTGATAGAAGAACGTCAGATCCATGCACTGTAAGGAGTTCTTGCACAATGTTATTATTACCCTAGGGTAGACGTATGATGTTAGTATTTTCTCTCTTTTAAATTAAAATAACGGCTTTGAATTATTTTCAATAATTATATTTACTTCCTTATTTAAACAAAAACCTCCAGGGAACACACTGTCGTTCTATTGAACACTTTTCACAATTATCCAGGTTTACTTCATCATTGTTATTCTAAAGTCATTTTCTACATCAGTGACTTAAAACCAACGTTTTTTCCCTTGCCAAATATTGAATTAAAGTATTTTGAAAAATTCTTTAAAACGAAACGAATGGAGTATGGTAAAATGCCGTGCAGCACGCCTTCAATGGACTTTTTTTCTTAGCAAGCATTCAGCTTTGAATTAGAATTCATCAACCGAATATCTCATTTCATACACAGATATTTAGAAGTCAAGAATGCCTTGAAATATTGATTAGCTGATAACATAGCTCGCTACCACCCCTACTGTGCATAAGTTTCAAAGTTAAAAAAGTAATGCATAATTTAAAACAGCCTGCGGCGTATGTAATTACGGGAGTCAAAAGTTGTCAGAAAGATGGAAAACACGTAAAATATTTACATGTTTGTTGTTTCAATTCTCATTATTGTTCCGGAATTTCAAAACATATACTTTTTCGTCCTGGGTGACTTTATTTATCTTGAGTCACATTTGATGAGTTCCTTAACGTGATGTCATAGTATTTTTCACAGTTTGTGTTTTCAAAATACGACAAAATGACCAAACTAATAAAGGTTGTAAGCGTCGATTTTGCTTTTAAAACATCATTCGAAAGCCCCCCATTCTGACATGAAATAATAAATATGCATATCTAAGTTCTAGCTGGCCGAAAAAAAGGCGGAGAGAAATTCCTAAAAAAAAGGTAAACGATGTTTTTCCAAACTATATGAAAAGAACGGTCGTTGGATGTTTCCATTTACGCGCTGACGAATTCTCTTTGAAACCCTCGTTTAGATCACACACACGGTGATTCATTCAACCGTATCCCATAATAAAGGATCCGGGGATATACCACACAGCGACATAAAGGGAAAGCGAGGGAGAGAATGGAAACTCCAGACTCTCGCGCCGACATTTTCAGAAAGTATCAGGAGAACTTTTACCATTAGACCAATGGATGAAATTATCTTCTGCTTTGATCCCGAGTTGTGTTTCTCATAATTCGTCTTTCATAAAGCTATAGCATCAAATATTTTCTTTTGAATCGTCACCGACATCTGCATATTCCATTTTCGTACTGATATCTGCCCGGAAGCTTAAACAGATACTCTGCCTTTTTTACACATTGTTTGATATTTTTTCCAAAAATCACGAAAATTGGTAACGAAATGGAAAATTTCGTTAAGAAACAAAATCCTCAGCTATTCCACTTTTTATCTTTAAAGGGCAGATTGCTTTCGGAATTAAGATAAGTGTTCTAAATGTTACTGTGTATCTGACGAATCTGTTCTTCAACAGGATACAGGAACTCTGTGTCAAACTGACATGCTGCCTTTACCATTACTGCTTTGGACGTGGATGGGTTTTTTCTGATATACATATTGAGTTCTTTTGTATTTCTTTCTGTTTTACATACATAAACATACATAAAAGTGTATAAACATTAAAAGCAACAAAAAATAACGAGACATTTTATACTAATATGTCCGATTAATAAAAATAATCTTCTTTTTTCATGGATAGATCACTATCCACCACAATATTACCCATCTTCATATGGTCGATTGATGGAGATGTTTTCATAGCTAATAATCTATAACAGCTGCTGTCTGTTTCATTTGGAATCGCTGCTGGGGATATATTGTGTATGGTTGTATTTCAATGGGGATATTTCCTTGCAATCAACATCGTGGAGTTTAATATCACAGAGAATGCCATCCATAAATATTATGGTGATTAATCCTCCAAAACGTAATGAACAGAGCAAGTTTAAGACAGATTCTACGGTGTTCCTCCTGTTCAAATTAATTCAAAACGTTCCGCTTGATGTTCAGATCCTGTAGGGAACAGCCTGTATATACCAAGTTTCATTATAAAAACATACCCGAGAAATCGAACTGAACGCCTGTGAATAGCGTCTCTTCATGCAATGACAAATCAATTCCTATATTTAAGAGTACATTTGGTTAAAAACATCCTTTGTACTCAGACGGAGCTATCGTTCTTCTTAAACTTGTCAATGGCTCTGCATGCATCTGTTTCCTTTCAAGATACACAAATCAATTAGGTCTTTAGCATACAAAAACTGTTTAAAGTAAACCTAGTTTCGTTTACGGATAGATGGGATGTTTATTAAAAACATGTAATCATATCTAGAGCGATTTGGCCAAGATCAAACATAACCACTACTTAGGAAGAGTTAGTTTTTTGCCTTCCGTGTGTGTAAGATGAGAAAGTATTGCTTAACATCATCCAATCTGACTATAATTTGGAATTAAAACAGCCTTTTACAAGAACGGTTCTAATAGATGTATCCGGTTACTTGTAAGTTTTGTACATAAGTTGATACTTGGGAACCTCACGTTTGTCCTGAATAAAGAAGATCCCATAAATTAGTTGGGGTAGTCTTATAAGGAAACTCCAGCTTTACCGTCGGAGCTGTGTTAAACCTACTCTTAGCCTACTATAGACTATCATATTTCAATGAAACTGCCGACTCGATATCTGTATAAGAATGCGTGTTACATGAGCTGCAGACTTCATCATTGATGCTTGTGCCAAGAAATATCCAGTTTCTGGATTCGTTTTCAATTTGGCGGCCATATTTGATTTATAGACCGACCTGGGTGGGCAGCCTGAACTGCTTGTATTCTTTTGTAGATTTCATTTTGTCAACACTACAATGTCTGGCGTGAAGTATACAGGACCATTGTTTGCAATTGCGCATATCATCATTAATTAAGAACAAAAGTTGGTGTGATGTATATTCACAAAGACTAAGGTGGGTCACATACCAAAGATGGTATTTCCCTAACAACTGCGTACCTTGAGGTGAAAGTGAAAATAGAAATAAAACGATTTTCGTACGTATATCGCTTGTCTACTGTGCACTTGCCCATGCTTCGTTCCCAATGTACGTAACAACGAGGTAGTTTGTGTTCGTAAATAACCCTAGTAAACCAAGGCATGCGTGTACAAGAAACTCCTCAGTGTATCACATTAGAATCTTAAATTCATTTTCCTACATTTCATTGTTTCTATATCTTGTATGTCCGCCTTATAGCACATGTGTGTTATAACGAGGAAAATTAGCAATCCCTTTGAAGTTAGCCGTTACCACTCATATCCTGTCAACTGAAGATTAATGTATTGGGATAATCCCATGAGATATGACGGGCAGAAGGTGTGAAATGTAAAGGTGAGGGGGTGAAGAGATGAATTAATCTTTTATCACTTTCTGGATTAATTTGTAATAAACAATGAGGAAAGAAAAATTTGGATTTGCTTTCAAGCTCATTTTCAATATGATTCACAGAACAATGAAAGTCGACCTGTTGTGAGCTTTGTACCAGAATTCCCCGAATGGTATTGATAAGGATGATGATGATGATGATGATGATGATGATGATGATTATGGGACCAGTGATGAGGATATCATTTTAAAATTTCACTTAACTCACCGTTCAACAAAATCAAATCCAACCTACTCAATTGTTCTATTGTTTTATCAACTATAACAAGGCTGTTTTCACAACTTTACTTTCTCAGAAATTCACATATTCCCATTTACTATTCATCCGTTTGGATGCAATGAGTCATTGTACAACGAAATGAAATGTACAGCAATGGCGGTGTTCAAGCCCACATATATTTCATTTCTCTCCTCGTATCCATTATCATATCAAGCTGATTCATCGCACTGGTTTCTTATGGAAGTCATCATTATGTATAATAATCAAACGTGTCTCCCCATGCATTTCAACCTTCCTCTGTGTTCGGTGATATAAGCCATGATTTATTACACGAATATGCAATGTATGACCAATTCAAGTTTGAAATGTGCACGTTGCCCAAAGCAAGAGTGAAATCATTAGCAATAAAAACACATTTACTTTTTTGTAATATTACATCTTCTATCACGCAGGTTTAAACAGATCAAATCAATCAATGTAATATATGACATCAAAGACATAAATTACTTCACCTGATGCTAATTATATTTTAATGGATGCTTTTAGTTTTTTGTGAAAATATGCTACCTCGACGCAGGGTCGAGACTTTTGGATGACACAGGCAGATACGGTTAAGGAGATGCAATATTGTCATATCACTGCTTCTTAAACCGACAATGCATACATAAGTCTCTTGTATATTTCATACTGTTAAACATTCGCTTGATAACTTACACTCCAAAACATTAATGGCCATATGCAGCCTACCCATTTATTCATTTAAACACATTTCGTGAAGTAAAAGTGGATATACTTTCAAAGGCGGAACGACATTCCGAGACTATTGTCGACGACATAAATAAACCTGGATGAGCAAATATATCATATTTTGGTGACAATTTAAATGATCAATGACATGTACCTACTGACACGGTATAGTACATACGTTTTACACACGATCCCTACCTCAAACAGAAAGATGAAATCCTTGCACTAAAGGAACTTTTCGTAGAAAAGACTGTGAACGAATTTCAAACACACTACATGTTACTGAAGCTTACGTCGTCCTACTGATCGTATACAAAACCACCCGAGCTTAGTCAGGTACATATCGTTTGAGGCCTACGTGCGTTGAGCAAGTTAATGCAAATGTATTTCAGGCTATAAACTATTTAAATGCTATGGCACACATACAATGTGCAACTCATAAAAATGCTAACACTTATAGCACTAATTGCGGGCAAAAAAGACATACCTGAACGTATGACACGCCCCCTGCCGATTATCAAACGTACACAAATGTTTTCTTGTTTGGAATTAAAACACCAAAGGAGTATTGTCATGGAGTGATTTAAACGTTGACACTTGCAATCAGATTTTTGAATATAGTATGATTCTCCCATCAAACTATCATGAGACATCATCGCAGCTTTTCACAAAGGTCATAACAGGCCATGCATGTGAAAACACTAGAATGGATATAAATTCAGCACTTAACCGCTCCCGTCTCCATACAATTCCACCGTTGTTCCCCATTATTTCTCTAATCCGCGTGTGTAGGCAGTACAAACTTTAATTGCGTAAAATGTCAGAAAATTTTATATTTATTTGAGTGTGTCATGGTTGAATTATTGTAGACATTGAGGAGTAAAGTTAAAATGTCTGATAATTACCCCCATGAACTAAATACACATCAGTAGGACTAATCGCAGATTTGGCAGACAATATTGAACATATGTCTCCACACCATAATCGTTATTCAAGCCCAATAATGCTTCTTGAGGGGTACCTTGGTACAAACAGGGGTACACTAGGAGGTAAATCTGTCAAATTGTCAAACATTTGCAAAGCCCATAGATGTGGATTGGGGTCTGGAGTTATTATCATTTGTGGTAAGTGATATCTGCTATCTATTCTCACATACAATGTACAATTTTGCTATTTAAGGACTGAGCCACTTTTACAACTAAATGTCATTTATGTCATTAGGATTCTGAAATGAATTTCGCATACTGCTGACATATGTTCTCAAACTGTTGAAATCCCTTCTTGTTCAGTCCACTTCTCAAATATCAGCTGATCATAATACTTAATGAAATACCAGTTACCAATGCATTGATTTAAATCGTTTTAAACCCCTTCTGTCTACCTACAAAAGCGAATGCAGTAAAATTAATTACGTGAAATGAAGCATAGTTAATAAGTAATAGACGCCTTTGTGACAATAATGTAACGCATTGCATTAATATGAATAAGTCATAATGTTTTCACAAGGGAGAATTATGCTTGAGAAGGGTCCCCAACAGCATAGGCTTATTACCAGATGCTTACTATTGAGAGTTGTAAGTTTTAGCAATCAAGATGAGCTAACAAAGACGAAAAACACACACCTTTAACAAACGATCCGTACGTGCAATTGCAATGGTGTTAAATAATTTAGGTTACATGATACCAATCTCTTTGTGTGTTCCTCAAACAATACGGAAGAGACGCATACGTTCTGTTGAGGCTAATGTGATTATGTTTACCTGCAATCGATAGGAGTGCATTTCCAATAGTCATTCTTGACAGCCCATGCGATACCTTGCCATACTCATTGATCTATGATTGTTACATTTGTATATGTCAATAGTGACATATAGTTTCAGAGAGTACGAATTATCAGCACATAGAAAACTAGCACACTCAGTAAGATGTATTGATGTTGATGTAACTGACTAAATATGCAGAATGCACAACAATTCATTGTCTCATGGTATTGTCAAAGGTTCTTTCAGTAACTGTTGTTAATTTGCGTTTTTTTCAATAGAGAGATATACCTGATTACCTTCTATGTACAGACAGAATTTTATTAAGATGGTCTATACAGTGTATTTTCAGCATCATCACTATTTTCCTCTCTTCCCAAATACATCTACCTGTTCGAATGACGTCACAAAGGTATTGAAACCTTGGTATAGTACAGGTTACTTCACGTCACACATTGTCCATACTCTTCCCGGCCCCTTTTCATCTTCGGGCAAACAATGCATTCAAATGATATGTATAACTCGAATGTGGAGTCAAACACCGTTATGTCGATGTAAAGATGACGTACATAAATACTGCGGTTTATTCGAACTTGACCACAACCAAAACATGCGATTAAGGAATGAACAGAAACCAAACTTTACTTCGAGAAAAGTGAACGTTCGACATACCAAAATTTATTCGACACAATGGTGTTAGAGTGTAGTTTGTTATAGTTTTAACGTGAATATTGGTTATATTCCTTTCCATTACTAGATGTTCTGAGACATGACTCCTCACTCTGTTATGTATATGAAACGGATATGATGTTCCGAACATACATTTCAACTAAACCGTGAGTATTTACTTAACCTGAGCGCCCTGTGATGAGAATCTCTTACATATACATGTACCTTCCTCGTCATTCCTTTAACGCAATACTGCACTATATAACATTTGAGTATACTTCATGAACAGAAATGACATATTTCTAACATATCCTTACACATTTCATTGCATGTACCATTTCAACATTATTAAATCCAATACAAAATATATCAACTTTACTGCAGCGTTTTTCAGTTCAAAGTGAGGCATGTTTTCAGAACAAATATCATTAATGTATATTTGACATACATTGCCTCCTATACCGGAACATCAAGGAAATTGAGTGTGTACACGTAAATGTAATCCCTGTTGCAATGCCTAACATACCCTTTCTTTAAGACACATTTTCATAATCGAATAATTTAATTTCAATAACTACCATTTAAGTCTTTTATGCAATCAAATAAAACTTTACTAGACCTTACGTTATGTGCAATAAATATCATATGTTATTTCTGTGTAAGGTCTCCAATACCGCATCAGGAGAATATGTCTAAATAAATATATATATGTATGTCAGAAATGTGACTTCGTCCCAAAACGGTTCTTGGGTGATATATATTTTCAAAATATTCAGCGTTTTCAATAATGTTATGCTGTAGCCAAACGTCTTTGCTACAGTATCAAGACTGACCCCCACATACCTTCAAATAAAAGTTAGCCTAACACAACAGAATAACAGAAGATCATGCTGTCAGGGTTTCCACACATTATCATTTTCTGCCCATCTTTCTACAATCTTGTCGAACCTTATGAATATAAGCTGAGCCCGGGTCTCTGTCATGCGGTACAAAACACTCAAGGCTAATCGAACTGAGGTCACTGGCATAGACATATCGTTGCCTACATTCCATAGACGTATCCTTGATGAAGTGTTGAAAAGTGACACTGCTTTAATAATATACAAAAGAACCGAAATACCTGCATTGGTAAGGTACATCAGTATAATAGTATTTGTATGCTGTATGTTGGTGATTTTGAACGATGGTATATTAATATATTTTGCGGTTTTTTTTAAAGAAATAAATTTCGATTAAAATGCTTATTAATTTTACCTTAGGCATTTATGTTACTTGGAGTGTCATCTTTGTTTTAGCTGTATACAAACAATCTCAATCGAAAGCATAAATCGTAATGATTAAGACATAAGCTAGCATATACAACATTTGAAATTCGCAATGCAATCCATTATGAACGTTTGAGTTCTTTTCAAAACGTTGCAAAATGAATGACGCGTCTGATAAAAACGTTTGAAGTGTCGAATAAACGAATTCAAGCTAATCAATGTAATGAAGATAGTTTTTTCTCACAAAATTAGAAAGCCTAATTTTTATAGAATTGCACCTTAAGTTAATAATATTAAAGATGAGACACAAAATAATGCATTTTGTATCAAATTCTGAAGATTGATCATCACAGTATCACTTGCATTATTAGGTTTTGATAGGAGGTTTAAAATGATTTTTAAGAAGGCTTCTTCTTTAGAAATTTACTTTGTCCATGAAATAATCATGCTTGCTATTTCTCCAGAGTCGGGCACGTGAGGGTGACATGAAGAACGCATGTCACGTTTGTGGTATGATTCAATACTGATGTGCGTAACAAAGTCGGAAACACTGTCCAACACAATTTGTCAAAATGATTTAGTAATGTTTCAGAATGAATCTCTAGCTCGTATGATTACTACAGTTTATATATCAAGAAGTAATGTGTGTGCAAAAGAAATATTCTAAGTAAGTGGCGTTTGTTCTTGAATAACTTAATCCACCAGTAATCACCTTCAGAGCCTTCAGTACTTTACATGACTTAATCGGTCTTTTAAACTTTCACACTTATCATTTATTTTGTTTTGGTTGTTGATTGTTTCAATATTCTTTTCCGAAAATGCACCTTTATATATTAACATTGACCATTTAAATCTAATATGCACTAATATATGAAAAGATATCCTTTCCTAACGTCAAATCGTTCACTGATAGAAACATTTCAAAATATCCAAAGCATTATCTGGTAAAAACAATTATATATAATATTTTCTCTCTTAGAAACTGGGGTAAACATCATCTATATTCAAGGGAGATAACTCTGAATATAAGAAAGCAGTATCAGTGGCGTGCCACGTGCGCCGCCATTTTGAACTTGTAATCAACATGTTTCACGTTGTCTATCAATCATACTGACAGCGAAAGGGAAGTAGAATTTCCCTCCTAGAATAAATGGTGTACTTCGTTCAAGCCGGCATGTCAGAGGTTTGGGTTGACAGTGTGCCGGTCCGACATTCGGAGTCAACGCTCCGACTAAAGACACAACGACATGTACTACGGGGTCATTTGTTTAGTGTACCGTTATACCGATGTAGCTATCTACGCCATTATATCTTACAGGCTATCGCATTTAAATTATTTCTCTAAGGCACAGAAGAGGTCGTTTCAGTTCAGCTATAGTTTAAGGCAAAAACACACACAGATATACCATATTTAATAGGTTTTTTATAATAAAGATATGCGTTACGGCATTTACTAGATTTTTTTAGATTATGCTGATATCCTCTTTTCATGCAATACAAAAACATGCCGTCCTTAAACTGGATTAAGTGAAAATAATGATTTTGTTGATCTTTACTTTAAACTTAATTTCAATTATTTCATACTGGTTGAACTTTCGATCTTCATAAAGTACTTATTGTTCGATGTGCTTTGGAATGTCCAATCAAGACAACAAAAGTACTTTCAAATGTACAAAAAGTATGTTCGGTTGAACACTGTCCAACTAAGAGCCGTCAAAAAATGGAATGTGTTAACATGGGTTCATAGGTTTAATAGAAATCCTAAACAAACCGTAAACCCCAATGTACACCAAAATATTCATATCAGCCAATACCCTACATAGAAGTATCGCTGTTTCACAATAGACAAATTCAAATTAATTAAATCTTTCTCAGAGTCAACGAAAAGGTTCCGAAATTTCACTGCCATTTTATCGAAGGTTAACAAGCGAAACACAATGTCTTTTGTTTTTATTACCTTTGGCCATAATAGGGGACGATAAATCTCTCTCACATGCTAATAAAACTACCATATACATGTAGTTGCTACGCCCGATGTTGCCCCACTGCAAACACACACTGGGTCTTAGTGTCAGTGGCCAGATACGGTTAGTTCTTCCCCAACATGACGATACTATGGTTTGATTACAGAAAGAGGAGAAAAGTTATTAGTAAAAGGTTACACGCCTAAGTACTTGATAAAGAGTTAAATGGGGGAATTAAGACGATACGAACAGGTTTTCGTTGGCGAGAGTATCAAGACCTTATCGTAACCTTTGAGTTTTCGTGTGAAGATGCTTTTCGGTTTCTGTCGAATCTCATACCATGGGTGGCTGTTTTGCCCTGCTCTAGCCATAAAGGAATTGGTCTTGTACACATATGCACATCATCAATCTTCTATTCTGTTGTGTCAGTACTGATGTGACGTCCAAGGCATGTTAAAATGCATGAAGCTATCATAGTCAGCGAAAATGATAACTCAAATATATAGATGTCAACATTTACCATCAAGTTATCATATGAAGTAACACGGATCGAAATGATTCTAATACCTCGACTTTTATGAGCTTTCACTGCAGTAAAATGTACGTTCTACAACCTATATAAACCATAATCGAATAAAACCATGAATTCAACAATGAACATGAGACATTCTTATTTTTGACGACAGCAATGAATATATACCTTCTTATCATCAGCTTATATACGGTAAAACAACGATTTAGTCACCATAGTGCTTAACGATAGCTGTTTTTCCACATTCATTGCGACAGCTCATAAAAAACCTTACGTTTCTCCGAGACAATAAACATTGGGTTCCAGGTTAAACACCTAAAAGGGTACGCTAACCAGCTTATTTAACTTCAATGAACATTTACCATTCCTTTCTAAATGATTTCAGCAGATTTAAACTGTAAACATTTACAAATCATATTAGACGTCATTCATTAAGACAAAGCTGACACTGGTGATAACGGGGCTTAACAAAGTCGCTTAGATCATCTAAGTTTGTACACAGCGACACAAAGAACTGCTACAAATCCCGAGAGACTACAGCTTGATCAGGACTCGTCTTCAATATTCTCAATTGGTTTTCTGTGTACCAAGAGAATGAGAAGACTGTTTGCAAAATTATCTATTCATTTCCGTAATACTATAAACTAATTAGAACCTCTTGGGCCGAGTGGAACTTAGTAATGTCGCGGGGGACTAGATTATTGATCCACACAACGTCGGACGATTCCCTGTACAATTTCCAACTTAGGAGTGGGACGAAATGCTGAGAAACGGTTGGGCCTAAATTGATGTCGACCTAATGACTTTGGAGTCAGTGCCAACAACTGGCCAAACATTGTATCAAGCCAAACGTACATGACCTGTACTAGAAGACCAAGGGTTCACACTAGTCTCATTGCATCGATCTCGACATGTACAAGATGACGGTATCTATATTTGTACATACTGATGGTCCCATTTCTTCAATCGATGACTGTCATGTTCTACGGACACAACAGGACCTTCCATATAATGGTCAGATGCTTTACAATGGAACTTCCTAATCAAAGACCGACAAGCATGTTTGAAATAGTGATTTGAGACTATTTGATTTCTATACTTGTTGGAAATGAGTTTTGTCAAGAATTGTTTCTTGATTACAAGGTTGTGTTTATAAGACCAGCAAATGCCGTCATTTCGTTCAAGGCGTGAATCTTCCAAGCTCAAAACCGCCTTATTTGAATGATACAACTGGGGCCTGACCACAAAGCGCGAATCCCGTCCCCTCTGTGATAGCATTGAGCGAGGGTCACGTGCGACTCAGACCCTCCAGTCACACCAATGACAGCTGTCTAGCCCCAGCCCTGTGACTGGTCACTGTCTCTACTTCAAACACGCTGTCACCTGACATGTCTGTTCCACGCACTGGGGTCAAAGTTGTTGTAAGGTGAAAGGGACAGTTCTAAATTTAAATATAAATCATTCCTTTGATCCACTGTTTTTCACAACCATTTGTTTTTTTCTGATACGTCTAAGGGTTAATAGGCAACACGGGTCGTTTTTCTCTGTCATATTTTTGATGGAGTTATCTACTTTTTTTGCATGTTTGGTGTTACGTCTGTTCGCCGAGGTGACAATCGTAATTCGTCTCATTTCATGAACTTACAACAATTTGGGATCTTAATTTATCATGGTTGCAAACATGATAACAACAAATGAACGAATGTCTCATTATTATATTGGTATTTGATACATTGTAGTTATGGATGTGATATATGGGTATCATTATCATGTTTGATTTGTAAACATTGCATATTTTTCGTGCAGAAAATATGAAAATTGATTCCTTCCTTCACAAATAATGTAAAATGTAAAGATGTGCTTGCTTTAATGATCAGTAGTCTTGTATATTTAAAGTTGGTTATTGGATTGTCTTTCTGTCCTTGTGACTCCAGTCATTCCACTGATGGTATTGCTAATTATCTCATTACATTCTGGGATTACAATTATAATTACAGACTGGATTTAACCTACGGGTCAACCCGCCTTCGTTACTTTATTCAATGAATTCAACGATTCAGGCCTTATCTGGTTTGAAATGTTTCAAGTTTGCGTCCAGACTATGGTATAAATGTATTCATTTGGTATCTCAAATTGGGCATTAATGGTGCAATGCTTCAACTAAATAATAGTTGTCAAAGTTAATTACACGAATAAACATTTTGTAATGGTTTAAAATTGTTGGTCTTATCTTGTTTATAATGAATACTAGTAACTAGGTTTAGAACATATTCTTCATTATTACCTTGCCGGGATGTTCTACAACAGTATACAGGTATCATAAAAGTCCGATAAAGAAAAGTGTGTTCAACTTGTTTAGTGAGCAAATACCGGTGTCAATGAAACATTGGTAATGTTTAGGTAAAGGCCTAAATTTCAAGACAAACAATAGAATTAGTACTTCCAAACTATGCGCCAGGCACGTATAGCTCAAAAGCAGTGAAGTTGTACGGGTTTCGTTAGTGTCGTAAACCGCTGAAATAAATTATGGAACAAAATTAACAATTTTGAAATCAAAGCTAAACGAAAGGCTTCATACGCCGGCCAATTTCTGGCGACGAGTGAGCTTATTACTTCATTCCCTTAATGAGCGAGGAGATTCGAATTAGTTGGGGATGTCCATGGCGTTTTAATCCAAACAGGGCCCTTCCGAGCTGGCTTAATCAGGAACGGGGACTGTTGTGAGCGAGGGGGGATTCCATTAGCGCTGGGGCTTTTGTTCTGGGTATGACAAGCCCATGGGCTTTGTTGTTCGACGTTGTCTTTTGTGCCATCTTCTCATAAATAACCGACATCTCATCGTGTGCTTATGTCTGTGTTGGCCTTCCTGTTAATGCCAGTAATATGCCGCCTTTGATATAGAAGTTATATGAATATCTTATTTTAGGCTGGGCAGTGGTAATAGGCTGTGTAATTGGGAATGAAGATGCACCTAAGACAACGTGTGAAAATAGATTTATGTAAGGTACGATTTTTGTACTTTCCAGGTGTGACGTATGATCGCATGTACTGTGATGTTGAAGGAAGATGTGTTTACAAAATGTTGCGTATGTTTCCGATGAGTTTGTAAAAAGACTAAATTGTCATTTTTGGTTCATGTGTGATAATTATGCAAAGTTTTTCCTAACAATATTAACTTGTGTGTTTTAATTAAGCGTAAACTGGTTTAGATGCAAAGAGAGCTTAATTCCACTGAAGTGAACTGAGGCTTAGAAATGCAATAAACACCCCCGTGAAATGTACACTACATTTGACGAGACTGTGTCTCTATCAGTGAAATGAACACGGCGAGATGTCAATAGCAATCCTGTTTACCTCAATTGGCCGAGATGTCCACCTAAAGTGCCAGCTCACTTACTAAGGACGCCATAATGAGCCCACTTCCCCGATAACTATTCATCATACTAATACATACGTGGTATTGGATTAGACTTGTCAATTTCATTATTGTGTTGTCAATAGCACAAGGGTGTAGACCTATCATCGCGAAGGATCTCGACAGGGCAAAATTGTCTCAATTGTGTTCGTGAAATACTTGTAATTTCCTTTCTGTTGAGAGACATGATTCGACGCTTTAAGCATGTTCCAATACAATCAATACGAAAACTAGTAGTTAGTTTCGTAAACCTTTGGATATATATCCCATTACTAGAATGAATTTAATATGTAATGATTTAGATACATAGTTTATGGAGATACAATTTTGTTCTATGATTGGTGTTGTAACTGAAAAACAAGAAATGTGCATGAAACGGGAACGGATAGTTACATTTACTATAATAATGGTATCGGCTGTCAGAAAACAAGTCAGATTCATATGTGATATGTAATATACACGGATAACACATGTCAATATGCCCGCGCATTCGTCAACTGAGGATATCTTATGTCACAAACATATCAGTCTTTGTTGTGAATTATCATAAAATAGGTGAGACACTTTTTATACCATACGTTTTGTGGAGGAAAAAGGCAACCCCATGCTCCAAAACACTAATTATTCGTCGATACATGCCCCATATACCAGCGGTCACCTATGTCGGTTATATCGAACACAGGTAAACATGTGTTTCGCAATTGAACATGCCTTCACGAAATAACCCTACCATGACACCATTTTGTAACATATTTAACATGAATGCTTTAACAACGATTGCACTGCTCAACTACATTTATTGAACGAAATCTATTTAGCCTTATTTGATTTGTGAGCATTAACACAGTGTCGAAACTATACGAAAAGCTAGTTTGAATTGGTTTTTACGTTTCCATTCCAACTTTCTCTATCTCATTTGCGTACATTTGCCTCTTGTTCCATTTCAAATACAATTGAGACATAAACAAATCAAAAGGGAAATTTTATTAACACAGTAATGACCCTGGCTTAAGTGAAAACGACAAGTTTACTCGGAAGGGCCATCGGTTTTGTCACTGAAATTGATTCATGTTGGCAAAATCCTCGTGATGTTTTCAACTTTCTGCATTTTTTCCTGTTTATCTTATTTCTCAGGGGAGTAAAAAATGACTTTTTTCTGACGAAATTCGACTCGACAAAATCCACACCAAAGGCACACTAATACAAACGTGAACGGAGAACTAAATTCCATTTCTTTGCTGTGAAACATTACTCCTTTTGGTACAATTACTCATTTCTGAATTCAACGTTTGGACGTTCACGAAGAAAAAGACATCTAGTAAACACTTATTAGATTTTTAAAAATCCCAAGTTACTCTAAAATGGCTACCTGAACAAGGGTATGTAAATCAATGTAATTTTATTGCATATTAATTCATACAGAAATGTAAGTGTCGGTAACCTAATGCCCTGTATTACGATAGTATATAATGAAATGAAAAATGCATGATCATGAATACATTATGAGTATCTTTCTTTCATAGGAATATTTTAAATATTAATATATCTCATCATTAAACCATATGTTTGTTATTATACATAATAATGGTGTTTTTCATAAGATAGGAAAACACGTGGTTACATTAGCAAACCTGCCGCACATTTATACGTGTGATCAATAATTTAATTGAACAGTTATAAAAACATCTGTAATTATTTGAAATTTGAAACTACATTAAACTCCTGGATTTCAATAGGTGTATTTTGAACTCATATTTAAACTATACGTTGAATTATCAATTTACTTCAACTCAAAAACATATATTTGATATTACATTGTACGAATTTTGGTACACATAAATAAACCCATTACAGCACTTCAGTTAATATTTTAAACAGACTTTTTACATCACGGTAATCACAATCATGAAATCGGTAAGATGTTTGAGTAAGAATTCTGCCCGTATTACTTACATAAAATAGACAACTGGTTTGCTGTAAGTAATCACTGTTTGCTTTCTATTTTACACCCAGTCATAAGTTATGATAGTTTGATTCCTTGTTATCATTAAACATGCTATGAAAGTGCCATAAATGTTGATGTGATGTGTCCTCATATTTAGGATTCTACTAAAATCCCATCAATAAAAAAACGACTTTAGAGGCGTTTAGTAGCCCGTGGATATAGACAGATAATAAATATGTTTAACTGTTAACGTTAACCCTCGAGTTTTGAAATCTACATCTCGACTGATGTATTACTTCTGAGTGCGATTCTAGATGTTTATCTGAAGGCAATCCTTAGTTACATAACTGCAGCATACCAGAGTTTTTGTTAAAGAAACAAGTTTTTACAGTTTGAAAAATGTGGTATTAATTTCCTGTTGTAACTAAGAGTTTAGAAATGTAATCAATAACTGAAATTGACACTGTGAAATACACCAACATGTCATATATCATATGTCATTTACTGTTCACTCATGAAGTTTATTGACATTAAATAACACCTCTTTTTTATAATAGACTCAATGAAAACTTTATGTGTCAATTTCATTCGAGTAAGGATATATGAAATGAGCTTGTCCTATGCCACATGTTTATATACAGGCAGACTGAAATTGACATTTTAATCATTCATGTAAGATCTCATTTACAAAATGTGAATGCACAACTATTATATTATTAAAAAATAGTATCAAGAGTTAGATGCTGTTTGCAAACGTACTTTGGATAATAATGCTTTTTTGCCTTTGTAATTGACATGATTTAGACTGAAATGTACATGGCCTGTTCAATCACTGTCCCTCAAGGCAGGTGAGATTGAAGGGACAGGTGGGAAACGATAAACGCACTCAAATAAAACTAATGATTCTTATGGGGTTCAGGTTATGACCATAGATCTCCCAGAAAAGAATGGCGTCCATTTCAAAATGTACACGGTTATACTTCTTTTGTATAGCTCGGTTTTAGCATTGTTAGGATTTGCTTTGACCTCAATCTGACTACAGATGCATTGACAATACTATAAACAATATGAACTACAATACGACAAGGATAATTGGGTGCTCATTCAAGTATTAACCGAGTGAAAAATTATACTAAAACTTTATTTCAAGTGTATGGTTAAGAGGGAAAATGTCCATTTTTTTCATATTCTGTGCTTAGGTATAACTTTTCCCATGTATCATTTATGGTTAATTAGAGCTGGCGTGACTTAATCTCAACTAACACAAAGAACGATATAGTTCTGTATATGCCTACCTTGAACTGAGGAATCGGACTGCCCGCTAGGACAGCTTAGAGGATCCCGGCCGGGTAAAGGGGGAAGGCCCGGCGTCATTTCGGGGTAGAAACCCCCGTTTGTATAGCTGGGCGGGTGGCCCGGTTGATAAACATCGCCGTATAATGGGGCATAGTTTCTCATGGGGAGCGAGTTCATAGATCCAAGAGATGATATCTGCATCTGACGACAATTGTTCAGATAATCTTGACTGGAGAAGGAATTGTACGGTCCTTTGGCACTGTTCATTGAAAAAGATGCTCCTAGCTGGTAGGTCGACATAGCGCAAGAATTATGAGCAAGAGCGGCGTCGTTGGAGTAATTTCCCCATCCGTTTTGGCCCGACACGGTAAGAGCTGATCGCGGTACAGAGTCTTGTGTCCCGGGGCTTGTGGGGAGGATCCCACTCGAAGTCACACTCGAGGGGTAAAACGACAGCCCCGAGTGCGCCAGGATGTTATTGGCTGGCTCCATCCTAGTTCATTCCACCTGCAATCGACAACATATTACGACATTTTTAGTCACGGTGCAAACAGTCGAAATCGCGCTGAAACTGACATGAAGTGCGCAATGTACAACTGAAATAGACATGCTACACGTCATCTGTGTCAAGGCGGAATGAAGGAACTTGTTTAATTACCATTAATCACATTCATTATGCACAAAGGTCATAACCGTGATGTAAGATACTCAAAACAGTGTCCCATAATATACATGGAAGCAAACTGGTTTAGTTTTGACATTTTAAGATGCCGATCAAGTCATTTATAACGCATTTCATACAATAAATAATATCACAGAACCGCAAATCAAAACTAAAACGATGTTAATTTGTAAGCAACTAATTATCCTTTATCACTGGAGAGCTCCCAGCAAAGGCCTCCCCAGTCGTCTCCCTTACATTGAAACTGACATGATAGAAACAGACATCCCAAATAAGAAATTGACAATAATATGCAACCTACAACATGAAATGAACATCATACCTACTCTGTATCGGTCTCGTACCGAAAGCTGAAGATAGCATTGGAAAACACGTGCTGTATATATCCTATTATACGATGAACATTCAGAACGACAGACTCTTTATATCACCAAAGCAACTATAGGACGGAGAGCTGTGCTATCTCATATGCATTAGACGGCGAGTACCATGTGACGTCAAGTAGCCAATGAAACGCGGTGTCTATTTCAATAGCAGTGTAGGAGCGCTCACCGATTTCCTGTAAACAACATCAGCCGCGATTAAAAAGCAGTAGAACTCACAGGCATTTGTGAAAGAATAATCGAACTAGGGGAATCTAAAAGAGCTTATGAACGAAACAAAATTTCCTATTAAAATAGCGCACTTGAGAGAGAATAGACCTGCAGTACGTGCCGAATCGTGCGAGCCAGCTAATTAAACAACCGGGTCGGTAGTGGAGCTCTAAGCCAATGAAATTGCATACTGAGTTGTCACGATGTGACTCCCGACACTGAGCTTATTTCGCTTTCTAGGGTACCGAGAGGAAAGCACAGGTCATAGACTTAAGTACAAGCATGTGATCCGTGATCGCTTGAATAAAATTACGGTATAAACATCAACATTTGATGTCTGAATGGCAAACATTCGTTGAAACTGATAACTGGTTCATTAATGACTGGCGCACTACCGTAACCCTAAGTGTTTGAAATACTCCAGAGAGACGATACACAGCTCGGGGCACATAACTATGGGGTAAAAAATAGTGAAAAAGCCACATTAAATTTCATTTGATGTCATTTCACATTTTCCTATGAAAGAGAAAAGCTTAATAGATATCTCATAGTGGGGCATTTAACCCTAAAAAATTCCAAAAGAAAGGCATTTCTTGTTTGGCGGAGGGGCGATCCCTCGGCCATGCGTTGGCTTATTTTATTGGCTCGCGACTACAAGTTATCTCCGCATTTACTGCATATAAACGGCTAACAATTCACTCACTGGTTCAAGTTTTATTTTATTCGCTCAACACCTATTGTGGGCTGTGTGCAATTTATACCCTACTAACTATTTAATAAGATAGGACATTTGTCTAAAATATCACTTCACTGGGTTTTTATCATTCGTTTATATTCGGAAATTTGTAACGAGCCAGTGACGGACTGTGAAATATGCTAGATCGTGAATTTTACCCTACCGTTGCAGAAGCAAATCAAGGCGGAATGCATGTCAAATGACATTTTTGATTGTGTGTTTTTTATTTGTGTGTGTGAAAGGAACTATAACCCAGTTCATCAGTTTGAGTAGAAGCCCATCAGGTGTTGTGGGTCTTTGTACTTGTTCGTCAACCATGTTGATCTGTTCATGTGTATCAAGAAAAACAAGTATTTTATCAACAAGACGAAAATATTGATTCCGACGCAAATATGAAAAGTATTAACTTTACATTAAGCGATCTTCTGAACAGATGATGATAAAACGTACACCCCAATCTGCATCTCAACCACCCAAAAAGTAAACATGTCTTCTAAAAAACAAGTTAAATTTATGTTGAAGGCATCATATTACTGTCAGATCAAAGGTCCAAACTTTACAGCCAACCACGAATATTTGAATGCAGCAACAACCAAGAAATGATATCAGGTTTCAAATCGATTGACAAGGATGTGCTGGTCTGAACAAAATACCAATACAATAATAGTATAAATTTAACATTTGACAACGAATATTTAAATACACAAGTCAAACATTATTGTTACGAAATCTGAAACCCATTGTTATATTTTCATCACTATGTTTAATTGATTCGTATGTTACACTCACGTGCAATAAACATGTCAAATCAACCTTGTTTATATGATATCACATGCGCCCGTTCATCACTATAAACGCTTATATCATTCACGACCCGTTAGAAAAATAGGATTCATTTGTCATTGCTATGTATTCAATGATTCATTGCTATGTATTCAATGGTGATTTAGTTCCGTATCTTTTGTTTCATTTATAAAACAAACATTTGTTCTTGAATTTAAAAACAAACTATTCGATCGTTTTAACAGCAATGCATTTGATATGAAAATATCACATAATGTAGATTTTTCCACTAACTGTTGGAATACATAAACTGAATTTAATTAATATTTGTTTAGTTAAACGTAAATAATCATAGGTTATGAAGATAAAGTATCATAAATTATGAGTAGACCAAGAAGGTCGCGTATTGTTGAAAGTAAATACCATAATCACTCGTAAATCTTTATAACGTCGTTTACAAGGCCTGGTCTTGTCTCAAGGAGCATAAACTGTACATTACATTTCACAATTCGTGCAATATCATAAATTTTGAAATCGCGCCCTCTGTTGTTAGACGACCAAAGGGAGCTAACTCCGTGTTATCAACGATGAATATCATAAATAACATGAAAGTGGCGTCTTTTTTGTTGTTATAGTTGATATAGAACCGAAGTGTTGTTAATGTTACGGTTTTAGACATTTAAAAGAAAAAGCGAAATCAGCATCGATTGTGAGGTTATATCAATTATTAAATACATTGACAGCTCGCTCATATTGACAAAAGAGTGCTCGTTTCAAAACAAAACAAATAGATTGCAGAATGATTTATCACAAGGCTCCTAAGTTCATTTGTGTCAGTAGAGAGTATGGCGCGAAAACGTTAACTTGCCATCGATGGTAATCGAGGGTCAGTACAGCGACATATTTCCATCAAAGATACGCATCTTGTTCAATTTAGTATAATGTTTATGAGAATTAGGAATAAATCCGCTGAATTATTACGAGGGTCAAGATACTTTCTTGTCACAGATGTTTTCGAAACAAGACTTATCGTTTCATTTTTCTCAAACCATATTTTGTCGAAAAATCACAGATAAAACTGTGAACACAGACACAACAAAATTCGCTGATGAACTTATCCAAGGGGTTTTCAATGGTCAAAGAAGGCAACGTTGTCCTAAATATGGACCGTGTCTATCCAAATCCATCGATTAATTTTGCGCATCGGTCATAAATCAAATCTACGAGGCTGCAAAATATGTTAACTGCAACAGAAATCATTGCCGAGAAAAAATCGAAAATCTACACGATGTATCATTTCATTAAACAAAGCCAATGATGTCTCACAAAACACAGAATATTTTATTATACAGTTACGAGATATTTTATTGTCTTTGAAGTAACAAATATATACACTAATGATGACGATTATTACCTTCGTGGCCAACCTAAGAAACGAAGCCATTAAATACTAAAATATAAATCTCAGCAGTCGATGCGAATTATACAAATAATAAGTTTAAATGACGTTGAAGAAATAAACTTTGACCCAAAATATTATCACGTGACAATATGAAAGGGATGAGATGTCACTCCGAAGAATGATGTAGTAGCACACGAGCCCAGAAAATGAAACACGGGATTCTTCAACAGTACTTTAAAATATCGTTATAATTTTCTTTACGCTAATTGGCACTGTAACCAAACTGCTCTCGGACTCATTACATATAATTAGAGAAACTAATTATAATGTACGAACGGATGGGCACCACAGTGTATCATATATGCCTCGTTTATAGGATGTCCAAGAATACAGAACTATTTATATAACGGTTAACCCGTCATGAACGATGTCAAAATCAGCCGGGTATGTATGTAAAACCATGTACACATGTAAAAGAAACTCTCGGCATCACTCATTGAGGTGGTTTTGATAACGGGAGATTTAAATACGCGGTTTCAATAGAATTAAAAGTTAATGCTAAACATGCGCTGTGAGTTTGAAGGTGACTGCTCAATTTCCTAAACATCAGGAATCTTTGAAACGTTTCATACCAAAACCCGTATTTTATGTTTACATCATACACATTGGAACATAATTGTACTAATAATTTTCAAAATTCATTAGATTTGTATGCTTTATATTGTTAAAGAGAATTCTTTAATACCGCTTAACAATTAAACGAGTTTGGTATTTTATCGCCGAAAAAGATCTGTCATTTATTAAGGATCATAGAAGTATATAGTTGACAATTGTAACTTTTTAAACAAGACAGTAAAAGGTGAATATGATGGGACACGTAAGTACCTCAAAGCCCAGAGTACTAACCTGATATATATGTATATTGATTGTAGACCATTTGTATTCTACCAGAGATCACTGTATAGCGGCAATAGACATCGCATCACGGTTGTCACACGTATAAAATAACAATGAAATGAAACGTTATGGCCATAAACTACATGTAATTGACAATAGTAAAGTGTCAATCATATTATATCACGTGACATTCATGTCGCGCTACTCTACAGGACTGGCGTATCCTGAGGGGAAAACACTGATGAAATGAACATACTCTAACTTGTAATTTAGTCTACGAGGCATTTATGGTCAGTGGTTTGATATATACGTACTTAATCACTAAGTACCCTTACAGATTTTGTCCATTTGCATTGTTCTGCTATAGAAATCGCTATCTTTAACCAGTAAGGGACCTAACGCTGGGCAAATTGTCATTCAATTAACCCATCCGTGATTAGGGAGTCGTTGAATTATGACAACAGGCAACAGGCGCGGGGACAGATATGTACAAATGACCTAAAGATTACACAGGACGCGCCGGGAACTTGAAAATGCGATACATGTAATTTTCAGATATTTGAATAAAGTTGCGCAAATGATTACGGTCCGGACCAAACTTGGCGCTTTCAAACTCAACCCGTACGTATGATGTTTAGTTGAAATTTGATCTTTGTTTCAAAGAGAGCCTTTGCTTGTTGTAATAAAAGAATTTTCTCACATGTCAACAGAACAGAAAATAATGAGAAGGTTACATTTCAAAACGTTCGAAAATTTTAAATCTTGAACGAAAGGTTAGTGCGTGAAATTAGAAATGTCATGAAGTTGCCAGGCGGGGATAAATATGTGGTAACTCGAATTTGCATATTTTATTACTATCATCAATATCACCCTTAATTACCGGGTGTTCTTATTCAGATATCATCAGACCAAATTTGTTAAACTTTGCTTGTCTGTCGAGACATCAGAATACATAAACACAGAGCTAATCCAAGTCAAATTATGATGCAAAGTCGTTTAATTAACCTCTTTTTTTTAATTTTCATCGCCGAAATTGGTCAGTAGCAGCTGTAGAAATGAGGGCACTAAAGTGACTTCTTAAGATTTTTTTATGTGCGATTGTAATATTAAAGTTCAATGGTGAATATCAAATGCAGCGCAAGTATTTCAATATCTCTGCTTGTTGGGCAATATAGCATAAAAAAGAAGACAGGTGAACCTTTCTTTCTACTTATCACACGAAATCCGGCATTTGTATGCTCCGCGGAATATTTTCGTGAAAGAAATAGTTTCTATGTACAAGATATTTCTTTTTTATTCCAGTCTTTTTTAACCTGAATACATTTTTGATTAAGTGGAAGATGCGTGTCTTCACAATACGCTCTTCATTGTATTATATTTAATGCATATATGAATATAAACTGACGATTAAGATGTACAGACTGCTAAAACATAGATATTTCTATGTCTAACAAATTATATCGATGCGGCCCATACTATATTTTGAAAAATTCGACAAATAACACGCGATTAGGAATTCCCAGTTGACAATGGCATTGATATTGAAATATCATTGTTGACAATATTCGAAATTCTTAATCTTACTTGACGTGGAGCATTAAATTGTAACACAAAAGGTAAAAAAGCATCTTCCAAAATGCAATTGAAGTGCAACGGAACTAGCCCCGATTTGTTTTCTGGAGAGCGAAGAGCGTTCAAAGGGCGGTAAATCTACCCAGCGAATACTGCTCGCCACACACATAGAGTAACACGCGAGTGTGCCGCTATATCAACATGGCTCTTTCAATACAGAAGTCATTAGCGGGTAAAGATATACCAGATTTCGTCTCCATATGACCCGTGCCGGATTTTGATGTCGACAAGTCTTTGTGCCCGAAATTGTGATTTAGGAGTAGGAATTTCAAAGAAAATTCTCTAAGTTGCTGTATCGCGGTCAGTTGCCCTGTCAAAACAAACGCTCGAATCTTAAGTGCATTGACGCGAAGTTAAATTGTTGGAACCCCCATGTAGAACACTGCGCAAGCAAATGTTGTTTAAAAAATCAATTTTAGATGAGTTGTCATCTCAAATCAACCTAAATGACAAATTTGTAATGTACAATTTCATTTCATTAGGTTAATTTCCTTAATGCATATACCTAGCCCATGAATAACTTATGTGCCTATAGTATAATAAAAGAATGTTTTTAATGTGTCACTTACACAAGTTTTCTGTGCTTGTCAGTGTAATTTAGAAACTGTAATCGGTCCACTGCACTGAACGAAATAAAAACGGTAAAAGACACAATAATACTCGTAAAATCAATACCTACATTTTACTCCATTTGCATAATAAATCAGGAGTTATCCTATATACTTGGTACGGAATGCACCCAAATGCCTGATCTTAACGGTTATCGAAAACTATCGATATACACATGCGACTACAACATCATATACATCCGTCATTAACATTCATAAAATATAACTTGCCACAAATGTCACCGACAAATCAAGAAGACTTATATAGTCATAAAACAATGACAGAATAACACTTACCTCAACGAAAATATAAGCAATTTTAAAGGTAAATCCAATTATATTCAGCGGCCAAGACTAGGCCTAAACGTGCTCAGTGGCCGAAGGAGGGCCTAGAAGCAAAATGCGTAACAGCCAACTCTACTCTTCTCATAAATGAGCCCAAATGGGTTGGCGTTTCTTGACGGCTCTTTTGATCTCCTATGACGGTCGCGAGAGAATGGTGTTTCACCGTTTCGCTTATAAGCGGCGTCAACTGATTTGCTAGAATATAAACCTTGTTCCTTATTCGCCGTAATATCGAGATTGAAGCCAACTTTGTCTTATCATTACGGTAGAATTTTTCTGTCAATATCATCGTTCCGCCTAATTTTGTCTGAAATTGCTATTCTTTATTAGACAGTCGCTTCCTGCTAAAGCCAGCAGAGAAGGGACCATAGCGAAAGAAAGGACTATTCCAAATTTAATGTGGCCATTTCATCAGACCAAGACATAGGTCTTCCTTGTGTAAGGTGGACCGTCTTTCTCTTTGTGAAATAGCCATATTTCGTCATAAAATCATCAAAATATCCTTCGTCGTCCTCAAAGGCGAAAGAACAAACTGTCTTCGTTTGGAAAAGTACGGACAGATTTTAATTGTCTCTTACCATTATTCCTTTGAACATTAGAGACAGAGTTTTATGTAGGTTTTCCCATTAAATCAAGTCTTCAAACGAAGTCTCAAGTCCCTATTCGGAGGAACTTCACAACTTTTACCGACTTCTTTGTCCCTTTAGTACAGAAATGGAAGATTTATGAATTTCGATGATTAGATTCTCAGAATAGTGGGTACGAAAGCTTTTAGATTAAAGTTAAACTATAATTAAATTGTTATTAAAACTTAACGCCGGTAAGTTTTGGGGGAGAGGGGTTTTAAGTAATTGACACTTAAAAGTTCCTCATTAAACCATGCAAGCAATAGTCATCTAGTGTTATGAGTAACTTTAATGAAATTGACATATGCTGAAATGAGTGATTGACAAATGACATTAACTGACATTCTGTATCCAAACCCAGAAATACTTTGATTTATGTCAGCCAAAAAGTAACATTGCCTTTGGAACTATTACTTGTTTCGGATAGAAAACTATTTCAAATGAAATTTCATTTATTAATGTTGGAATTGATTCATATTCAAAAAGACATTTTAAAACTGATTAATGTAATTAAGCTTACAAATATTACGTCATTTCCAAACATCAAGTTCTTATCAATGTTCATATTCGCGAACCGAATTTTCAGAAACCCTATACTTGAAATTTACAAATGTCATTATTGAGAAGTGGCCATTACTTCATCCCATTGGCCTTGTCAATTTCAAACGAAGTCAAACATGAATGAATGTTAAAACACTTCCTTTCATCATTTCATAGTAAAACGTCCTCTCTGTCCTTTCATTTCAGCTCTCGTTGGACACACACTTTCACTCAGCTATTTAGCATTTTGTCATTTAGTTTTTAAGCAAATATAAATCTGAAGAATATAAACGGAATATTTGAAACATGAGCATCATAATATTGATTATTTGTGAAGAATATCTCTACTTTTGTCAATTTCAAAGGGATGGGAACCAATTCCTATGACAATGTGCTCTGAAAAGTTCATCTTCGCAGCTTTTATGAGGCCCTAACGCCATAAAGTTCCGCAAAATGTCCCCATCGTTTCGTATTCAGTTAAATGGTACTTTAAGGAAAGCTGGTTTATTAAGGATACTGAAGCAAAATACGGAATCCTTAAAACTGCTGTAATTCTAGGCCTCGGTATTCCTTAAGTCTACTAAATAATAGGCCATATTTTTTCAGTAAATCACACCGCGTCTCCACAAAGGCAGTACTAATCGCTAAATCTTAAGCAGTACCCGCCCATCAGTAATATATGATTAAGTCCTACAGAGATAGTGTTCATATTTGTAAAATTAGATATGAGAGCTCAGTGATGGGACTGATAGTACAAACGACAGTAGCCATGGTTGAAAAGTCTATTTAGGGAAACGGTACCAGTGAGATTTGTATGAATTTTCCATTTTTGTGTGTACGTTTTGCATATATTAATGTAACTATTCGTTCATTTTGTATATTAATTATTCGTAGTGTCATGATTCAGTAATATTGTAACTCCCTCTGACGCCAATCAATTCATCAACAAACGTGAAATAAGCAGACCGTACTTCTATGATATGATTTATACGACTGTTGTAATATACAAAACGATCATTATCAGATAAACTTGATAAATTTGCATATTCATAACTCATAAATATGCATTGCTTATCCAGTAGGCCAACATGTGAGGAGATTCTTCGGTTGAGATGTTGGTCATGTATTTACATCAGGAAAACATTACATTTCAATACAATATCTGTAATCGACAAGTAGAGAAACATAGCTACTTTGTACTTCCGGAAATGTAAATAGCAAATCTCTACTTCCGTATATGCAATTGACAACCCATGTTTATTTCATTAATATTGTTTGTCTATGGGGTATAGCTAATACCCTAAGCGTTGTAATAACACTTTGACCTCTCTCTCTCTCTCCACAGCACAGAGGGAGACGAGTTTACGACTGACCAACGTCCAGCATTACTCAAGCCATTCCGGTCAGACTGACTGCCGAGTGATATACAACCCACATACCCCCTGTAGACTGCAATCAAACCCGCTAGCTTGCCTGTCCGACCGATAGAGATCTTTATTGACAAGGACTACTGGGAAACTAGTGGCGAAACACTGTGATATGTAGCCAATATAATGCTCCACTGACAGGGAATGTGGGGCATAAGTTACTAGAAACATCGGCTTCATCTTGATAACATTTTATATATGTACTGTTAAAAAATATAAACCACGTGAAGCAAAATTTAAATCATTCTAGTGTGAACACAATAGTTCACATACAAATCATGACAGATAATGATTTTCTTTGCTTGCTTTAGTCGGGTGTTATATTTCATCATGTGTTTTATTCAAATTTACCATAATAGTGAAAATTGATTTCGACAGATAGTCAATATTTCGGTCACAAGTTGCGAAAATTAAGATCTCCGTCATATCATAAAATACGACCAGTATTGACTCAACCTCTCGCGAAATTGGTCCCTTTTGTTATGAAGTGATTGTCTTGGGACACGGTTTGTTAAAATCACCTCAAAAGTACTACGTATATGCTGGACTGAATTGATATACATATATCTACGTAGGATATGTATAAAACGTTATTCGATCAACCCGTTGTCCCGAATCCGTTATCTCGAAATAGTGTGTTCTTCGAATTAAGATTCAGGATCAGCATTCTAAAACATAACAAATCCCATGGTAAACTTTTGGTTATCTGAAGGACCTCCTTAGCTCACCCCACTTAGATATATCAACAAATCTGTCTTAGACTGTATTCAATGTCTTTGTAAGGCTGCTTGTTTGTTCCAATTTCCCATTTGTCGTCTATTATTCCAACTTTGTCCATATGACCACTAGCCCTAGCGAGATAGTCTCTTGACTTAGGATGACTTATGAACGCTCCTCATCTTCTACGGTTACTATATCACATATACACACAAACCGTCAACACATATCATACTGTATGACAATAATTCAAACAAACAGCTTGATGTGTATGACAACATTACCGGTAGTGTTTTCAGACTGGTTGACTTATCGCACAGATACGCCAGACAGCTATGCGGTTTATGTTAAGATTAAAGCCACACGCAATATGAAAGCTGGACGCTGCAAGTACATTAGTAAATTCCATCAAGAATATGACGTTTACATAACAGAGAGACAAATGAGGCCACACAAGAAACGTGGGCTGCTTGCTTTGCAGACAAAATGTGGGAAATGACCTGATCATATAGCACATTTATGACTTAAGAGTCATGGTAAAACATGACAATTATTAACGCTAGGCTGGTTTGTTCGCGACCAGGTATAGCGAGGGAGTCGGCACACCATACTCAAATACCAAACTACCCTAATAAATTGACAGTAAGTCAGGTTTCACAGTTATGAGCCTTGGTTTTAGACTGGTATAAAACGACTATGAACTATGGTATAAATTGGCCATTGCAAGCGATTCATTGTGTCGAATATGAGAATTTTATTGTCTTTCAACGCTTGTGAAAAATACTTGGAAGAACATGAAAATTGCGACGTATATCTTATGGGCGAAACGCACGGTTAAAACGTGTCCTATATAATCCAAGCGGTATTCTTCTTCCAACCTACCGTGGGTTAGGAGATGTACTGAAGGCTTCGGAAGTTGGAGCCCAAGCAGATGGTTAACATTCTGGGGAATATTTGGAGCACATTGAAGGACTTCTTACAACGTGAATGTTTATTTGGATACAAATTCTTTACGAGGGCAATGCTTCTGGGTGTTTTATCTGTCTGGTCAGCAGGCGAGGAACCCAGTCGATAATTGTTGGAGACTGATTTAAGGTAAGGACAAACAGAACACATGCCATCCAAAGTCATTCCAAAGACTGATAATGTTTGCTTTCTTGTATATCATCAATATGATATCTTCCGCTTTGAACTGGAGTATCTAGTAGACAATGATAAACTCCCTGTCCTTGGGAATAGACTCAGGTTTACACAATGTTTCGGGTATAATGTTTCTTCTTTGACTGTAATCGTGTGTGCATGCAGATATCATACTGCACATGTTTAGACCCTTTTTCAAATCCATATCAGTTATTTAAGGTTAATTAACAACTGCAACCGCCACCTTCCATTGTCGCTTCAGTTGCCCCGCAGCGGTTGGTGCCGTTAGGGCAAGATGTGCTTGCCCATTCTACGAACGCCTGCTCTTCGAACACATATGGTTAATAGTAAGCCCTAAAATCTCAACGTGGATCGATGCTCTCAATATCGCTCACTCGATTGTCTGGCCCCGACCGTTTTTTACAGGCCGGTTTCACTGGTTTGAATTTTGCTAAGTGGGTCGTTAAACAATATTAACACGAGCCGAATATATACTGTTTGACGATTCCTTGCTCTGTCCTTTTCCGATTGACCAGTTTTCTAAATTGAGCATTTTCTTGACCAGCAATTTGTTACAGAAGAACATATTTCTTCTACAACTGGGCATGCTATCGTTCTATGTCGTAAGAAACACCGTTTCAACCCTGGGGTGAGCACGCAAATAAGCAGTTCTCCCAATAAACACGTTTTTACACACATGCCATGTAACGTCTTATTTCGTTCCAAACGAGCATGATATTTATTCTTGATCAATTTAAACAACTGATCGATGAAAAACGAAAGGTACAGAAACCTATAAGCTCAAGCTGTTGGTTACATTTATCAGTGCAATGGCCTAATTCAATCACGAACATCAGTGATTGAATTGACAACGTCATTCAATACGCTGCGCACGTGTTTCAAATAAAAACAAATACATGATACGGGACCCTTAATCTTTTTTCAAAGATACCACCGCCATGTATTCACAGGGGAGATCTTGATTACAATATAGAATGTTTCTCTCTGGATTTTTCTTTCTTAAAGTTCTGTTGAATTTTATAGACCTTTTCTTCTTTAATGAAAAGTTTCCCGCCCAGTAATTTAAACAACAATGAACCTCGTGGCGGTCAATCTGTCCAAAATTGCGGTCCAGTATGCAGCGGCCAATGGGATAGCCATTAGTTGAATAGCGATACAATTGCTGTTATATGTATCCATGGTCATTTACAACTCCAATTGTACTCCACCAATTAGGGTCAATGACATGTACCAGCGGGGTGTACAAGAAGCCTCGTGGGGTAATTGGTCACTCTAATGTGGTCAGTTTAGGGTCCTCAGGTGCGGCTGGACAATGGTCAAGACGTAGACCATAAAATAATTTTTCAAAGAAGTTTATGCTACCTATAAGACGCCGCCTAATAATTAAGGTATCCGTGAGGTATCGCTATCTCAATTAGGGTGAGCTATTCAGAGGTGTGGGGTATTCATTGGACAATATTACTCCGCTGTGACATAGCGTTAAGCTTACAGATTACGCAAATGATACGACATTTGTAGTGGACAGTCCTTTGATGTTTCGGACATAAACATTTTACCTGACCTTCGATGGCTTAAATTGGAGGGGCAGTTTGGACATATGGTTGAATAACCGTTGCGCTATAGTGGACATGACAATGCACTTCAACAATACTTTATTAGAGGTTAACTTTTGTTGAAGTTCAAAGGATCACATGGTGCCTTGTACATTTGAGGCCGTGTCAGGATCTAACTAACATGAATCTTACTCTGGGTCAAGCCACCTGGGAAATTGGAACAATGATATCTTAGTCAAACTAATTTGTTAATATGTTTTTGTTTCAACAATGAGCAAACTGTATAGCTTAATTACCTGAACGACTTTCGATACAGCATTGAAACCTTTGTTCACATTGAAACATCATTTGTTTAATTTTGACATAATCGAAGTAATTTACAAAGTATGTCCACACAACAAAGGTTGATACTGCAGACTCCTAGGTTCATCATCACGTGCACTCCATGATCCTATCACTTTCCATCAACAGTAGTTACATCTGAAACGCTTTGATACATTGAATATTTTTGTATGAGGTGATCTTTTGTTTACTTATATTTTTAATGTACGTATCATTGTAAAATGTACATCGATATGCATTACCCTTATACACAAAAAATACTTTTAAAACATTTTTAACTCTTTTAATATCGTAATTAAGTGATAAAACAGACATTACGGCTATCGATTTTATCTATTATTCACTACCTAGGCTGAAACAAAATAGCAGAAGATACTAGAAGTTTATGCTTGTAAGCTGGATGGTTTTTTTAAATATATTTGTGAGAAAAAAACTGCAGTTGTGTCATGTTAACGATATGAACATCTGGTTGTGTGTGATCAGATTCAATTAGCATTATTATATCATTTCATTAAGACAATAATTTGCATCTGGTGTAAATCAACTGTCACTTTCTTTTATTATATGCAAAGGGGAGATTTGTTGCTACGGCCACGCATTAAACCCTGTGTCCAGTTGAGGCGATCCGACAGACCAGTGTGACCGGCTCGCTGGTGCTATATTGCATGTCCAGTGGTGTCTATCTGGTCATTTCATCACGCCATGTCCACTCCGACACGCATCAAGCTCGGTCAAGCATATTGGTGACCGTTCGATAAGTCTACCTACAACAAGGCCCACGAACATCAAAGGGGCCGCTCTGTAAGGTGAGGGAAATGTTCGCCCTCGGCCGGAAAAGCACCGAACGACCCATAACGTCAGCAAATCGTGCTTTTGAAATCTGTTTGGGGCTATGAACATTTGAATAAACGCTCCCGTTTTGCGCTTTCTTGGAACACAGAGATAGAAGTACGGCTAAGCTGTCGCGTCTGAAAAGGTATGAGGTAGCACAATACGTGTGCGTTACTGTCATGGCCGTTTGGGTTTTTACTATTGAGACACACATTCAACGAGCCCAAAGTAACCGTCGAGTCAACCTATGATGCTGATTAACTCCCTTGGATTGGGGCTTCTATAGCCAGAATGGCTTTTTGATTCCAATTGAACTTGTCTATAGAAGAACGAGGGGGTGAAGAGGGGAAGAAACGATCACAAGACTGTCCAACTGGGTACTCTTGACTGTCATAGAATATACATACAAAACGGTTGTATCGCCTTACAATCATTCAACAAGTCTTTCTCTATCGATGTGCTACGGCGTGAATCTTTTGAAAGGACCTTTGTTGGAAAATGTTACTATGGAAAACTTCAAAGTGGACAAGCTGCGTACTCAATGGTAAATTGAATACGCAGGATAAAGTCGCGTTTGTTGACATTTGTCATGCTTAAAGACATCAAAGATATTCGATATTCCGCTAATGTTACCAAACCACGAATCTGAGCCCTTTTGAAAACCGTCACTAATGGCGGTGAATAAACGACAACTGTACATTTCATGATTGAGTGACAAGTACATATTAAGGATAGACTTGGGCGTGTTATTATAGACCTACGTTGGGCTATGTGTACTCTAATGGCGATGTATACTTGAAATCACCATGAGACAGTGTTAAAGAATAGATCATATGACAGCCCTACGTGGTTGATTTGACCTTGGTGACATTAAGGCTGGGCTTATAATGCTTAACTCGTTACAAAACAGTCCCAATTACCTGAGTGTTTATGATAAGCATGTATTTGTTTCATTTAACAATTCTTGGTTTGTTTTATGCTAAATGTATTAATGAGTACGTTTCATATGTACTTGTCCTCGCTGTTAAAGTACAGAAGAGATCATATTTTATATGACCTTGAGATAGATTACTTTAAACATGTAAAGTTAAGCTACTAGCTGATTAGTCATAGACGCCTTACGATTCATTGTGTCGTGTAAATATTGGACAGTTGATTCATTAAAACAATATTTATCAATTATTCTGTCAAAACCACGTTCTATATATGCAAAGCATTCCAGGTTAACTGACAAATCAAAATACAAAAAGCCATCGCTTACATATTTCTAATTATGTCTATTCAATATAACTTAAATTACAAATTGTTTGTTTCATTATATTTACAAAAATAACAACTCCCGGTGTGCTTGCCTTTCTGTTTTGTCAGTTAGACACTGCAAAGACATTCTGGTATTGAAATACAACTAACAGGTGTTTGCCTTTTTTGCTAAAGACATAGATCTTAAGTTTTACAATGCGCTTCAAACCGTGTTAGTTTCTACCCTTGTGTGGTGAAACTCGACTCGATCGTGATGGTTTTTGTGTGAGAACACTATCATAGCCACAATCTCACAGAGGCGCTTTGTCTCCGATTCCAACAAGGGGAGTCCAAATTCACCTTGTTTTACAGCCGGCTGCCTTCCAACTGACAAACACAACCGTCTCCATGTTACGTTTAACCCCTGTGCAATCCTCCCAGTTATGTTGTACGGCACTCATAGACAACACCGAAGTGTTTTGGCGCTATGTTAGCGCTAATGCTGCTTTTTAAAAATCAATTTCAATTCTCGTAAGGCCATGTATTCATGGCGACCAATGTTGACGTTGTTTTGAAGTTCCTATCGTCGCCCACGTCGCCGTTGTTTGCACTACCGTAATATATTGAATGTTTATTGCCTAATACATAAGATGAAATCACATTAAACACAATACATAATATGAAAGTTTCTATGACACAGATTAATTGGTTCAGTTTCTGTAATGACTTCTATTTTGTATAATGTGTTTATAATGTATTATTACCACTATTACCAATTTATACAACAATATTATTTAAAAAAATATTTACGTCAATGTTTAAATGATATACTGATTTTAAATTACTATTATTGATATTCACATTTGTTATAGCTGGGGTTGCACTTTCGTAGCCAACTTCAAATTCATTCGCTTCTTTGGGTGGCAAATTGGGAGACTCCACTCTAAAAATTAGTATAATCTGTACTTTCCTGAAAAAGTATAACATGTTACATTTGACCACTCTGTGAAAGGCATTGCCTGTTATTATTTTTTATCTTAGTAAGTAAAACATAATGTTTATAATAATTCTATCATTACACCATACTTAAAAAGCACCACCACATTGTATCTGTTGCGTGACAAGGTAATATGATAATGAAGAAAAGTGAGTGAGTATGGTTTTACGCGCTTTTAGCAATATTCCAGCAATCTCACGGCGGGGTACACCAGAAATGGACTTCACACATTGTGCCCATGTGGGGAATCGAACCCGGGTCTTCTGCGTGACGAGAAAACTGTTCGAGAACATTATGCTCTACATTTCAAGAAAACCCAACACTTTCATTTTATTTATTTCGAAAGTTCAATAATTGTTTCTTAAAACGTTTCCCCGCGTTCCCGTTTGTCTGGTCCGGTGACCAAAACGCGCCACCGGTGTAGAGTTTTACTCAGGCAATAAAACATAGCCTTGACAAAAGACTGGTTGTTCCGGCACAAGACCGTATTTACACGGAGTACAAGATTACTGGATAAGGTGTCACCAGGTAGTGTCTAATTTTACAAAGAATGTACATAGATGGTCAACTGGAACAGATGAGTGGAACACCTTGAATTGCAAAGACAGTGTTCATGGCGATTCGGACACTGTAGGAACATACTGCCATGCGCAACAGTGCAACCGCTATATATTTCTATACAACTATACCAGGAATTAATTAAGACCAGTTTAAAGCTGTAACATTAGGAAACCAGTTAAGCTGACACAATGTATGCAATTTTATGTCAGGTTATTTTGCATTGTTTATTGTTATGATTATACAGGATTTCAGTTGTTTATTATCATTAGGGTACATCAATGTTTGCTACGTTTTTAAACTGAAACTAAAATTGATGCCCTTGTCAATTACGTCATCAGTCTTTCTTCATATTCGGCACACAGTCAATGGCGTTTTTAAACGTGTGACCAAACAGTTGTATTTGGAGGAGAAGGCTTCAGTGAGACCATATTTCAACTCGTTGGTTTTATTTACGTAATTTTCAGCCATTCCACGTGTTCAGGAAGGATAAATTATCAAGTTAAAAAAACACAACTTAATGTGATCTAACAAAAAGTTTGTTAGGCTTACTTTTCCACATCACTCTGAACTCCTCGCAAGGTTATGGTGATTGGATTTTTCAAAAGATCATTGTAAAAGTAGAAATTGCTGCTTTCGCTTCTTATGATCCCTCGAGCCCCACGTTGATAGCATTTTTGCTCATTGTCGGCAAATAAAGATAATGAAATATTCTACCTGACACCTTTTCCTGATCACGTGGTTTGTAGATGAGTTGTCGTGAGGCTAATACCAAGGTTGGCCCTGGGCTTCTGAAACGAAATTGGATTCGAATTTAGTCCAAGGAAGAGTAAAACATTAGGTAGTACAACACGAATAAGAAGATTTTCCAAATGAATATGAAATGGTTATGAAACCTATTCTTGTGTTGTATCCATTAATTTTGTGTTCGTCTTATCATTGAGTCATGTTTAGTGTCTTATGTTGTTTATTGTTTACATTCTATCGTATCAATACAACAAATCTAACAACAAAAATATATTGTTGTATTAACTTCTATTACTTTAGGTTATTAATGGATTTTATGTTATGTGTTCATGTTGAATGTGTTATATTTACATGTATTACGTTTCGATCCAATGTTTATTAAAATTGTTTGGCATGTTGTGTTTTCTGTGTATCTTGTGTCGTGTTGGTTTGTTTGTTGTTGTTTTTGTTTTTTCGTCTGGTTCGATTGGCATATTTATGGTACCATATGTTTTTTATAATATAGACATTTTATCTTTGTTATATTAACTTACATAACCAAGTCATATTTGATCATGCTTCAATATGTTTTGGCATTGCTCATTAGTATGCAAAGTGTGCTGTAAAGCTATAATACGTAATGCTGTGATGTGCTTATTATTAAAATAGTAGGCATGCAAAGTATGCTGTGAAGCTATAATACGTAATACTGTGATGTGTTTATTATTAAAATAGTAGGCATGCAAAGTATGCTGTGAAGCTATAATACGTAATACTGTGATGTGTTTATTATTAAAATAGTAGGCATATCTCTATACCGCATATACTCGTAATTAAACGTCGATAATTTCACGAGCAAAATTTTCTTTTGTTCGAAACAAAACATTTCTTCCATGTCGATGGTTTTCTTGACGTGGCGAAGCTATTGCCTAACCACCCAACCAATTCTAAGTGTTCAACTGAATAATTCACATCACTCATTGGTTAGGTATATTCAGAGCGTTCACTCATGAGTTCACTACGTATAATGACTTGGGGCAACTGGCACATAATCAATAGCTTCAGACGTATATTTACAATTTACAAAAAAATTATATGTCTTATTTGCACGTTTATGTTGGTTTTGTTTGCCTAGTAAAAAAGATACAATTATTTTGCCATATTTGTTTTGTTGCTTTTGCAATGCAATATGGTTCAATTATTTTATTTGAAGCTGTTTTAAATTAACCGTAGTAGTTGATTGTAAAAGGTGTTAAACTCTTCGCGAACTCCTAGTTACATCTCTGTTTGTTGGTGATTCACAAACATGCTCATGTTTAAGTCAATATCATACAATATATTTCATTTAGTCGATTATTTTATGATTATGATGTATATTTTATCGCGTATTTATATGCATTACTATTTTTACCTAGGACCATATTTAAACACACTAGATGTTTCAGGAAATATCACAATCTGTTACAAAACATTACTGTTATGTTGGTATTTATTGACTAATTGATTTAAATTGTTTAATACATGTGACTCCTATGGTTGAGTTTGTGTATTGTGAGGTTAAGTCCTAGCGACACAAACGTATTACGCTGCCTATCTTACTTGTAAATTTGAACAATAAACATCTTAGTGAATGAAATAAACATGAAAGATTTAATCAATGACTTGAAAGCACAACGAAGCTATCTATAGCCGTGTTTCCCTAATATACCTTCGACTACGTCGAACAGACACGAGAAGTCCTCATCTAAACACTAAAATGATAATCCACACAATGCATAGCAGACCATTGAATCACGTGGCATCATTAATGTATAATCACCATGGCAACGACAAACGCTGGTCTCAAATAAGCACCGCATTATCTTCCTGTCATATTTCTTGCTCGCAAGCGCTGATAGTCTCGCTTCGATTACCTCCCCTACGTTTAACTCTCCAGTCTCTGATTTCGATGCAGACATGCGCACATGTTACAGCATAGGGTCACGTGACATGGTCCTCTCTGATTACATAAACATTATGTCTATTAACTGCGGTTCAACAGGTCAAGTAATTAGGCTACCGACAATAAAACTCGTGATTCACACGGCGAAGTCCCAGGGCAGGGCAGCCCGCGTATTTCGCCGTAGACACAATAGCAAGGTCTAACATCATTTGGTAGCCGAGCAGTTCATATCAATGTGAAAAGTGAAACGAGAAGCGTTGGGTTGGCTCAGCTTCAAGAGAAATAATAGCACTTTGGCTCTGGGAATTCTACACACCATATTTTTTTTAAATGGGCAATTATCATTTGGTCGAACATCAAGGAAAAAAAGGTAACCTCTTGCTCGTTTTACATTGTATGATATATTCCGTTTCTACATGATGACCTCTGCATTCTCGGTATATTAAAGTATATATCATATATTTGTATTGAAATTTGTCGACCGTAAAAATCCCATTCACAACTACCCATGAAATAAAAGTAGGTTAGACATAAGACGATATAAGGATAGTCATTCAGAAATATTTTTGTACTGCTTATTGAGGCTGAAAATGTGATATTTAAACCCCAACGAAAACCGCCTACTTATGTGTCTCCATTAAACAGAACTCGTTTGGTAATAACGTATTTGAAATTGCCACATGGACGGTTGCACGAGATAAAATGCTGTGTCCATTAGAATGTCTGTCTTGTAATTATTCATTAAACCGTAGATAAATACAAATAACTAAAACTTTTTAAATACAAATTACAATGGCTGGCGCGGAGTCGCTCTTTTCGTTTTCGCACCCAAACAATATAATGTGTATCATTGTCGTTTATTCATTCAGTGGGTTATTTTAAATTCACATATTTTGTAATTCATAGTACATGCAGCATGATCCTGCAAATGAGTTAAACAGTTCATGCTGTTTCAGCACCTAGGAAATTATCATAAATGTATAAGTGTGTTTGTGTTTGTGTATATTGGAGCTTCGTTAAATAAAATTCATCCTCACATGACTTGATCATTGAAATATTCCTCTAGGACTAATGACACAGCGCCTGAACTAACAACGACTCTGAAACACGTCAGTCGTGAACGGGGAATATTTAATCATAACCAATATGCACGAACTGATATCACCATATCATAAAGTATCCATACAATATAATTTTATATGCAGGATAGAATACAGGATTTAAGAATTATCAACAAAAGGAAAACCTTTTTATCAATTTAGAAAAATATCAATCAAGTATTGTTCTTAGTTGTCCACGCATTCTGCTAAATATGATTCGAATTGTGACCAATTCATTTGGGGCACTTAAAAAGTCATAAAACTCTTAATAAAATTTTCAAGTATTTTTATTGTCATTTTGTTAATGTGCCATTCGATCGTGTCGCTGAAAATGACATTAGTACAAGTAACAGAATTATTTCAATTTAAATAGCCATATCATTTTCGGTAAGTTTATATGTTAAATACACTGGCCAATAAAATTCTTTGGGAGCCTATCTAAATCTAGTAACAAAATAATGTCATTCTGGTGAGAGGGAACGATTTCCATTGTCCGATAGTGTTCACATAAATTATTTAAGATATTAATTTCAAAATCCGTTTGAGGAGTCATCTATTTAGTTCGTTAGTCATTCATTGGTCTCGTTTGGTTCTCAGTCATAAAAATGCCGCCTTATTATGATGTGTTTTGTGGCGTCCTTTTTGCCTCAACTGCCCACTTTACAATAAAAACCAAAAAAGTCGTTGTCAAAAGAGTCAGAAGAAACATAGGGTAAGTTTTATCAATCATTTTAGTTATTTTTATTAGTTTTTTACAACTGATATGTTATCAATTTATCATTATTATGGCACGTTACATTAATACATTGACTTGGTTAATGTTATTATGCACTTTTATGATTTATATAAATGATGATCATTGTATAAAAAATACCATGAAAACAGATTAGCATATTTTTCGTGTATTTTCTATGGGTACTAATGCTGTTTGAGCTATGAACCTTGGGCAGAAGTCATAGTAGTTTGACTGCAATCAAGTTGGGATTAGACTCGGATCGCCCCGCCTCCTAGCCCAGCTCAAGCCTTGGCCACGTATCAAATATCTTTATTAATCTAAACAAAGAAAATTCCGGATGGGACACTTTTGCAAAATAAATGAAGTCTTGGCCATATTTTAAGAGAATCGTCCATGCAAGCTAATGAAGGGGGTTAAGTAATTCAAATAAAAACGACTGTTTTTATCTTTTCGGTCCCGCGCCTGATTCGCTGACTTAATTCATTTGATCCCAGCAGATGCGACGTTTTAGGACCTAGCGCAGATATTCCCTGTGTCATTTCTTTCTTCTAATTGGAGGAACTGTGTAGACGATTCTCCATCATGCATGTGCAGTGACTTAATTAAATGCACACACCACCCTCGCAATAACGCGTACATTGTATAACTTCATAAATTCGTTGCAAAATGTATTATTGTTTCATATATATGAACATATTTTAATGGACTAGGTAGTTGTAATATGTCGTAGTTTGGATAAGGCGATTTGGTATTGTATTAACGACTAGAAACAAACGCGTTATATTGAGGTGATGCTCTCTTTCATGGATTATCTATGCGGGACAATCTGTCTTCTACAATAATGAAGTTGAACAAGGATGAAATATAGAAACCGATGGATTGGTGATGGTGTATAAAGTGTAATGAAACAGAGGTGATTCCGGTGCTCAGCGGATGAGAAATCGACAACCGAAATCAACAACAAATATACGAGGTCATTCATTTCACGTGTCCAGTTTATTAATTAGGATTTTCTAATTTACACAGGAAATATTGTCTTATTGGAGACTTGGAACATGACAAATGACGAACAGAATGCACTGAATCGAAGGCCTCTGTCAACGGTTTTTCTATTAGCAGTGAAAAACAATCTGTCTCATTGGAAATGCAGAAACGGGATGCCTTAACGAATTATTTTCTCCTTGCTGTAAGTACATCGTGCATTATTTTCTCCTGTTATTGGCTCGAGGACTGATGGTTTTTGTACTTGAAAGCGCATTGTATACAGAGGCTGGGATTTATTGTCATCACCGTCCTGTTTATAAACTATGATTCGTGTGTGTTCGAAAATGTATAGCCGAAGGGAGAGTTTTCAAATATAGACATTTAGATAGAGATAAATATATCGATAAAGTCATCTGAGGGCTCCACAATTCTCGTCACAAAATGCGAAAAGGGTAACGTTGATTTTGTGTTTTTATTGTCAATGTTTTCTCAAGAGCATGTTCTTAAGAGTTTGATAATATTTCATGGTTTTCGAAGCCAGGTCATGTGCCATATTGAAAATGCGCATGCCATATTCAAACTACGTTTAGAGTAGTGATTATATCTGAATCTTAAAATGTTTCATTTTCTATTATATGGTACTGATTATGTAATTGTATGCAAGAATTAAATCCCTGTCGGGTCGTGTGGGACAGATAGTCAGTCGTTGACAACCGATCGCAATCATCCAAAGTTATGATGAATATGATGCTACGTATCGTCGTTTTTGATACAGGCCTGCTTAGATTTCACATTTTTTTGTATGAGTAATGTTCCGATATTAGACACAATTTCTTAAATGAATTGAAAGACTCGGAATCGCGCTGCGGGTCATGCTATCAGTTGTATTAGTGGAATATTATATGTCAAAACAATCTAATCAATTTCACCAATCAGATGGGGAGACAGAAAACTAGTGTTTGGTTTCAAACAATTGTGACGACATACTTCGGGTATACCCCGGGGTGAAAAAGCAACGTGTGATTGGAGATTTGCCACGATGAATCTCAAATCTCGTTACTCCCCAGGACTCAAGTCCAAAATATACAAATTGATCCATAGCATGTAAACCCCATCTTCATTCAGAGACATATTCAAATTTGATAAATCTGTCTTGAAATTCTACAGACATACAGCATTTCAGATATAGGACGTTGTGTATACTGTACCCTAGATATGCCCAATATTCAAATCTGAAATGGGGAAAATTAACCTTTTTATAATATATCAGCTATTTTCTTTTAAGATCTGAAGATTACGTTTTAACTGTATCGCATAACATCCCACGTGCTCTATATGATACAGTTTAGTAAAGTTGAGGAAAAACGTGTTTTTCTCACACGGTACTTTTTGCGAAGAAATAACATTGAGGTTATCAGAGATTATAAGATAGCTTATTCTGATTACACACTTTCTCTGAGATTTGCTTTGGGTTTCCGGAAAAGGGTTTTTCTAACAGCTGTAATGTGCAAATGTTACGTGGAGTTTGGCATGAAATTTACAAGGAGAGTTAGCTACATACACCGCGCAAGTGAAATTGACAAGATCCAGGAAGTGACAAATTAAATGTCAAATTCATTAAGCAGTTTAACCCTTGCATGTCTGCCGGTCGTGTATGTGTGAATATGATGAAATATGATTTTTCTTTCGCCTTTAGTAGCTTCTGCATACATCACATTATTTCTGATCGTTCATGACAGACAACGCAGAGTTTCATTATTTACGTCGGTAGTGTTTTGGAATGAATACTTACATATTTATTAAATATTGTCTTCATGAAAATCGCGTACTTGTAATTTTAAAACAGTGTTATGTCAGCAAGCTAGATAGCTTTTATTGTTATTTTGTTTGTTTTTATGATAATGTCACTGGTGTTTCAAAACATGAAAAATACATAATGATTTATTAATGAAATATTAAGTTAGTAAAATATGCATAAACACAACGGGGAATATACATATCCTATCCTACTTCATCGTTATCATATATGATTAAATGTTATGTAAACATTTTAATTAATTTCTGTCTCAAACTATCATCAAATTATTTAAGTATTTGTAACAGTACTTTATTCTCATGTCCATCGACAATATGAAATTATTTGTTTACAAATATATAAATAATCACCACAAGCACACTATCACAGCAGTGTCCAATACATGGGATGTTTGAATGAAATAAAGTGCTGTAAACATACACTAAAGTTTTATATCAACAGTAAACATGATACTAAATCTGAAACCCGATAAACGTAAACAGACCTCATTAGCTATGAAATTCCCATAGCTATATGGTTCCCGAAAGACCACGTGGTACAGGACCGGTCTAGTAAAACTGTATTATGGCAGTGTTACTACAAATTATAAAGATAATATAAAGTAATAACACTGCTTCGAGCTCACTAACAGAATACCTAAGATAAGTAATAAAACACTAACGCAGAATTATCGCAAAATTAAAATTAGCATGAAATGATGTTAAAAAATTATTAAGTACTTGGTGAGTATAAACATTGCTCGGGATATCACAGGAGACCGTCCTTTAACAGGACTCTGTAGTTACTGAGGGTGCAATGAAATTCCTCAGAGCGGGACGTATAGCCCCGGAATTGTCGAAAAGCGTACATAAACGACACATAAAAGCTACCATAAACTGGCTTCGGAATATGAATGTCAAAAATCGAAGCATAACACAGGAGCTGAGTTATCCGACTGGGCGCAAAGACAAAGCAATTAATCGTCCTGACATTGTGAAAATTGTCACCACTTACCGGCCGAAGTAAAAAGCGAATCCTCTAGTTGTAGTTTCTTGTGTTGTAGTGAGACAAGTTACCCACTTTCCTCGGTTACCAGATCAAACGGTCTAAGCGAACAGCAGTCTCGAACCTCTGGTTGTGCCAGAGCCGAACATAGGTCAGAGGGGGTGGAGTTTACGAATGCGGCACGCCCACCGAGCTCCTGAGATAATAACATCAACAAAATGGCTTCCCCTCGGCGCTATGCGTTTTTGACAACGTCTTTGAATTAGAATAGAAGACAGTGGGGGATAGAGAGAAAGATGGAGTCGCGATGCAGGATGACAACGGTCTTTTCTCCGACAGTGGTCAGCGGTTAAGGGACTCTGATTTACGACAAACGTGATTCATAGCGTTGAGGGACAGCGTCGGGGGGACAGGATTTACATAGACAGGACTCGCGCGGGAGACAATTCTACGAAACATGGAGGTATATTCACAAACAATAACACAGCCGGGCCGAATTTTCTATCAGTCGGCCCACCTCTCACAGAAACTAATACGCAGTGAATCTGAATCACGACTGATGCTACCGCAATAGAATATAGATCCTTAAATCTTCGGACAAAATACCTCGCTTTTTGTTGTACTTGTTTTCCACAGTTTCTCATTTTACAATGCGCTTTAAGTCATCGGTGCCCGTATCATATTTCAACTCAACCTAGGGTACAAAACACACAACCCATCCTAAATGATAGAGCGCGGCGTAGAAGCCTAGCTTGCGGAACTAAAAACAGACTAGGGACCCTCTCCTCGCTTTCCTGTCATTTTGTGTACATTCTCCAGGCAAGCGTGGGGACATTGTTTGATTTTGAGATAAAATAAGAGAGTTTGTATCATCTGTGCAAAATATGGAGACACGCAGGTAAGTAATGATCGGTAAGAACGACCCCTGATTTCATGAATGCCGAAACTGCCATTTCTTAATAATGCTTTGTTATCTTAACGAGATGATAATTGTTTGTGTATTCAAAGTATGAAACTTTTTCAAACTGAAACACATTCGTAAAAATTATACATATATATGATTCCTATTCAGTTTTGTGCTTGTAAAATTGCCTTGTTTTCTAATTATAACGAAATACTGAAAAACGTTTTATATATCTTTCTAGGAAGCATGTAGGTAACATAGATATGTTGAACGCTTTTGTCGCACTTCCTAAGAATCTGTTCTCTTCTATGTGACATATATAAGATATTAATGAAAAAGATTTGAAAATGATTAAATATTGGTCCCTTTAAGACTAACCGATTGTATGTTTGTTTGCAAGAAATGTGTAGATAACATGTGGTTCGTTCATAGAAAGGAAAATGTATCATTTAGGCAATTTCTCCGTGCCTATCAATTAGTATTATAATAAATCAATTTAATGCTGATTGAGTAAAATTTTAATATAGGGCTTAGGGATTGGGAAACATAATTATCATTCACGATTGTTACGGCACAAGGGAAGCGACGATCAATTGAATTAAAAGCCCAGAAGTTTAATATTATCTATCCCATTTTGAAAATAAGGGTTTCTGTAAAACTCGCTAATCTAACCTAACTGTAATTTTAACAGAATTTGTGAGAAATGCTATTCTAAGAGAACTTATATTTTCCTTGATTTACAACTCAAAAGTGTTTATTTCACTGAATACAGTTATTGAATTATGACAGTTTACAGTTTGTGTGCATTTCATATTATTTCCAATGCCATTTTCACAATTCCAATTCCAAGCGTCCATCTGTCAATTTGAACTTCTATTTGTCTTATTTAGCATGGGATTACCAGAGGAAGAAATCTAGTTAGCCTTGCATGTCAGGTGGGGGGAAATTGTTGTCGGTTAATTAGATTTCTTGAGTGATCTGGAGTAAAATTATTGTCAATATGTCAAATTAATATCACGACTGTCTTTTAAATTTTCACGTCGTGTCATCACAAATAATACAAATCAGAAATCTTTTATCAAATTAAAACCGGAATGGAAATTCGTTTTTTAAGGATTTAAATTCTATCGCCCCTATTTGTACCTCCATTTGAAAGAGAACTGTTTTATATTCGTAACTTTATATGGAATAGACGTTTGGTTAATAGATGTTTACACACGTTACCTATGTAATTAAATAAATTTAATTAAATACATCCAAGTGTGTACGAAATTGACATATTTTAGTGCAGAAGAACAGCGCTTCGCAAAGGATACGTTTTATTTGCCATATCTAAACCCGGACTATCAAGGAAAGGCTTGTTAATTACTCTTAACAAGAGAAAGTCCAAACATATATGTATATATTTTATTCTCAGTATCGAATTCACATAATCGGGATCTAGTACCAGCATTAAAGGCATCCAAAGAAGCAGACTTCTGGAGTAGTTACTTGCACGTGTAAATATTTCATATTCTTCAGTAAATGGTAATATTTCTTAACTGTTAAATCGGATTTCTATATAAGGGATGATTTCCGTACAATGTGGAGGAAACGAATAACATATCACTCCAAAGTTATAAGTCAGATGACACATAATTCAATTTTAATTGCAGATACAGTATTTGTAATTTTTATATGTACATATGTCATTGTGACTTCAGACATCTGTTCGGAATTATTGTAAAAATACTTTATCAGTTTGCATGTGAACAAAAACATGTTCGCGACACTTCTCAAATGAATAGCAAGAATAGTCAAAACTTTGTTATATCAATGAATTAATTGTTTCATCATCGTTACTATTTATTTTAATATCACACCCATGTTTCCCATCATGGACCAAGCTAACATTTTCCTATTATGTTCAGGATACCGCGTACATATATTTCTCTTCGGGAGCAATAAACATGAAATATATCGCTATTTTGTCAACGAAAGTAATTAGCGTTTCTACGTTTTGGCAACCCCGAATGCATATGTTGAGAAACCTATGTGATTAATTACAGGACTTGTCTGTCAAAAATATTATTTACGTGTAAACAATGAAATGTATTTGCACTCAGGAAATGTATTACCTATGTGGCGTGTTTGCTTCTTCGTCAACATTGTCGCAGTTTATATGTGACAGGTGACAGAAGCTGCCCACTGTGACTGGTTTTGTCTTGAAGAATTTTGGTTTTTACCCTCTGAAGACGGTTGTATTATTGTTGTGTATATTTATCAACAATGCCAGTGTAGGTACTTCATTGATTTTTAAAACATAAATATTTTCAATATGACAAGTCCGGCAAAAACTCATCGCGCGATTAATTACATAACTTAGGGATAACAATATCAAAGAATAGAAAGATTCTATAATTTATCAAAATTCACAAATCATGTTATACGCTTCAATGTTTTAAAATACATTTGCTAATACATGTGGTAATGCAGATTTGGTCAAAATGAAAATGAAAATTGTTGGTTATTATTACAGTAATCATACATTGTTGGTCAGTATTATGATAATAATTCTTTGGTCAGTATTATAATCACAAATCGTAGCATCTCTGATGACATTTTAGTTAAAACCTGTAATGAAACTTTAAAAATTGCGAGATACTTTTTCAAACAACAAAATCCTTTTTATTTGCGGGCATAGTTTCTTTATTCTTTACAAGTCCACGTGGGTTTCCGTTCAACTGATAGAGTTGTGGAAAGGAGATTAGTCAGGTGAACAATTAAACTTCGGTTATTGGATAAGCCTCGCCATCACATACCTGAACGCGCAGCTCAGCTATCTTGAGATCTGTCGCACTTCCGCGTGATTGCATCACAACCAGGCAGAGAAAGAGAACAATACTTACCACCAGATGTGGCCAGCTTTATTGCATCGAAGGTGGGAAAATTATTGATTAAAGCTTATATTTATATGTTACGAAGTGATCATTTATAAATATGTAGGTAAATCAATAACTCACAGTGGTTCTAACAGCAAGTCTTCCATTGGATTGTTTGGGTTTACAGGGGTGTGGAATGTGTTGTCGTGGAGTGGACGTTGGGATGAAGTAGATCTATAGCATCATTAAGTGAATATACAGATGCTTAACTTCATTTGTCAATGTTTTTTTTTATTTTATTATTTCCCACCGTGATTTTGCTGGAATATTGCTAAAAGCAGCGTAAAACCGTACTCACTCAATCACTATTTTAATCTTGAAAATAATTACACCAAATGCAACGATTTGGAAACATATATTACACTTTTTCTCATTTCTTACAAAATAATAACATATATTATGGCAGTCATCATGCATTCATGTAATAAATCATGATTCAATTTAGTACATGAATTTGTTTCGCAAAAGATACATTCAGTTTCACTGATGTAAAGAATGTATTATTTGTACCTCAAACCTATTCATATATCGCTATTGTTGATCACTCGCCGAAATTAGGTGTCACACTGCCGTAAACAGTACTGATGACTTAACGACAAAAACCGCCAAGCTGTGGTATCATTTAAAGCATGCAATTTCGCATTTGTGCGGCTGAGTTCACAAACCATGTCATCCTTTAAGACCACACCGGCATGCGCATAGTTTAAGAACCAAGCTTTAAATTGCAGGTTAGCTTCAAGCTTGCTATCAAAATGAACCAGTAGGTTAACAATCCTTACAAGATCTGTTTATTGTGTGGGCATGTCTGGTTGGTATCTGGCTGAGCTCAGCTAAGTATACTACTCAAGGCTTGTTTATAGAAATAAGGCACTGTGCAAACTGCTTGTCTAGAATTCTCCTCAGAATGAATTACGACAAGGAAGTAAGGGTCTTTCATCATTTGTAGAATCATATTTCGAGTCATCCATGCATCGTCAATGATTGTAATCATAACCTAATACACTTGCTGCAGTTGGTGTGCATTCATTACAAGATGTCATGGTTATCTAAACGTGCACATTTTGTTCATTACATACTTCACATTCGTGTTGTGCTTATTTAACATAACACAAGGTAAAATTATGTATTTTCTCTCCCTCTCAATGCAAATTGAATGACAATCAGTTATGAGCAGTTTCTTCATGTATTCCCAAATACATCCTATGAATATACACATGCATTTAGACCTGAAGTTGCAGAAAGGTTATTCTTCTAGTATGATCCCTAACGTCCGACAGTTGTTGTGAATGTACTGGATATGATATACGATTGGGTTTTACAATCACCACATGCATTAGAAATGTAAGCAACACAGTTCAACTATTGCTATGAAACAGCTGCTATATCTGCAACACAGCTGGCCACTATTTTTATAAGTTTCCAACTCAGCTGTATTCTTCAGCCAAATACGTGTATGCGTTTTTTGTTTTGTTTTTCTGAACGAATACTTCTACACAGCTGCCAAAAGTTTGTTTTTGTAATCATAATTTTAATCCGTTAAATACACGAAGAACACACAGTTAAACCTTACACCAGTGTACTCATTACGATTAGTAGAAATAGCGCATGTAGGCAACGACCCCTAAATGATGAGATTCCATCAGCTCGTATCTATCCACATGCAAACCATTCGTGAAGTTTGTTCAAGGAAGCGATACAAGGATAGCCGCAACTATGAATTAAAATGCTGATGATCAATCAATAAGAATTCCACTTACTGCCTCGAAACTAGCCGGAAAATATGAAACATCTTCACATGACAGAACCGTTGATAAAATACACATTCATTCAGGTTATGGAAAAGCAGCTGTTATCAATGTTGCGTTCACTATGAACTCAGTACCATCAATAATTGGACTTATGGAAGATATATAGGTTAAGTGTATCTCCACTATATGTTTTGAATTATATTGTCTGATATTATGAACAAAATATCAACCTATATGCTAATTAACCTCACATTTGGTATTGAAGTACAAAGCGTTCGATAATTTTAAAATATACCAAGAATCCTAACATGATTTGTTTCGGAGTAACGCTTTGTTGTGTTAACAAAATTGACAGAAGTCATGATATGAAACCTATCACGCCTGCAGTAGACCCTGAAGATAAGGGAAATTTTCCTAAAAGCAGACAAAAGGAAGTCTGGAAACAGTAACATAGATCCCAACGGTGCACATTCTAATGGAAGATATGTCAAAGAGAGTTCCTGCACTCTTGTCTGGCACGAGATACGGGTTCCGTATCAGTATTGCAGTGCCTTAGGCAAACGGAAAATCATTTAAACAATGCATGACAATCAATGTTCCAAGTGGTGTATATATGAACCACGAGGATTGTGTAAACGCCAGGGTCAGACCAACCTGACATGTCATCCTTCGAGATATGTACAAACATGATGTTGTTATAAACAATACGAATCAATGAGAACACTTGAACGAAGGCACCGAATTACAGTTGGGTACAGAGCCTTAGCAGATGATGCTCTGACACGATCTTGTTATATAAGGTATTTTGAAGGAAAACACGTTTTATTAAATCACCTGATTGACAAACTCCCTTGTGGAACACGAGTAATGGGGAATGGACAAACCATACCCCGAGACAATTACAGCTTGGATGGTGGTTAGCAAATGGAAACCTCCATTGTCTCTACATGTACCAGCATAGATCTGTTTCATACAACCTGCTAAACGTTCAGGCATGTCATACGTATTTCCACCACACATATAAACTCCTATTATGATCATGACATATTATTATGTGTTTAAACGCAATCAACTCAAATCAGATATGCACGAATTTAAACACTAAACCTCACAAAGAGCGCATTGTCGACATTTATGTTCATATTTAGGACTTAAGAAACCAATTATATCTGCAAGAACTATTGTTTGACGTTTTGAATAGGGACTTTTGTGATATGCTGGCATAGCTGAATTTCAGTGATTTAAAGCAACTTAAAAGGAGCAATTTAACCGCGAGAAAACAAAAACATATTGTAGACAACTGAATGGATTTGTTTATTGTGAAAAATGATACGCAACATAACACTATGATCCCAGTTTTGTGGACACAGGGGATAGGGGATTTACGTTTGTGTCAGGTATTGTATTTGTGATTCAGTTAATGGCATCAGTAGGTGACATAATATACGTTACAACTGATACCACCAAAAAAGAAATGAAGACTACACTTAAATCTCTGTTGCAAGATTTAACGCTCTGTGGCGATCCTCACGTATGTTCACACTTTGTACTCAGCAAATAGAAGGAGACTTCACTATTTCTGAAGCGTCAAGCATTAAAAGTACTTAATGTGATGTTATCAGACTATGCAAAATAAACAAGATGTCCTCTCATTTTCCTAAAGGAATATCTAAAAGTCATTTCTTTCTTCAGAATTGTATTTGGACATAAGCACGATAGGCACTGAGTAAACACAGTGCCAGAACTAAGCACACCGCCAGAACCTTGAGACCTCTGCTACACGATGCTACCATCGCCCGATCCACAGACAGTCAAGCATGCGAACCAGTTTAAACGGAACGTAACAAAGCATTAACAGAATAATAAATATTACATGTGTTAATCCCACGTGGATTCATATGAGGACAATATCCAAAAGCAGCTAAACATAATATTCGTATTGCTGACTGTTGTACATAGTTGGTTAGATCCATCTAACTCAAGGTTTCTTCCACCATGTCCTTGCTAATCAATAATATCTAATTACGGTCAAAAGTGTTCCCCACAACGCAGTGTGTAAAATTCACAGGGCAGAGTGAGCCATGAACGTACTGTCCCTTGTGTCATGGTCTGTCTAATGTCAGACACCGGTAGTGTATCAATTTTCTGAATCTACAGCAAATTTTACTTCCTGGAACAAGTGTTGGGATTAATTAGAAACTAACCTGCCTATGTTTTAAACGATTGTACATTTATTTCCATGTTGTATGTCTGAAATTAAATTAACTAAACGCGTTTTCTCCTATAGTGACGCGTTTGCTTGAACTTGTGTGAATTTGATAACCAGTTCCTATTTAGTATTTCTTCAAGAAGAAAACAACAAAATATTAACATTGTTTAAGATCATTTGATGTTCTAAAATAAGAGCATTTCCATGAGGTTTGAACCATGGTGGTTGACACAGCACTGCATTTGGCTAATTATTCATGCCATGTGAATTGGTTGAGTTGACAGTACCATGAAAGGACACAAAATGTGATGTATAATATTACTTACTATGCACGTACGTCATATAACACGAGTTTTACATTTTATTTACATGTTATAGTTTTGTTATATGATAATCATGAAAATAAAAACTTATGTGTTATCTCAAACATAAATGTTTCATGAAAAGTTCATGTTTTGATATTTAAAGCTATCTGTCTGTGAGGTCTGTAACAGTCGGTCTGCACAAGACAAACCAGTGATTGATATCATGAACAACAACCAAGCAGTTGGGATGAGTGACGTATATCACCGAATGGATGTATTAAGTTGACTGGCACGGCAAACCTTCTTTGTTTGGATCCGAATCTAGCCCTGAATCCCTACATGGCTACAGTCGAATTTAGATTTTGCAATGGGACAAACGACTGACTGGTCTTGTGATCGAAACTGACGTTTATAGAAGTAATAAGAACCCATTTCGACATTCATGCTTTTTTCATAAACCTGTATTCAGGGTAAATACTGTTTGATAAGAATCACGTTAATACCATTTCACCTACACAAACAACAACATGTAAACAACGTTTCTGTCGGAACTCACGTTATGGTTTTAAAATAAGTGCCTTTGTCTGAGGTTTGAACATCGTCTAATACGGCCTATCGATTATTAGTGCAATTTGAGAGAGTTGCGTAGAGGGCATTAGAGATTGTTGTAGTACATCATTAAGGAGACTTCAAGAGTCAGAGAGTGAACAAGGTTTAAGGCCGCTTTGAGCAATATTTCAATTATATCACGGCCTGTCAACTATATAATTTAGTAAAACCAGAACTGATACAGTTCATTTACGCTTACCTCTTTCGTGCAGCTCACGAACATCCGTACTGAGCTTAATAACATTTTCTGTACAGATGTGTATCCTAAGGTGGGTCCTTACCGAGTCAACACTATAATGGATTAGGTACCAAAAGCAAAGCAAAGAAATGCGAAAGGATGTGGTACGAATTACGGTTCATGAATTTCTCTGGATATGTGCCACGCAGGTTAACCCTTTTGCGTGTAAGCGACCAATTCAATTGAAAACCTTCGTTTTAGATCACAGACACACATTCGACGGTAACATACACAATGTAAAGATGCACACTTTGACGTGGTTTGCTGGTCTAGACAGAGCTGTATACAGGTCTAAGCATGTAATACCCCGCTGGTTAGAAGTTTCAACGGCATTCTTCGAATTGATTAGCAGTTACGCATCGTATTTTGTTTGGAACCCCACTCTGTGATGTGGGTAGAATTGGATGTGCCACTCCATGAGGTGGTTTACCATTTGGTCCATTGAACTGGTTAGTAGTTTGGATTTGATTCCATGAAGTTTGTTTGGAGACTGGGCTAAACTCTATGTTGTATGCAGTATTGGATGTGCCGCTCCATGAGGCGGTTTACCATTTGGTCCACGTCTTTTAAATTGGTTAGGACTTTGGATTTGATTCCGTGAAGATGTTTGGAGACTGGTCTCAACTCTAAGATGTATGCAGTATTGGATGTGCCGCTCCATGAGGTGGTTTAGCATTTGGTCCACGTCTTTTAAATTGGTTAGGACTTTGGATTTGATTCCATGAAGTTTGTTTGGAGACTGGGCTAAACTCTATGTTGTATGCAGTATTGGATGTGCCGCTCCATGAGGTGGTTTACCATTTGGTCCACGTCTTTTAAATTGGTTAGGACTTTGGATTTGATTCCGTGAAGTTTGTTTGGAGACTGGACTCAACTCTAAGATGTATGCAGTATTGGATGTGCCGCTCCATGAGGTGGTTTACCATTTGGTTTGAATTGGGTAGTAGTTTGGATTTGATTCCATGACGTTTGCACATTGGACACAGCTCTTTGATGAGTACCACTCCACAAGGTAGATAACAGCTCTGAAGGAACACTTTCTTTGAGCTGGTCAGCAGTCTGGACTCGACTAAGCCAAGAGGATCGAAGATATTTCTAGCGGATAGCATTTAGAGCAGCCATGGAGTAGAGTCTGCTTTGGGTCCCTATCCTTGAAGTGCTTGGTGTTGGTGTTCTGCTGTACAAAGTGGTTAACGGCTTGAGCAATTCAGCAGAGAGAATTACAGTTGGGGCCCATTAATTATGTGTTTGTAGTTGCTCCAGGTCTATGAAATGCTCAGTAGGTCGTTCCACCCTGTAACGATTCACACCCAACAAACGATATCCAGCCTTGTTTATTGGTATATTGTATTACATTTTTTTAAAAAGACACCTGAAAGGACTGAATGAAATGTAATAACTACAAACGACTCCGAGCAATTATGATGTGTATCCAAATCGACACATGTCAATATGTTTGGGATTTTTCTCAAAAAATACTTCTCATTTTTCAAAGTCATAACTTAGAAAGGGGTAATAATTTTCTCCACAATTATATTACTTTGATGGCAACTTTTTAAAAGTATTCACCATAACTTAAGAGATGCAGGTGTTGCAATGATGATAAAACATGAAAGCTGCAACGCCCCCGTGTGGGCCAATCTTTATGATGTATGTTTCCTATCTTCAGATCAAAAGTCATTGCATTCTAAAACAAATGATACAGCCATCACGGAAACTAGAATCATATTTGATAAAGGCTTTACATTAATGAATTTTCAAACCTAATAATCTGTGGAGTTGTGTATATTGCCCCAGAGGCTGCACACCTGGCAAGGTCGGTGACCTAATACTCATTCAGATCTCTATCAACAGTGTATGTTCAAGAATGTAGCTAGGAACCACGAACCAAAACGTAATATACAGCTAAAGTGATTTGTTTTTCAGTAAAAACTACGTTCAAATATGTGGCAGCATGTTCTACTGTTTGTGGAAATTAGGAAATAGACCGCTGCTGTAATTGATGAACTGGTTCCCTAAAGAACATACTTTACATATAACAATGTGATGGATGCTATGAAATTGTTTTGCAAAATCAGATACACATACATATCGTAGAAATCGCATTGTATTATGTGCCTATATAGTTTAACACTAGCATAATGGTGTCTATAGACAGAAGGCAACATAAACATCTCGTCATAAAATCCTTTTCGAACACCTTCAATTGTTATTTTCTTATGTATATTTTATGATTCCAAACTGCTCATTTGCAGGTTTTATCTGTCAGTGATACTATTACATCTATGTTACAGCTATCAATAGGTAAACCATCCTGTCTGGTGTTGAAATTTAACTGACATGCGGCCAAAATCAATTTCAGGAATTTCAGTTTCAAACGCACAAGCAAACAAATTGACGGCGTTCCATTTGAAAAATCTATAGAACCATTCAGCTTGCTTGTGCACAATATCATATGTAACAATGTACACAATACACAATATGTTTGTCTTGGTTTCTAGTGCATTTGAAATGTAAATATAAAAGAAAACCATTGTAAACAAGTCAACAATCGTCTTGACATAATCTCAGCGTTTCAGGGAAACCAGACCTTTCATTAATCGGATACTAAAATACCCCCATCAAAATAGAAGAAATCATTTCTTATGTACACATTATTGTCTCTTGGAAACAAGTGATTCGCTTTGTTCAATATTCATATTTTATCTGAATTATGATCGGAGACTTATCTGAATGACAGACTGAAGCCGGCGGTGCATCCACATTCATGAAAGTGAATTTGTATCCCCGGAATTATTTATATTACTCCTTCAGACTATAAGGCTGGTTGAATTTATCTGCCGTATTGTCTCTGGTGAGACATTGCACACATACTGTAAATGAGACCTAGTTATGTCTCGTGTCAAAGATCTACTTACTATCTCGAGCATATTCAGGGTTTACTACTGAAGGAGCACGGAGTCAGAATATAAAAACGCTACACCGGACCAATATAAGAACGGTGGTTCCCATATGTTCTGTAACGGCTCGCTGTTTGTGGCTTATTGAGGTTTTTTCCACAAAATAACACAAACAAATGAAAATATTGCACTTAATGTAGGTTTCATAGTAAAAATCTTGTGTAGTTTGTATTAACATAATGACACAGAAAATAACAAAGAAATAAAATAGTTTTGTTATGTAAGCATCCATGATTGGGATACAGAAATATGTGACTCGTTCAATGTACCCGTATGCCGTTTCATCAAATGTTTGAAAATAGGTTGGGTCTATAAAAAAAAGTCCTTTGCCCTCATAACATAAATAGCGTGTTATGTTTGCTAGAGTGAACAAAGAAAGGACTGGGGACCATGCTCGGAGCGAATGTTTCATCATTAAACCCAATCAAATGACAGTAAGCATGAATTAAGCTGAAATTTGTGATTGCAATATCCTAACACTCAATTTCACTTTAACACGCCCCTATAATTTTAAAAGAAAACTGCAACTACTTCAAATGCAGAGATCAACAGTGACACATTTAATTAAAATATATGCTTCTTGCATTGGCTTAAAATGCGTCCATTTTATGTTCGTCACTTGGTCAGTTTGTCCCGATGGTATGTGATCGTGTCACTCGAAAAATGAACATTTTCAATAAACTATTCAAAAGATTTTATAGCACTTAGGAGCAAACGAGTCATGCACTCTTGTTTCGTTTCAGGAAACGGGACCATTAAAGGAGAAGTGAGATGGAGACGGGCAACGCTTGCCGTGGCGTGTCCGAGAAACTGGCTAGCCTTTGTGGTGCCATGGATTTCACTCCGTCCCATCATTTGCCAAGGAGAGGATGAAATATGACAGACGAGGCGTAATAATATGATGAGATCTTGCTTCGGCTGTGGTCTGCCACGATGTAAACGAGACCCTTTGACCACAAAACCGTGGCCGGAGGGCCGACGGAGAGATGAGTAATGACCGCTGGCCTGCAGAGAGCCGACTGGCCAACTGGGCAGTCAGTTGAACGGTTGGACTGGCAAGCCTTCCATCGACGTCTAGCTTGGTCGGCGAAAGATACTGCTACCAGTCAGTGCTAAATTACGAAGAGACAAGTAAATTGAATCGCCAGAACTCGCTAGACCAACTCATTGACTGACCTGTCGTTGTATATAAGAAAATAATATACAATCCTATACCCACCATTGTACTGTCTTGTAATTGTCGGATATGACGTATGGAGATCAAACGTTTTTATAGTACATGTTTTACGCAGACAGAAGTGGTTCAAGAACAAATCGATTACAGCAATACATATACCAGCATATATCGAACAGATGGTCACGTGAGTTAATGTCGATATAGGTACACTGCAAGAGGCAGAGGAGCCAGAGGGAGCTGTACCGCAGATCAAAGAGGCCATGACTACTTTGTCTGCAAATACTGTAACAACTATGAACAGGTTCGCAGAATAACACACATATGTGTGTATGTAATGAAACAGTATTTTAGGAATATACATAGCGAATTATGAAAGGAAAGACATGTGAATACACACTGTAGGTCAGCATAACTGATTTGACAACATGACACATGAGTTTGTTTAGTTCATAGGCGTGAATTCCTCTTTCCAAGAAAAGAAAATAACCAGTTAGATATATAATTAAGCCTTCTCATAATCACGGACACTACACTGGTTGCTTTTTATAAACTGAACATTATATGAAATGTGCAATTGTCTTATAGTGCCACCAGTTTTTAATGATTAGTTTGATTAGACTTTTCAATGAGAGTGTTTACTGGCTATCATTTCGTTCCAAAATTACCAGGATCCTGTACCACAAAGCAATCTTATAATTACGACTGCAGTATGCCTATAATAAGGTGATGGAGTTTCCATTACTTTAACATAAAGACGGGTCTGTAGAACGACCCAAGATTTAGAAATTAGATCATGATTTACAAGCCACGAGGAAAATGAACGTCATGTAATTATGAAGTTATATCTGTCTAAGTGCACATGAGATGCATTGCTGCTGTTTCTCGTGTATCATATTTCAGGTTAATAAATTCATTGATTCAAAAATGAATCATAACTAAGATGTACCTCTGCGTTACGTAATTCATTAATACCAAAGAACATTTCTCTCAGCTGGTTCTAAATCGGACTTACAAAATACATTACACAGTTAATTTGTTGAAAAATGACATATCAATTTGTGACCAAATTAACGTGGAAAAGATTTCGTTGAATATTAAGTTTCAAAAACGAAAAATACAAAAGCGTCAAAGAAATCTTAACTTTTATATATTCAGTATAAGCCGACATTGTACATAGAACTTCCATATCGAACAAAAGTGGTATTGTCGTCAACTATGGCACATGATAAATCTTGAATTGATTTACAAATTGTGGAACGGCTATCCCGCGGCACAAAGCCATTCCTGTGGGCATAAAGATAATAGACCTGGACAGTGAACGAAGTCATAAAATGGTCCCAACTGAGAAGCAGAGGGAAGTCGATTTTATTATCC